>NC_072854.1:28999112-29315675 GCF_028858705.1 Grus americana
CAGGTGTATAGTGAGTTACTGGGCAGCTACGAACAGTGCAGCATAGTTCCCCAGTCAGATTGGTTGCCAGAGCTACGGGCACACAGAAAAACTTCCAGCCACTGTTCTTCATTGCCAACTTGACCATATGAATGGAGTTTGCTTTTCTTCACACATATTTTTTAATTTAAGTGTGCAGACTTAATCGAGAGATTATAGAATCATAGAATATCAGGTTGGAAGGGACCTCAAGAATCATTTGGTCCAACCTCTCTTGGCGAAAGCACCATGTAGACAAGATAGCCCGGCACCCCATCCAGCTGAATCTTAAACTGTCCAATGTTGGGGAATCCACCACTTCCCTGGGGAGATTATTCCAATGGCTGATTGTTCTCACTGTGAAAAATTTTCCTCTTGTGTCCGGTCAGAATCTCCCCAAGAGTAACTTGCACCCGTTACCCCTCATCTTTTCTATGTGACTCCTTGTAAAAAAGGTGTCTCCATCTTATTTGTAGCCACCCTTTAAATACTGGAACAAGGTTGTGAGATCTCCCCTAAGCCTTCTTTTCTCAAGGCTGAATAAATCCAGTTCACTCAGCCTTTCCTCATATGGCAGGCTTCCCAGTCCTTTGATCATCTTCATGACCCTTCTCTGGACCCTCTCCAGCCTGTCGACAACTTGGATCTGTGGAACCCATGGATAAGGTGGGTTCTTTCATGGCCAAAACCTTGCCACACAAACCCAATACACTGTCTAATATCAGTTATTTTCTCTCTGATATTGATTTATATTCCACATTTGTTACTGAGGCCAAAAAGTCAATGAGATATCATAAAGAAAAGTGTGGTATTCCTTGTGTAATCATAAGTTAGAGGGGTGGAGAGGGTGGAGAAAAACATTTGACAGGTTTGTAACCTTACGATTATTTCCTTTATTTGCTCGCCAGTTTAGATCATGTGTTAGAAATGTCTGGGGTTCCTCACTGATGTTTCATTTCCATATAGTGGCCAGAAGTAATGTCCAAAAATAATGCTTTTTACTGACTCCAGCTGGCTAGGAAAATTTGATTCATCCTGGCGCATTATGACTCACTCGCATCTACCCGTGCCTTTTTCTGACTTGGCCATTGCAATTGATTGATCTGTCTGGGCATGAAGCTTGGGACTTCTGACTAGCACCGAATCCAAAGGGTGCCACTCAAGGCATTTGATGGCCTGGTTCCAGCATATCTAAATACAAAAAACTTATAAAATGAAGACTTCAAATAATGTTAAATTTACTTTCTACAGCAAAGACAGCTTTCTCAGGAGTCTCCAACTGTAGACAGCACTCATCTAGAGACTAAGGCACATCACAGAAGAATTTTTATTTTATTCTACTTCACTTTCCTTTGACGTCGTCCTCCTTAACTCAGAGTAGTGGTTATGTATGTCCATGTGTAAGTGTATATGTAGATATACATGTAAAGTAAAAAAACCCAAAATATAATACACTGATCTCCCACCATTCATGGTCTTGAAAAGAGGAGGAGAATACCTGAGAGATGTTAATCATATTATTTAATCTACCAGAGACAGATTCTTAAGTATTATGATGGTACTGATGATGAATGAAGCAGGGAAGAGGAGAATGGAACAAGAAGGACGTCAGAACCTAGTCCTTAATTGTGATTCAATAATTTGTCCCAGTAATTTCTCCAGGCATGATTCCTCTTGTGCTTCTCTCTGTTTCCTCTGAATGGAAAGGAAAAGGATGGAAAATATTTCAGCCCTCATCCCTGGCAGCGCAAGCAGAGTAACCACCTTGGATAAGGTTAAAGCCAAGGCTTTGTGGTCTATATTCTTTCTACTAACCATCTATTGTAAAAAGAAAACAGGAGAAAACCAGTTCTTATTTATACCTGTACAGATGGTACCAAGGACCAGGAAATGAACACAAAGTGCCCACTAATGATCTTGCACCTCCCGGTGGTGAAAACTATTTATGTCATCGATAAGAATGTTTATTATGTTATTATTATGTTATATATTTTTAAACATTAATAAATATGTACATGTCAGTTGTTGCCAGACAAAATGTAACATACTGTATTTATTTATCAAATATCTTTCTATTAAAATTTTTGAGGGGTGGCTGTGGTATCTCAAGTTAATTTTTTTCACTCAGAACAGAAAATCAGCATGTAAACAAACACAGATCTTCGCTATCTAGTATTCTGACATGACAGAGTGTTTCAGTGTCAGAGAACTATCATTTATGGTATTAACCATCAGAAATTTTACTAAAATGTTCATGTAACGTGAGCTAAGAACTTCTGACAGATTTCAAGGAAAAAAAGAGCAGCTAGTGTCTGTTTATGAAAGTGAATTGCCCTGAAAAATAAATTGATTCTTCAGTGTTCTTAGTGTTTAATCAGCAGACAGAATAATTGATAGTTTTATAGCTCAAGTAAATTATCATATATGTACCTCTTTATATTTTGCAAAGGTGTTCTTATCTATTCAGTCCCTGCACTTAATAATCCAGAGCTACAATTAGATAATGATAAAACCAGCTCTCTCATAAATTGCTTTCCTGGATGCAGTCAGACATAAGAAATTTGTTTAAATGTATCTGCAGTAATATGTAACTGCAAGGCCATGCTTGGATCAGGTTTGCTGTAGAAGACCGGATTCATTCAAAGGAAAAGAGAAAACCGGTTATGTCTGCAGAATAATGTTCTTACTCTTGACTCCCTGCTAGCACCTTCCTCTGTTTGATCTTGTCCTTACAAACCTGTAATCATCAAGTTCCAGGCAGCATGCTCTTTAATGTGAAAATTGAAATAGGCTGAGAAGATTACTTCAAAACTCAGGTACTACAGGATTGTGCCCTACAGTGTGATACGATACAATTCAGAGACAGGCAGCTGTAGTGCTGCTTAAATTGCGGACTTATGGAATGGGATCAAAATAGTCCAGCAGGCATAGTGGGAATGCTGCCAGGAGGATCTTACGGGAGGAGAGTGTTTCATTGTCACCTTCACTTCATGGAGATAAAGGCTTAGCAGGGAGCAAGTGAATAGTTCTGGTGCTGATTACAGAAGGCAAGAGGAGCTCCTGGAGGGAGGCTGTAAAAATAGTAGTTTAAAGTCCTAAGTGACACACTGCTAATTTGGAGGCTTTCATCCCCTGTCTAGATTTCATTACTGATGACACCTTGGTAAGTAATGTGTTTATGCAAGGACCTGTCTCTGAATGTTGGAAACTCAATTACACCCTGTGTTAATGTGGGTTGATTAGCTCGTGGCCTTCCACCAAAAGGCAGTGGCCCTGGATATTTTTCACATCACTTGAAGGTGGCACTTTGCTGTGGATGTTCCCATGCTAAAAAAAAATACGCTCAGCATGATTTTAAAGCTGTGTTTCAATGCCAAATTTAGCTATTCATATGTAGAAAGTGTAGTGGGGCACAGTCCAAAACCACTGTCTCTTTTAAATGAAAGACTTCAGATGCATATATATTCAAAATCTAAGGAAAATAATGCTATGGTAATCGGTTATTTATTTTGTTGCACTAAGATTTCAAGCATAACCAATTCTCTGTTACTGTATCTGATTGAAGAGAGTAAACAGACTAGCCGTGTGATGATTTTAAGAGCTCATGTTCTCCTGTCCTTGACTATGACTAAATGACTAATGGCACTTGAATTGGCATTCATATGATCAAAGCACACAGATATTTGAAGACACAAATATAGAAATGAAGATTTATATTTATATTTCTTGCTACGTTTCAGAAAAGATAATTCTGTATTTCAAGATGCTGAACACTCAAGTAATGCCAAATGTAAATATTATTAAGGTGAATCGTCTACTAAGTGAACAGTGCATATGAGACTGATAACAGAGCTTGAAATGGGCTGTAAACTTTCTTCTTGCTGTATGTTTAATGTATATTATTATTCAGGCTGTTTATATATTATAGAAATGTTGACTGACTTCGCTTTTTCTCATGACATGAAAAAAAGGCCTAGAAAGCCGTTTGACCAGAAAAATTGAGAGCAGCCACAATACTGAGACTTCCATCTTATTATACCTATATTTACAGACATGGTAGACCACGTGCAACTGAAAAGATAATACAGAATTCTATTGACCTCCATTGTAGGCACAGAAAAAGGGTGATTAGTAAGATGGATGGAGAAAGACTTCTAAGAAGTGGTTTCTTTAAAAATGCAAATTAATTATGTTTTGTAGGCTAAAAGTTTATGGGGAATACTTTCCTCCTTCAGCTGTAGCAGGGGTTTGAAACTAGTTTAAATAAAATGCAGATTGACTAAAATCTTGACAAGCCATTTAACTGGGCAGAAATTTTTACAAGTTTTAATATGTTGCACTGACTTTGAGAGAAAGCGGAATCTTAAACAAAGTCATCTGTTGGGCAGTTGTTATTCTCATGCATGTGGCATCTCTAAAAATCCTGAAGAGAGTCAGTTTATTAGCAATTCTGTACTTGTTCTTTGAGGAAAGAAGGCAAGCAGTATTGGTTCCTTATTGAAGAACTCCATCCTGAAACACCTCCATGCTGAATTATTTTCCCTAAAACTTGATTTAGATCCTCAAGCAAATTCACATTTCAAATTCTGTGGGCATCTTTTATAGATGTGCTTATTATTCTTCAGTCTTAACAAATTCTTACTCTTCTTGAATGGAAAAGGACGAATGAAGGTTGACATTTCTCCACCTTGATGGCCAAGCACAAGGCAATCTAAATGTTCCTAGGTTAGCCAGGGTATGGACATCTAAATCCTACCATCCTCTGTGGATCCAAATCTTTCTATATCCTAAGCGGGGGCTATGTTATAATTCCAGGTTCCAGCTGAAAGCTGACAAGCTCAGTTTCACAGCATATTGCACACAGGTAGAAGATATTGGGAATACTTGTCATTCCAGTCACTTTTAACACAAATATGGGTTCTCCATACCCTATGCCCTCCATGCCTTCCATGCCCTGACATCCAATCAGACTTCTAATATCTTTTCCAAATATGTTAAATTACATACTAAGCATTCACCTCATTTTTTCTCTAAAGTTATACTAGGTTTTTCCATCAGCCAAGTGCTCAGTAGCAGTCAAAAAAAAAAAAAAAAAAGTAAATATTAAAAATTATTAAAGTAAGAAGAGAGAACAAATCTAAAGATATACTATTTTGTGCCTGCAGTTTGAGTATATATCTAACCCCCATTTCAAAAAAGGTACAGTCGAATTGGAAAAGCTGCAAAGGAGGCCTATGAGAATGATCAAAGTCTCTGAACGCTTCTGTTTTACAATTTTTCTTAGTTTGTAAAAGTCTGCTGTTTTGTAATTCAGAAGTTTTGCCTGTCCTTCAATGTACTTTGCATAAAATTAGCTTGTATATATAAATAACTTCCTCCAAGGTTATTTTATATAACTAACTCTTCCTTAATGTCCTCACAAGGTATCAAAATAGCATCACCATTTTTAGGTTACTTGTCACAGAGAGGAACAATTTAAGCAGGTGCTTAAATTTAAGCATACAACTGCTCTTTGGTGCACTGGAACCTTGATGAACTTCTTTACAGTTAAATAATTAAGTCACATGAACTTCCTGTCTTTCAAGTGAAAGGTAAGCCACAGAAACTGGGACAATTGAGGTCTTTTAGATGTCCCAGTACTTTGTATGGAATGAAATAATGAACAAATATGAAGCAATTTATATAGCATCTGTCTTACTAATACTAAATCTTTATGTTTTATTTCACCCTGTCAAAGCAAAATTGGGTTTTATCTGAGCCACAATGTTGTACAGGACGGTTTACTCTTCTGATCTCTTTCCACATCATTTTTTTTATGAGATAGTCTTCCATATAAATATTTCATTGTATATTCTAAATAGTGGCTACTGGTAAAAGTTACTTTAAATGTCAAGAAAATGCAGTTACTGTGCATGCAATGCATATGCCACATCTATATGGAAAAATACAATGTAAAGGCTTTGTAAAATATTGTTTCTAGGGCACCCCACCATGTGCTTGTATAATATAAAATTCTAAAACAGGAAAGGTAATTCTCATTCAGATTTTTTTTTCCATTGACTTCCAAGGTATCCTGAGTTAGCGAGCAAAGGTGTAGATATGTACAAATTAGAAGATAAAGTTTATTGAAATTAATTCCATCCAAGGCTCTCCTATTTGAAGTTGTTATGACAATTTCAGTACCTTAGCATAGGAAAAGAATATCTGTGTGGTTCAGTTCATTTAGTAACTAAACAAACAAATAAAATACAGTCTATTAATGATGAAATTTATTCTTATAAAACACTTATGTAACTTGGAGTGTACTCATCTGCCAGCAATATTTGTTTATGAAATCTTTCTATTGTTCTTTTTTTTCTACCTGCCTTTCAGCATACTTTAGCATACTTCAGTCTTTAGTATTTTGTCTTCTCCTCTGGGAAGACTCTCACAGTGCTATGGTGTATTGCCTCCCTCTCCCCTGAGACCCCGTGCCCTCGCTGCAGCAGCCCACCCCGGCAGGGCAGTCCTGGCTGGGAGGAGGGCACAGAAGCCAGGACTTTCTTCTCTTCTGTTCATTATTCCTTCCTTCGGTGCTCATGCTTGCTTCACCTTTGGCATGTTCTTTCCACTCTATTGCTTTTTCTGTTTCTCTCCAACCCATGTTTTTTCAGAGTTACTGCTGATTTGCAGAGTTTGATAGCCCCGATACCAGTATGATTTCTCCAGTACAGCACTGGTGCAGCAAGAATTAGCTGAGCCATTAGTGTTCATTTCTTTTTGTATGTTTCATTTGAGTTTGTGTATTCCAGTCAGTGCTTTCCCTACTCTTTTTTCCTCACGCTCTGTTTTTTTGTAAAATTCTTTGTCTATCTCTCTGATTCTCAATTTATCCACCTTTGTCTACTTTCCTGTTTGTGTACTTCGTGATGCTCCTTTTCTTGTGCACAGGGAGCTCTTTCATGGGTGGTTTGTATTCATAACAGTCTGAAAGACACTCAGCTTTAGTTGTCTTTTGAATGTCTTTTGAATGAATGTATGCCTTCCTGTTTATCTTTGTGATTTTATTTTTTCAAACTGCTTGTTCTCATTATTGAATATATTTATAAACTGTGTGGTGTAGCAGTTGACAATATTGTTATATGTTGCTTACAGGTAAAGCAGGCTCTTCAAGACATGGCTATTTAAATGTCAGGAAGATCAATAACAGAATTTATAAAATTATTAAATCTGCCAAAGTGATAAAATAGATTAATTAAACATCCAGTAGGGAAAGCAAGTAGAAAGTAAAACACATTTGTGGTTTAGCTTTTCTTGGCTAAATTCCATGGCTCAAAGTTCAAAAAGAAATCATTAACTAGTGGGGTCCCTCAAGGGTCTGTACTGGGACTAATACAATTTAATATCTTCATCAGTGACATAGATAGTAGGATTGAGTGCACTCTCAGCAAGTGTGCAGATGACACCAAGCTGAGTGGTGCAGTTGATACGCTGGACAGAAGGGAAGCCATCCAGAGGGACCTTGACAGGCTTGAGAATTGGGCCCATATGAACCTCATGAAGTTCAACAAGCCCAAGTGCAAGGTCCTGCACATGGGTCAGGGCAAGCACCAGTATCAATACAGAGTGGAGGATGAAGGGATTTGGAGCAGCCCTGTGGAGAAGGGCTGGGGGTGTTGATTGACAAAAAGCTGCACATGACCTGGCAATGTGCACTTGCAGCCAAGAAAGCCATCTTGGGCTGCATCAAAACCAGCATGACCAGCAGTTTGAGGGAGCTGATTCTCACTCTCTGCACTGCTCTAGTGATACCCCACCTGGAGTACTGCATCCAGCTCTGGGGCCCCCAACATAAGACATGGAGTTGTTGGACCGAGTCCAGAGGAGGGCCACGAAGATGATCAGAAGGATGGAGCACCTCTCCATCTGAGAGAGTTGGGGCTGTTCAGCCTGGAGAAGAGAAGGCTCTGGGGAGACCTCATTACAGCCTTTTCATATATAAAGGGGTTTATAGGAAAGATGGAGAGAGGTTTTTTACCAAGATCTATAGTGGCAGGACAAGGGCAACGGTGTTAAACTGAAAGAGGGTAGGTTTAAATTGGACATAAAGAAGACATTTTTTACAGTGAGTGGTGAGACACTGGAACAGGTTGCCCAGAGAAGCTGTGGATGCCCCATCATTGGAAGTGTTCAAGTCCAGGTTGGATGGGGCTTTGAGCAATCTGATCTAGTGAAAGATATCCCTTTCCATGGTAGGGGGTTGGACTAGATGGTCCTTGACGGTCCCTTCCAACCCAAACCATTCTATGATTTAGTGATTTTGAGATTCTGTGATTCCTTTAAGGGATTTGTCAAAAAATCATTCCAAAATATACTCCATTCTGATAGCTGCAATTCAAATGCACTACTTAAAGCTTTCACTGCTTTCTGTATTTATTCAGAGGATAAAACTGAGTGGTATATGGCATAGTTAAGAAAACTGTAGGTGCAGATGAACTACAACAGTAGCACTTTATGCCACTTTAACAGCCAAGCCTTCCACTAAGATGTGCATTATTGAAGCTAGGATGAGGACTTCATTTTCAGTGAATATTATGCCTGATCATTAAGGATTTGTGGTTTACAATTTTTCATGTACCTATACAATTCTGCAGATTGGCTTATTATTTTAATCTCTTTACTGAAGTCTGCTACTAGCATGCAAATTCACTTCAGCTGGTGAGATATTTACAAAAGATTCACTTTGATAATTCACTGTCAATTATTTGTGAAGATGGTGATAGACATCTACACTCCAGGGAAATTGAGAGTTGTAATTAGTTTTGGCCAAATGTGCTACCCTCTACACAAACAGAATGTCTTAAGAAAGATTATGGATATGATCTTGTGTTCTTCATTATGCAGGCAGAATTCCTTATCATTGCTGAAAGGTTAAATGCTTTGGTCTGTTGTTATGAAAGCAGTGTAAGCTGGTGACTGCAGCATTGTCCTGGCAGATGCAAGTTCAAGTCCTAGCACAACTACTATCTTGCTTCTTAACCTCTAATAATTCACATCACCGGTCTTTCCCTTCTTTCTCTTTCTTCTATAATTCAAGTGCCTTTGGGCTGAACATTGATCTTAATTTTCTATATAGGCTGACAAAAAAAATCTCATTTTATGTTATCATGTCACACAAATAATTATGATCATTATTCACATTGACAGGTTGTTTAATGTTCAGTCTTGTTTTATATGATCTCTGGAATACAAATCTTGGTTTTTAAAATTTTGCTTTCATTAAATAGTCAACAAAAGAACTCTATTTTAGCATGATTATGGTGAAGAGGTACATTTAAATTTTTCAATTTCATTTCACATTTGTGGAATTGAATTTTCTTTCTCATTTCTTTGCAATTTACAGTTTGTTCTGGGTCGGACTGGGATAGAGTTAATTTTCTTCCTAGCAGCTGGTATAGTGCTGTGTTTTGGATTTAGGATGAGAATAATGTTGATAACACACTGATCTTTCAGTTGTTGCTAAGATGCGCTTACACTAAGTCAAGGACTTTTCAGCTTCTCAGGCCTTGCCAGCAAGAAGGCTGGGGGTGCACAAAAAGCTGGGAGGGGGCATAGCCAGGACAGCTGACCCAAACTGGCCAAAGGGATATTCCATACCATATGATGTCATGCTCAGCATATCACCCGGGGGAGTTGGCTGGGTGGGGAATCACTGCTCGGGGATGGGCTGGGCATCGGTCAGTGTGTGGTGAGCAGTTGCATTGTACATCACTGGTTTTGTATATACTATTATTATTGTTGTTGTTATTTTCTCTTCCGTTGCTGTCCTATTAAACTGTCTTGACCTCAACCCAGGAGTTTTCCTTTTTTTGCCTTGTTTCTCTCCCCCATCCCACTGTGGGGAGGGGGAGCGAGTGAATGGCTGTGTAGCATTTAGCTGCCTGCTGGGTTAAGCCACAACATAGTTTTATTTTAGTCCATTATTTTAAACTAGAGAGGGGTAGGCCAAACTGTACATACTGTTCTTTGTTTAACTTCCATCACCTTGCATCAGCTTTTACCAACAAGTCTCTCTCTAAACCCACACAGTTCTTGACTCTTAACACTTTTTTCATATTAGACCTCAGAATAATTTCTAATGTAATGGTTATATTTTATTCCTTTTCATCCTTCAGCCCAAACATCTTTATATATGCTGTGCCCATTTCATTAAAAATAAATGAATAAATAAAAAAGCAGCTAGCTGTAAAGCCCAAAGGAATTAATGTACTCTGCAAGTATAGTAAGACTTACCATAAGTTCTTATTCTTTAATGTGATGAAAATTTTTGGAAATAAATACACAATTCAAGATCATGATTATGTGGAATGAGTACAGAAAATGACTGAAAAGGTGGAAAACAAGCTGATTGCATGACTAAAGATGTATGCATACACACACACAAATATATATATAAATGTTCTGTGTTGTTGCAGATACAAATCAACCAATAGGTTTCACAGACCAGCCAGAGTATTCTCTTTGCACCATGTTGGCATGGTATTTAAAATTACAGTTTTGCATGTACATGCATGCATCTTTTATCCAATTAAAATTGGGTGACTTCATAGAAAGTGAGTGAATTTAAAAATATTTTTTCAGGATAATGACATTTTGACTTCTACAAAATTATAAAATCATAGCATAATTCAGGTTGGAAGGGACATCAGGAGGTCTTTCACCCAAACTTTTCCTCACAGCAGGGTCAACAAAGGATAGAGACCATGTTGTTCAGGGCTTTATCCAGTCAGGTCTTGAAAATCTCCAAGACTGCACAACAACTCTGGGAAACTCGATCTAGTGTTTAGTCCTGGTCATAATGTAAAAATTTGTCCTTATGTCAGAATCTCCCTTTTTCAATGTATGGTCACTGCCAGTCAACCTCCTGGCATGCACTGCTGTGAAAAGCCTGTCTCCATCTCCTTGCCATCTTTCTCATAGGCACTGGGGGAGCTGCTTAGATGCCCTCAAAGCTGCCTTTTCTCCAGGCTAAACACACCCAACGCCCTCAGCCTCTCCTCACACGGCAAGTGCTCCAGCCCCCAACAGTGTTGGATGGAGCAAGCCTGCTGGACTTGTGCACATCCATTAGCATATTCTTTGGGGTCCCAAACTGGATTGCATATCCCAGATGTGTTGTAAGGAGGACTCACTATAGGGCAGTAGTTGTTTTCCTCAATCAACTGGTCATGTTCTGTAGACAGAGCCCAGGATGCTATTAGCTTTCAGTGCTGCCTGGGCACACTGCTGGCTCATGTATAGTCTGCTGTCCACCAAGATCCCCAGCTCCTTCTTAGTGGAGTTACTGGTAATTTATTTATAGATCAAGTTTTCCACATCTTCACTTTTTTTAGGTTCGTTTTTTGAAGCAAATTAAAATGAGAGCTCCTTTTGGGAAGTGATTTTATTTGGGGAGAGGAAGGCATCTTGAATGGCAGTGCAGAGTTATAATTTTCTGTTCAGGTTAAATTTCCTGTCAACAATTTTGTCCTTCTGTAGAAATACCAGGTTTGAATTTTTCTGTTCTTTATGTAAAATCTTTCACACCTTTACTTGCTTTATAAATTCATTTAATCCACATATTGCCTAGCACTGCTGGAATCATCTACTGTTGAATAACTTTCAGTTAGCTTAGCACCATAAATTGCCTGCTACATGTTTAATGTGGGTTCTAGTACTTGATTTTACTTTCTCATCTGAATTTTTAACTTCTGGTCTGTGAGTGCGAGCATCTCCTAACAGGCCTTTAGCAAGCTGTGTAGAGCTTGAAGTTGTGTGAAACTGTTTGGTTATGTGATGTGTTCAGTGTTTGTATATATTGTTAACAACTCTGTGTACCAATATAACATTTACCCTAGACATTGATTTTAAGTGGAAGAAATTAATTATAGACACTACTCAGAACTACCTTGATTCATAAAGATTGGTTGCTTAAAATAAAATGTAGGGTTGAATGCAATCTCATAGTCACTGGGGAGAGACTAAGCTTTCTTCTTGTGTCAGGTTTGCCCCTTAGCCAGGGATGTGTTCCCGGTATGGGTCACATAATTGGAGTACAGTCTTGCTGTGCGGGGTTGCTAAGGAAGGGAATGGGAATAGGCACTATGAAATAATCCTGGCTGATTGATAAGCAATTTCACAGTTTCTGTCAGGTAGAGAGAAGTGGTAGCACTGAGCAGCAGGTCTGTGTGTGTGCGCGCGTGCACGCGCACGTGCACGTGTGTGCGTATGCAAGAGGAGCAAGAATGAGATCTCGATGGAGAGCTGAGTTTGCTGCAACTTTTCCTCCTCCCTTCTTCTCAGCAAGTTTATGCCTAGGGAAAAAAAAACCCCACCCTGATACTGCCTAACTATGACCCCTTTGCAACATAACTTACTCTTAATGGTCCTTGGAATCAAAAAGGGTTGAAACCCAGATTTCATTTGCTTAAAATTCACAAAGTACAGTAATATGTCAAGTACAAAGATGTTAAGGCCAAAGTGTCTCAAAAAGTGGGTGATTTGGGGAGTGAAGAGTGTTCAGCACTGCAATCAAATGAACCCTCTTAGTGAGAAATCATCCGCTGGGGTAAATAAGTTTATCTGCTCTGAAATATGGAGCGGTGCTGGGTTTTATATTAGCTGATGATGTGGTTCTGTATAACTTTATACATTTTGCTTGGTGTAGGTCATCATGAGGATGCCCAATGAATAATAATCACAATGATTTGTTAATCTTGAGTGAATATGTTGCATAGTTTTGTGGTATATTTATAGAAAGCTATACTATTTTTTATTTTTCTTTTGTAACAAATTTCAGGCACTTTATCAACAGTATATTTGATTTATGCATGTGTATATGCATTAGTCAGGATGAATGAGGAGTGTTTTATTATATTTCATAAGACATTTTTTTATATCCTATTTCTAAAAGGAAAAAATATAGAAATGTTTAAAAGCTGTTTAAATTTGTAGACTTTTTTCTCTGAAAGATGAGTTTCCTATTCTGACTTTATTGCATACCAAATTCTGCAGTCTAGGAAGACCTGAGAAATGCAGTGAAGTTTCTTTTGCAGCCACTACCTAAGCTACTAGTACAATCTTGGGCCTTGGATAAGAAATTTGACCTCAGCCCAGCTAGAAAATTAGATTAAAGCAGAACTTTAGGATAATCAGATGCTTCAACTGAAATGCAAAATATTGTGATCTTGAAACTTTTGAGCAAATAACAGAATATAGACAAAGACTGGATTTTTGAAAGATACTTAAGCACTTCGGTGCTTCACTTCTGTAAAGTCTTAGGGAAAGACACAAAACGTGACTGTGGTGGGTTGAGCCTGGCTGGGGGCCAGGTGCCCACCAGAGCCGCTCTCTCACTCCCCTCATTCACTAGACAGGGGAGAAAAGGCATAACGAAATGCTTGCAGGTCGAGATAAGGACAGGGAGAGATCACTCACTAATTGTCATCACGAGCAAAACAGACCAAACTTAGAGAGGGAATTCATCTAATTTATTACTAGGCAAAACAGAGTAGAGGAATGAGAAAATAAAATCAACTCTTAAAACACTTCCCCCCACCCCTCCCATCTTCCCGGGCTCAACTTCACTCCCAGCTTCAACCTTCCCCCCCTCAGCGGCACAGGGGGACGGGGAGTGGGGGTTACGGTCAGTTCATCTCACGGTGTTTCTGCCGCTTCTTCATCCTCAGGGGGAGGACTCCTCTCATTGTTCCCCTGCTCCAGCATGGAGTCCCTCTCACGGGGTGCAGACCTTCAGGAGCAAACTGCTCCAGCGTGGGGTCCCCCACGGGGTCACAAGTCCTGCCAGCAAACCTGCCCTGGTGTGGGCTCCTCTCTGCACGGGTCCACTGGTCCGGCCTGGAACTTGCTCCAGCGTGGGCTTCCCACGGGCCACAGCCTCCTTCAGGTGCCTCCACCTGCTCCGGTGTGGGGTCCTCCACAGGCTGCAGGTGGAATCTCTACACCCCCTCATCCTTCCTCCATGGGCTGCAGGGGGACAGCCTGCCTCACCATGGTCTTCACCACGGGCTGCAGGGGGATCTCTGCTCCGGCGCCTGGAGCTCCTCCTCCCCCTCCATCTGCACTGACCTTGGTGTCTGCAGAGTTTCTTACATCTTCTCACTCCTGTCTCCGGCTGCAAAAGCTCTCTCTCTAAATGTTTTTCTACTTCTTAAATATGTTATCACAGAGGCGCTGATTGGCTTGGCCTTGGCCAGCGGCGGGCCCGTCTTGGAGCCGGCTGGCATTGGCTCTATCAGACACAGGGGGAGCTTCTAGCAGCTTCTCACAGAAGCCACCCCTGTAGCCCCCCCCGCCACCAAAACCCTGCAACACAAACCCAACACAGTGACATAGGCAACAAAATTTAGAGTCTTAATTGCAAGTGATATGTCTCAAAGTTAGCTGTCCAAATACAGATTAATCACCCTCAATGTCTTAGGAAAGGGAACCCCCAGAGAGCTTAACACAGCCACATCCTAGGTATGACTTTAAGAATGTGGACTTAATTTTCCTGCATCCCTCAAATTTCCAAAGAATGTTTTCTACAATCTCCCTGCTTTATCAGTTGAGAATATAATTTATAAATACATGGCTGACTGAAATTTCTAACAGAACTGTGAAAGAGAAGAGTGATGAAAATGTTGAAAACCAGGTCTAAGCTGATCAGCATGTGGATGGTGACTGTACCAAAAAAAAAAAGCAAAAAAAAAAAAGCACCAGATACAGCAGCAGAGACTGAAAAATGTGTTGCCAGTTTTTCAGTAAGCCTCATAAGAGTTGTCCTTGTTCAAAAACCCAGATCTTGAAGTACTTACTTGACCATGTAGACTTTGTGATTTGAGAGAAAAACAGTAGAAACGGATGCAAGCCCCATTCAGTGCCAAAGAGCAAGTAAAGAGAATGATTACTGTTCATTCTTACATCCTTTAAGCCAGTCATGCAATGTGGGAGATTTTGTCTTTTCCAGTACTTGAAGTTGACCGTGCAACAGATGATAGCTAACAGTATGAAAGAAAAAAGTGCGGCAAGAATTGGTAATCACAAAGAATGCCTTGAGTTCCTATGCAACTGAGGAGAGTCTGGAGGCTGCAGAAGAATCCCATCCTAAATATGTGCTACTTAAAATGATCAAAGAGTATATTTTCCTTTTATTCTTGAATTTTCATTCAGAATTAGTTGCTTCCTTAGTATTCCTTAGTTGAATACTAATAACAAACAGTACGATGACAAAGGCTGTGGTTACAGCTTGAGAAGGCTTTGTGAATAATGTAAAACTTATACTCCACAAAAGTAATTAATAAAACTACCATAGGGAGAAAAGTTCTGCATGTTTATTCATTTATTTCAGTTTCCTTTGCTTTTAACAACTATAGATTATAAATAGTTCACTGTACAGAGCATAGGCTAGGCTGATAAATTTCATGGGTTTGTCATGGGGAAAATATTAAATTTTATGCCTTGTCACAGATTAATAGGAAAACCATATTAATACTATGCAGACAATTTATATAATTTAAACTGAATTTCAGAGGCATGCTTAGAAGAAAAACAGAATAAAGTAAGAATTTACATAGGAAAAGAATGGCAATACAATGTTGAGACATCTTGGAACTTCTCTATGGTAAAAGAGAAACTTGTATTAAACTGGATTTGTCCCTGTTGTACATATCTACTGAAAAGAAAGGACCTTAAATCTTCACATGCTTTCTGAGTGATTTATCTCCTCTAAATACCTAAATGTTTGACACCTAAGCTAATCATCCTAGGTCCCTTGTATAGTTAGCAAAGAGAAATAGGCATTTCCTGAAGGTGATTCATCTCCTCTGACGCAGACTCAAATTTTAAGATGAGACGAAGTGCCTTCTGGATTTTTCTGGAAGAGTCTACTCCAATAAGGTCAATCTCACATTTTGTGTGGGCCTGTGGGATGAGTGATGATCTATTCTGTAGATATATTTTTTATACAAGACCTTTAAAAAGTGTTGAAGATGACAGTGGTAGAATACAAGAACAAACCACAAGCAATCAGTCTTTTCTAGTTGTGGGAACAGAGAATTAGTGTTTGTATCTAGATACCTTCAAAATTGTAAATGACTCAGAAGATAAACTATGCTATAAACACCATAGAAGAACATTATATTTTCTGCTATGAAGACTTATGGAAAAGACCTCAATGTGGCAAAAACTAAATTCTGTATGACTGAAGAATACAGCTCAGTATTTCTGAAATTATGAAGATGCATATGTTTCGCACATAATTTCTCTGTAAAGATCTCTCATTTTCCTTATTGGGATTCATCAGCATATCACAATAGCTTTTGCTTTTTTACTCACTTTGAAGTCACACAAGGTCCAGCATGTATTTTGTCTCTCTTTCTATTATATCTTTGTGATATTTAATATTTTCATCTCTTGCTTTCAGCATTACTGTTCTCAGGGTGCTATCATGCTCAGCCTCATCAGTTGAAGCAATAATCATATCATCAGCAATTATATCTTCCCTGGAAGTATCACCAAGTGCCTCATAACTCTCTTTCTATAATATTTCACTGACACATTTAATCTCAAATGTTAATCTAGAAAACTGATAATGTCCTCCTGGAGAGTTAGAGGTACCTAAAAAGAACCATACCTATCTAATTTCACCTGCTAGGTCCCATCTTTCTTTTCTGAAATTGTAGCAAGTTGCTCAGTTGCTAATTGATGTTGCAAATCTTCCGAGGTCAGTACTGAGCAGTGATAAGAGGGATGGTGCTATTTAACCTTCTGGTGTTAAACATACTGAGGTTTTTTTTGTTCTTCACTTTTTTTCTACTCCAGTCAAAGTGTTGATGCATTCTCTTGTAATATCAGCTTTCTCTGTTCTTTACTGCCTAAAGACAAAATTTTGATACTTTCAGTCACTTGAATCATACTTTATTCCATAACTGGTTGCCCTAACTTTACTGTTGATTATAGTAAAACTACTCATGCAGCTTAACAACTGGATTTTAGGTATTCCAAATGTAGCAGAAGTTATCTTACTGCAACCACATATACCTAATACAATATTTATTTCCATGCAAATATGCTCAGATTCTCCAATTTCCTTAAATATATCATGATAAGCTATGACACTATCTTCTCTGGAAGTTAAATTTATCATTAAATGTCTATCATCTATGTATTCAATGTGTTATAGATGATCATTCAGTTATGAAAAAATTGAATTTGCCTTTGCTTTTCTGGTTGCCACTTCCAGCTTCACCACTTCTTTTGATTAAGTGGGCTAGATCCTCTGCTGCTGTAAGTGGATGAAATATCACTGCGTGCTTTACCTTACAAACAATTAGCTTTCGTGGTTTCAGAATCTGCTTTTTTTGAGTATAGTAGGCTGCTGTGCTATTCTGAATGCTGGCTTCCAGTCCAAATTTGTCAGAACAGGGACAAAAAGGATCTGAGTTTAGACTTATGTTTGTTTTATTTTCTCCTTCCACCTTCCTGATTACCCCAGCATGAATGTTATGTCTGTTCAGGGCACAGAATAAACCATAGTTCTGCAATAGTGCAGAAACTCCATGGAGCTCCATATTATTGCTATCTGCATTCCTCTCTCTATTCAGAATTTAATCTTTGCTCTCCTCCACCTACTTATGTTAACATGAGGCTTGTCCAACATTATTGCACATGCTATGAGTCTTCTAAAATCAGTAAATTCCATACTCCTGTTCACACAGAGTTAAATTGCTTAGGTGTATACATTAGGTGTATACATTACTTATATATCATATACTTCCATATACATCAGATGATAAATTAGTACCTCTTCATAAGTGTGACAAGGTATGATTGTATTGAGAACAAAAGAAACTGAGGGGA
Organism: Grus americana; assembly: GCF_028858705.1. Classification (NCBI taxonomy): domain Eukaryota; kingdom Metazoa; phylum Chordata; class Aves; order Gruiformes; family Gruidae; genus Grus; species Grus americana. The sequence goes on from NC_072854.1 coordinate 29,017,008, forward strand.
AGGAACATTTTTTAATACTGTTATGAAAATATTACTCGATAACAGCAAAGGATTCTCCCTTTGGGCCTTAATTAGAAGGAAACAATACTTAAAATCTTAAACTTAAAAAATAATGGCTATTGATGGTAGCAGACAGCAGGCAACTTTAGCATATTTGGTAAAACAGAATTTCTTGTCTTCCTAAGCTGTTTTGTAAATCATTATAACACTTGCCTGAAAAATGCTACATCCACTCGTTTCCAAATGAGTATCTCTCTATGATGACAGTTTTTGGACAGTAAGCAGAAAACATAATCAACCCTGGAAGAGATGATACACACTGTCTTTCTGGAAAAATTGAGTAGCATTAGTAGATGACCTTCCACAGAAATTTTATGGGAAGCCATATTACAGCACCAGTCTCACACATTTACTAATGAAAATAATGCTTATAACTTTAAGATTATGACAAATTCATAAAATTAGAGGCTAAATGCAAAGAAGATTCATGCAACAATGAGGTTTTACTTAGCTGACAGGAGGAAATAAAGCTGAAAACAGAAGACTGTGACAAAACATTATATGAACAAAGATGGAAATAAATTAACCTTCCAAGAACAGAACTCTTAGGGAATAGGTTTTCTTTGTTCAAGGACTAACAATTCATATTCTGTAGTAGGCTGTTTTTGTTGTAGCAGGTTTTTGCCAAGTTCAGGATGATGGAGAAAAAAGATAAAAGTCCATTGCTATGATGAAGGAGAGACGTAGGCTGCAACAAAGGTAATATCTTTTGAAAGTGCTTTCAAATTATCCATAGCTTCCTTCACCCCAGTTCTGCTAAGGAGAGCAACTCTAGATAGTCCTTTTATCTCTGGCATGGAGCTATCCTTGTGTTTATCCTCAAAGAACATAGAAGTTTTGGAAACTATTGATGTCAGCAATCAACTCTGGTTAGTAATACTACCCTGGATGGCATGTGTAGAGATTGCTTTGAAGATGCATGGGAAACCTTGGATCTGCTGAGGCACTGGTAACTTTAGAACCCTTTCACCTTTAGCTTTGCTGCTACTTCTTTTCTGTGGAAAGCTCTGTGGTTTGTCAGTCATTCAAAAGGTCTCTGAGAACTTTCTGCAAAAAATAGTTGCCAGAGAGCAACTTTCTCTGCTAAAACAACCAGAGCCAGAAGTTGGACCTTGCATGAAAAGATGTTAAGGATAGCTATACTTTTGTTGTGGGGTGGCTGACACTTATAGGGATTAGCCATTATGAGTCTTTGGGCTGGAAGGGAAAATGCTAGAAAGGTTCATAATCAAACTGTGAGTGTGGATCATTCTAGTGAGTTTCTACAGTTTATGGATTTGTTAGTTAATCATAATTCTGTAATAATTTTCTGAGGGTATTTTTTGTTTGTTTTATTGAGCGGTTTTTTTGGAGGGGGATGGGTTTGGTTTGTTTGGGTTTTTTTTAGAGAATGAACTTTCTCTCACATAGTCTGTAATGCATAGATAGTTACGAGGCAAGGAGGGTAACCACTATCATGTGAGATGGCAAAAACTGTCAGTGTGCTTTTCATGTCTAGCTGAGCAGGAGCTTCATATTTACTCTCACTGTAACAAAAACTGAGCAATCCAATATCACTTTTGTGTCTGCTATTACTTATTCATATGATGCTGATGATGTCTGCTTTACCACACAGGCAGCATTACAGAATTATTCCAGATGTATAACATTTACATTCCCACATATCATAGAATCATAGAATCATAGAATGGTTTGGGTTGGAAGGGACCTTAAAGATCATCTAGTTCCAACCGCCTTGCTGCAGGCAGGGACACCCTCCACTAGACCATGTTGCCCAAAGCCAAATGTAGTATTCAGATTTTCAGAAGATCCAAGCACCTCTGTAGGGCTCAAGCACAACCTGCTAGACTACTCTGCTGGCGGACATCTATGACCATCCCCAGATGTTGTCAAAGTTTAGGTAAGAGCCCAGTACTGTATATTAAGCATCCCTGGAAATTCTAAAGCATACGCACAATGGAAATAGCCAAACTCTTGGAAGTGACAGTGGCAAAAAAATCTGACAAAGAAGAAAGTCTAAACCACCAAGGAAAGCTCTAAATATGACAACAATGTGCGATATAGGCTCTATCTGAAAGGAAACCAAGTAATCGAGAGAAGAGGACTCACTGAGTGCTTGTTAAATATGACTATGCTATGCAGATATTTATGTGAAATGGCACAATAAAGAAGATGGACATTAGGATCCCATCTTCAACAGACTCCAGCTGTAAAAGCTTAGTCCTCCCAAAATAGCACATTGAAATGAAGAGGACAAACATAAAGTGACCTGTATTCTGAGAAGTGACATCTGCTGCACACTCAGAGCAGACATTCATTCATAGCAGAGCTGGTTGCACCTTTGAAGTGCCATGGAAGCCAGCAAATAAAAGAAGTGGATTTGTCTCAAGCTGCACATGATGAATGAGACAAAGTTACCATGTTGATAGATGACTTGTTGATAGATAATGTAGAACCAAAGACAAAAGTGGAAGCAGCCAGATCAAAAGCATCAAGATGTCTAAATTGTTTTGAAGCAAGCAGCTTTACAGATGAAAGGAGGCAGCAGAGACTACTGCGTGGAAGAACTGTGGCTTCCTTAACCCATAAAGGTGAACGTTAAACAGGTAAACTTACTTAAGTCTCATGCTTTCTTCACAGTACCAGTATCTCTCAAAGTCATTATCCCAACGAGCCCATTATCAATCTAATTTGATACTCAGTATCATTCAAATGCTGGTAATAAGCTTACAGTAGTCATATGACTCGGTATGAAATTAATCTCATCCTAAAACATGTTTGAAATAGACCCTTCTTTTTTTGGTGAATATAAAGGGAGCTGTGGTTTGATCAGAGGCAGATATGCAGAGTGTAGATGTCTGAAGAGGTAAAAATGTTTGGGTGAGGCTTACGTAGGTATGAAGATCTAAAGTTTTCAAAGCATATAGTAGCAAATAGTTTGAAAGAAGGTCTAGGCACTTTTTTTAATTTTTTTTTTTAAGTGAATGCTAAATGTCTAGCTGAGACAAAAGATTTGAAATATATGTGAACTATTCATAAAAGAAAGCATATCCAAAATCAGACTTCCTTCTGTGAACAGAAGTGCAGGCATAAGAATCATGTGAGTGCTCAGGAATGTTGATAAACAAATTTTATTACCTGGATTATATCAGGTGAAATGAACCTTGGTAGATGAGCTTAACGCTACCTAAATAAAGCTTTCTTTTCATATATATGTATCTGTCTTAATAAAACTACAAACTCTGCTGACTATTTAAGATTTGATAAATAAACTTATTAATTAACTTTTACCTCAATATGATTGTAGTGGTTTACAGATTGTGAGCTAGCATAAGAGAATTCAAAAACTACATTCAGTTGAAAAAAACCATATCCAGTTTCCTAATAAGTTTTTCCGGGATATTATAAAAGAATTTCTGGATAGGAATTTTTTTAAGCTGCATGTTTAAGTTCAGTTGACAGCTAGCCATGCAGATGTCTTAGGGGTAAAAGTCTTTTCCAGCATCTATGAATAATCAGAGAACCTCTCTGGAATACCACAAGGTAATGGAGATCACATTGGAGCTGCAAGGGTCTTCAGTGAGGCTGTGACAGATACAATATGGACAGCACAGGAGCTCAGTTAAAACAGAGATGCCATAATTCAGTGGCCCAAAACGCTGTGTTGTGCTGTGAAAAAACATTCACCTGTATGTGTACACTTCCTGTAAACAATATTGATGGACTGGAAGAAAAATAAGTCTGAAAAAATGAGAAGCTCTAAATATGTGGACAGGCTCTTCAGAGACCCTTCCCTGGACTACTGGACATAAATGTTGTAGTTCATGTGGCAAAGACTTAGCAGACAATAATAACTTCTGCCAGATCATAGAATCATAGAATCACAGAATGGTTTGAGTTGGAAGGGACCTTAAAAGATCATCTAGTTCCAACCCCCCTGCCATGGGCAGGGATCACAGAATCATCATAGAATTATAGAATGGTTTGGGTTGGAACAGACCTTAAAGATCAGCTAATTGGTGTCAAATGCTTTGCACAAGTCCAGGTAGATGATGTCAGTTGCCCTTCCCTTATCCACCAACGCTGTAACTCCATCATAGAAGGCCACCAAGTTTGTCAGGCACAATTTTCCCTTAGTGAAGTCACGTTGGCTGTTACCAATCACCTCCTTACTTTCCATGTGCCTGAGCACAGTCTCCAGGAGAATCTGCTCCATGATCTTGCCAAGCACGGAGGTGAGACTGACTGGCCTGTAGTTCCCTGGGTCTTCCTTTTTTCCCTTCTTGAAAATGGGGGTTATGTTTCCCCTTTTCCAGTCAGTGGGAACTTCGCTGGACTGCCAGGACATCTCGAATATGATGGAGAGTGGCTTGGCCACTTCATCCGCCAGTTCCCTCAAGACCCGAGGATGCATCTCATCAGGTCCCATGGACTTGTGCACCTTCAGGTTCCTTACATGGTCTTGAACCTGATCTTCTCCTACAGTGGTGGGTTCTTCATTCTCCCAGTCCCTGCTTTTGCCTTCTGTGACTTGGGCAGTGTGGCTAGAGCACTTGCTGGTGAAGACTGAGGCAAAAATTCATTGAGTACCTCAGCCCTCTCAATATCCCAGATAACCAGATCTCCTGTTTCCTTCCAGAGAGGGCCTACATTTTCCCTTGTCTTCCTTTTATCACCGATGTACCTATAAATAAATGAAATGGGTTCAGATCGCAAGGTTTGAATGGGTTGACTTGCTTGCACTAGGGGTAAAGGAAAGCACCACCAGCATTTGAAAAGCAAAAAAAAACCCGGTGAGGACTTTGTCTTATTTATGTAGGAGAGTGATCCAAGCTGGAGTACATGCAGCCCTGATACGAGTGAGAGACTAAAATTTTATTTCTATAAATTATTAAAGAGCCAAGTATTTATCCTTGCTGAAAGAATTCTAGATACAATACATGGCATGTGTAAAAGAACAAGGGTGGGGTTTAACTTCAAGTACAGTGTTTGTACTTTATAATCAATGGAGAGGAACAAGCACTTCAGAAATCCTAAGATGGATCAGTCAGAAGACCTATTTTAGGTCAGAAGAATTACACCTCAGCAGCACCAATAAAGTACAAATATATAACATAGGGTTGATAAATACCTACCTTATAATGTATACTGTTATATCTTATAAAAAGTAATGCATATGGATATTACATACAGTTTTGTAATGTTATATATGATTATATAGTATATAGACCTATATGACAGTGCTAGCATTTTTTTGTCCAAATTTTCATTGTGGTCATTTTTTACTCCATTCAGCCTTCAGTAATTGATATAGGTTTGCAGCTTGTACATGCCCGTGCACTTAAGCGGCTTCCTAATAGATGTGTGTTCACTGATTTGGCAGCAAAGAATGAAATTGTATTTGTAAGTTCTGGGATAGTGTTGAGTGCTGATAATCTAGCCATTCTCTGAATATCCAGAGTCCCTTTGGCATCAGTTGTCCAGCCATAACTTTTTGGATTCAACAGGATGAATTCATGCTGCAAAGATTGCCTCCAAATTCCTGCCTAACAGTTTGCATGCAGGGCAAGATGGAACAGATGGTCTTTGCATGGCAGGAGCTTGCTAGAATCAATTTCACCTCTTTTTGCCAGAACAGGTGACAATGGCATTAACTGATATCAGTTGTTGCGCTTTTAGGAGGGGATAGAGAACACATAAATTCTTACAGTTTCTAAAAGAGATCCATGAAATCTCTCATGCTTGCACAAATTCATAAAAGGCCTGTTGGGAATGGTGCGCTTTTTGTGTAAGATTTGATTTGATTTGATTTGTTGTTGGTGGTTTTGTTGTTGTTGGTTTTGTTTGTTTGTTTGTATTTTAATACGGTTCCAAGCTTTCCCTTGCCAGGAAAAATATTAACTCTGTTGCATTCCAAAGAGATGTGCAGATCTGTCAGCGCTCTGAATACATCATCAGTCCCATGGAACTGACATAATTTAGATACAGTGTCCAATACCTCTGCTCAGATACTTTTACTGATAGCAATATTATGTCCATTGTTTCAGTGTAAGAAAACCGATATATTATTTGATTTTTGTTATTAAAATTGCTTAGGTAACTGAGGTACTTTTTCAAATTAATATCTCTTCCAAAAAAAAAAAAGAGTAATTAAAAAAGATCAAAATATATATGGCAGTTATCATCATAAGCATTATATGCGTCAGTTCCTTTTATGAGTGGATAATATTACAGGTAAAGAAAGGAGATCTTTACCTCTGATTTTATGGAGCCCACATGGAGGGTTATGAAGTTGTGCCTTCATTAACTCTTGTTTATTTATGATGCTAAATTCTATCTCCAATTCTGGAAAATCTGCACCTTGAAATATTTGCCAGTAACAGTGTCCTGGTTTCAGCTGGGATAGAGTTAATTTTCTTTCTAGCAACTGGTATAGTGCTGTGTTTTGAGTTTAGGATGAGAATAATGTTGATAACACACTAATATTCTAATTGTTGCCAAGTAGTCAAGGACTTTTCAGCTTCTTATATTGCCCTGCCAACAAGAAGGCGAGGGTGCCCAAGAAACTGGGAACGGACACAGCCAGGACCCACCTGGCCAAAGGGATAGTCCATACTGTATGACGTCATGCTACATATATAACTAGGGGGTTGGCTGGGAGGCAGGGCAGCTTGGGAACTTGCTAAGCATCAGCTTCTGGTGGTGAGCAGTTGTGCTGTTCATCACTTGTTTTGTATATTCTTCTATTATTATTGTTGTTGTTGTTGTTGTTATTGTTTTCTGTCCTATTGAACTATCTTTATCTCAACCCATGAATTTTACTTTTATTTTTTCTTTTTCAATTCTCTCCCCTATCCCACTGGGGGAGGGAGGGTGAGCAAATGACTCTGTGGTTGTTTTAGCTGCCAGACGGGTTAAACCACAACAAGCATGTTCAATGCCTGGAAGTGTTCAGGGCCAGGTTGGATGGGGCTTTGGACAACCTGGTCTAGTGGAGGGTGTCCCTGCCCATGGCAGGGTGGTTGGAACTGGATGGTCTTTAAGGTCCTTTCCAACCTAAAACATTCTATGATTCTATGAAACAGATAGAAAGATATTTGGTATAGGTATGGATGAGAGTAAGGTTTGAAACATTGCCATTTTCCACTCAACTTTGTAATTGCTGGTGCTGAGATCCTGTGATTACTTGATTTCATGGGAAAGGAGCAAGAAAAAGAACTTTGAGGGGCAATATCAGGCAAGTAATGAATTCACAATAAATAATTTTGGCAAAAGCTAGTCAGTTAGTTATACAAATATTTGACCTAGATTTTAAACCAGCTCAGTGTCTGAGATTTGCAGTCCAATGTTGAAATACAGTCATAGTTTCTCTGGGAGGTTTCACGGACTATGCACAATACAGACGATGCAGAATAAATCTATGAAGTACACTGTCAAAAACTGCAGTCTGTTGTTTGGTGCTATATTAATAAAATATATTATTAAGGAGTTAGTTACAAATGGTTCTTGTACAGTGTCAGCATCAGTATAACATAGATAAATGAGATACTTTTGCATTCTAACAACTTTTCCAAAGCTTCATCAATGAAACCATCATACTCCAGCACTGATCTTTTGGCATATATGCAGTGATAATATGGAAGTCTTCTATATGATAGGTGTGAATTCAAGGACTGGCTAACTGTTAGCAATCCTTCATCAAACTTAGATTGCACATATATAGTCTGCATGTTTTTTTCCTCAGTTATTTTGGTGAAAGTAAAACTTCATTTAGTGCATTAAAATCTTGAGTCTCGAAATCAGTTGAAGAAATTCTCTTCTAGATGGGACACTGGTGATCCAATTGCACAGTGGATTCTAATGACTGTGCCACAGAGGATGAGTTGTGATGTCTAAAAGGCCTTTAAAGTTCAAAGGAGGATGTAAAGGTTTTAATGTGACTGTGCAAGAAGTTGATAGGGTGAGATTCATCAGAGGTCAGAAAATAGTTTCTTCATTTTTTTGAATTAGAAAATGTTTTGGTCTATTAATCATAAATAATATCAAAGTAACTGCATATTTTCCCACATTATTCTGATAAATATTTGGAGTAGACAATAGGGATTTAACTTTCTCTGAAAAAGTAATTCTTACATTAATAATAGCTGATATAATGCATGTGTCTCTTATTTATTTATGAGCCATGAGACAGTTGATGTTCTCAGCCTGTCAGTCATTTAGATATCTCTTTCACAGAGAATATATGCTGGCTCTCATAGTTTATTTTCAGGTTGTTAAATTTATGTTAAATTTACACTATGAGTTTCTTTAAATTCTTAATGTCTTTAAATTAAGCTTAGCTTGAGTACCCCCACCGAGTTCTGTCTGTCTATTAAGAATTGAATTCTGCTAGATGTAAAAGCTTAAGAAGTGATAGGAATAGGATATGGGAACTTGATAGGGAAAAGGAGAAGATGCAAAGGTTGACTTCCATGGGAAAAGCAGTATGAACAGCCTTTCTTTGTAGGGCAGAGTAGGAGTTTAGGAAGAAGAAGGGGGGGGGGGGGAGAAAAAAAAAAGTAAAGAAAGCCAGAGAAAGAATATGCTGGTTAAAGCCTTGTATTGGGTTTGCATGGGGAGGTTTTGGTAGCGGGGTGGGGAGCTGCAGGGGTAGTTTCTGTGAGAAGCTGCTAAAGTTTCCCCCATGTCCAATAGAGCCAATACCAACTGGCTCCAAGAGGGACCCGACACTGGCCAAAGCCGAGCCCATCAGCGATGGTGGTAGTGCCTCTGGGATAACGGAGTTAAGAAGGCAAAAAACCTGTTGTGCAACATCAGCCAGAAGAGAAGAGTGAGACTATGTGAGAGGAATAACTCTGCAGACACCAAGGTCAGTGAAGAAAGAGAGGAGGAGGTGCTCCAGGCGCTGGAGCAGAGATTCCCCTGCAGCCCGAGAAGACCATGGTGAGGCAGGCCATGGAGGTTAACAGTAGAGCAGATATCCACCCATGGAGGACTCCTTGCTGGAGCAGGTGGATGCCCGAAGGAGGCTGTGACCCCATGGGAAGCCCATGCTGGAGCAGTTCTTGAAGAACTGCAGCCTGTGGGAAGGACTCATGTTGGAGAAGTTCATGCAGAACATCCCATGCTGGAGCAGAGGAAGAACGTAAAGAGAAGGGAGTAGCGGAGACAATGTGTGATGAACTGATCACAACCCCCATTCCCCTGTGCTGCTCAGTGGGGAGGAGGTAGAGAAGAGGTAGAGACGTAGCCCCAGAAGAAGGGAAGGGTGGGCGGAAGGTGTTTTTAATATTTGTTTTTATTTCTCATTACCCTACTCTGACTTTTGATTGGCAATAAATTACATTAATTTCCCCAAGTGACGGTAACTGGTGAGTGATCTCTCCCTGTCCTTATCTCGACCCATGAGCCTTTCTTAATATTTTTCTCCCAAAAAGCTATCTCTTTTTAAAACTGTAAATATACTTTCTTTCTAATGGGCTCCTGTATTTTCTTTTCTTCTATGAGATTTTTTTTTAGAGCTATTCATTACTTTTTAAGCAATAATTGAGGAAAATAAATCAGGTGTAAGTTAGTATGCACAAAAATTAAAGGGAAATGTTAGCATGGTATGTCTGCACTCAATATGAAAAGTCTGGATGCTACATAAATCCTGTTAGTTGCTCTCAGCTCAGACCAGCATGCAGTATTTAACCACAGTAGCAAAACTTGAAAGGGAAAAACAATATCCAATTAACAGAGATAACTGTAGTGTGGAACACAAAACATGAGAAGTACAAATAAAGGAAAATGAAACTGCAGGATCTTTGGAGGTTTATGAAAGTAAAATGAGGAAACCTCACATCAAAACTTAATAATTTGAAAACTAAAATATAGCCAAATGAAAAACCTGTTTACCTTGGAGAAGGAAGAAAAGAAGAGGAAACAAAAATAATCTATGACATACAGAAATTTTAGGGATGGTTGGTGGTTTGCATAAAAAGAATAAGGAAAAAGTCTAATTAAATCCACCCGCTGTTGGCGTGAAAGAGAAGCAGCTCCATCTAATTTTTCTCAACTATGGAAATTACAAAAATGATGATCCTTAAAGCTGAAGTAAACATTTTATAAAAAAATGATAAAAAATAAGAGCATTTACATATAAAAGGACTTTCATTTTTTTAATCTGCTCATTCAAAAACCACTTAGGAACAAATAAGCCATTTTTATAACAAGTTTGGAGAAAAAAGCTCTAAATATCTGCTGTGCTTGGGGAAATGCTGTCCTCTTTCCTGTTCATAAATAAGGCTAGCTTTTACACACAACCACAGCTTCACCAAAATAACTCTGCCTGACTACTCTTCTTATGAGTAGTTTTATTTAAGACATGCATCCTTTACTAAGTTTGAAAGAGCTAGAAGACATAGGCTAGCATTCAAACAACAAAGGTAACGTAATTTAGCTGACATAAGTTAGCTTTTGCTAATCTAAGTTAGCAGAAACATTACAGTGTGGTAGGTCAAGTCACAGCTGCAGAACATTGTGGAGACCTTGAAGTTAAAGTAAGTGGTTGTATCAGCTCATTGCAAGATAAAATGTGCTGTGCTACAAGGATGTTGCCAAAATGAGCACATGGAATGGTTCAGATAGCAATGGAAGGAAGGCCAAACAGTGTGAGGCTGAGCTCTGATTATCACTATAAATATGAAGGTATTGAGGATGGACCACTTTGGAATTAGTGGTGATGTGTCTCCTGAGACACCTGATCTATCACCTGATCTCATGTCACCTCCATAAGAATTTTAACAAAGAGGAGACCAGTGGAGAAATACAAACTCCTGTTTCCTAGAGGAGTTAGATCTGATTTCTCTGTTTGTTTATGCAAAGATTCTACAGACAAGTGGATTTTTTTAGAATGTTTCTTTTTCAAACCCGTGCTCAAGCAGGGCCACCTAGAGCCAGTTGCCAAGGACTATGTCCAGACAGCATCTGAATATCTCCAAGGATGGAGAGTCCACAACCTCTCTGGGCAACCTGTGTCAGTGCTCAGTCACCCACACAGTGAAAGAGTGTTTCCTGATATTCAGACAGAACCTTCTGTGTTTCAGTTTTGGCCCATGGCTTTTGGTCCTGTCACTGGGCACCACCTGACTCTGTCTTCTGTTCATCCTCCCTTCAGGTATCTACATACAATGATGAGATTCCACAAGCCTTCTCTTTTCTAGGCTGAACAGTCCCAGCTCTCTCAGCCTTTCCTCATATGTGAGGTGCTCCAGTCCCTTACTCATCCTTGCAGCCCTTCAGTGAACTCTATCCAGTACATCCATGTCTCTTTTGTACTGGGAGCCCAGAACTGGATACAGTACTCCAGATGTGGCCTCATCAGTGCTGAGGAGAAGCATCACCTCCCTTGACTTGCTGGCAATATTTTGTCTAATGCAGCTGAGGATACTATTCGCCTTCTTCACAGCAAGGGCACATTGCTGACTCACGTTCAACCTGGTGTCCACCAGGACTCCTGGGTTTTTTCCTGCCAAGCTGCTTCCCAGCTGTGTGGCCCTAAGAATATATAGGCATATGGGGTTGTTCCTTCTGAGGTGCAGGACTTTGCACTTCCCCTTGTTGAATATCATGAGGTTCCTGTCAGCCCATTTCTCCAGCTTGTTGAGGTCCCTCTGCATGGCAGCTTGACTCTGTGGTATATCAGCCACTCCTGCTCCTTTGTTGTCATCTGCAAACTTGCTGAGGGTACACTGCTGAGGTTTCCTGGAGAAGATCACAAATAAAACATGCAATACTCAGCTATAGTCAAGTGAGTGGAGCAAGCATGTCATCTAGGACAGAGCTGAACAGGACAGGATCAATCACAATCTATTAATCTACCCTGGAGACAAGGTGCCTGCAGTGTCCCGCACGGCACACTGATAGAAAGAGAAAAAGTGGTGATCCTTCCCAACACTGTCAGTCAGGGCTCTAATCCAACTGGCAAGAACAGTGTTACTTTGGTAGATTTTTAGAAATTTGTAGATTAGAGCATGTTTTGAAATATGGCTGTCTATCATGTCAGGTGTGAGGTCCTAAAAGCACATCATGTCCACAATCTAGATCTTTCATTAACTTTAGAACAACTAGTGAACCATGCCACTGCTGTGTTAAGGATCAAAAGTTTCTTGATGTGCTGGTGACAGCAGTTGTGTTGTTCTGTGTGTCTCCAAGTCCTGAGGACAGGGCATTCTTGGTAAGGAAGATTAGCTTTTAGGATGGTCTTCCAGGACTAAGAGGATTCCAGACTGCAGTCGTCTGTAGTGCAAGCTGTGAAATCTTTCAGAATACTTTCCAACATTACAAGTTCCAATATCCCTGTTAAATGAAAATGAGGAAAGCAAATAGATATTTCTATCTATCTGAAACATAACAGAATTTTCCATTTTATATATGAATTTTGTGTGTGTATATATATATCTCATATCTAACAAAAAACCCTTTCATTCTCCCTCAAAATCATCTTTCATTTCCTGGAACTGAAGAATAAACAGAAATTTCATGCAGTATCTTTGCTATCCCTAATTTATTTTGTTCACAAAGTATCAGATCAGTTGTGATTGATAAGCTGCTAAGATTTAATAAATAAATAAATAAATAAATAAGCATCCTGAGGCACAGCTCCTATCATACCAGCTGATGCTGGAGAAAAGGTGTACCTGATATCAGCGATCTCTGTAAAAGAGTATTTGTCTCTTATCAGTATTCTTTCTTTTCATGTTTTATTTCTTGTACTGCAAATCTTTCACTAAAAATAATAGGAAATGGGCTACAATGAGATAGCATTCATATGCCTTTAAAACTCCGCTTACTGTAGTCTTTAAAAATATAAGAGCCTTTTAGCCTCATTTCTCAAACAAACATTGCTTGTGTAATTGCACTATCCATTTGTCTGTCTCTTTTCACATCTGCCCACCCATTTGTCTTCCTTTTGATAAATTGAATCGCCTGGCCAAGTTCCACCAAATTCAACTGAAGTCTCATAAATTCACATGAGTTTTGTGATCATCAGCAGTGGGATAGATGAGTGTGGGAGGGAGGATAGGGAGAGGGAGAGCAAGAGTGAGACAGACGGGGACAGGGACAGGGATATAGAGACTGAACTGGGACTTCTATTGACTGGGAAGCTGAGCTGAGAGTAGGTGGAGATGGGAAGTGGAGGAAGCTGGAAGAAGGGAGTGGCCAGGAGGTGTGCAGGATTACATAGGGATTTAAGGGAGTATGTAAACACAAAGTTAAAGGAAATAAGAATTTGTCTATTTGACATACCAGCCTAATCAGTCTAGTCTACATAGGCTTCTTAAATGGCATCATGTCATGATTTGAGGTTTCCAGTTAATTATATATCTTTAACAGAAAGTAGAATATAGAGTATTATATGTACAAATACAGGGTAATTATTATATTTTGTGTCTCAGTGATGAAGGCTGAAAATAAAAAAAAAAGTAATAAAGTGCTGTCCTTTAGAAGATGAAAGGTGTAAAATTCCTATGTATCATAACGGGAAATTCCAATTTAAAGTGTTAAAACCACTTCTGTCAATTTGTACTTTTGTAATAACTGATACTTAAAGCATTGATTTATTTTCTTTCTTTTCCTTTTGATTAAGTTCAAAGCAGAATAATTTTTGTACATTTCGACTTGCACACATTTTGTACTCTTTATGGGGCTGATATACACTGGCAGCTACAGCTGAAAACTCAAATTGAAACACAGCTACTGTTTCTTCAAGGAGTTATTTCACGTGTCATTTAAACATTTAAAATACCAAAGTTATGGCTTAATTCCTTGGAGTGAGTATAACTCAAATGACATAGTAAAAGTATCGACATCAAAGTGAATACCAAACAAACGTCAAGTGAAAATCAGATGATTTAAAATGCAAACATGTCTTATAACTGTGAAAGCTGAAGATAAAAGCAGTGGAAGTGCACAAATCTACACATGCTTAGAATAAAGTTTCAAGAATCCATATGTTACAAGGATAACATAGCACCACACGTTTATTCCTCAGTGATTTATGTCAGAAGTAGCTGAAATACCTACCAATGCCTTTATAACTAACTTAATCCAAATCTCTAGTGCAAGTCCTTAACTGTCTTTTCAATAATACCGCTTTTAAACACTCCTTTTAACGTTCAGGGACTTGTTTATTCAAATCAGATTCCTAAACATGCTCATTCTTACAGTGTTTTGAATAAAAACAGGGCAAGGCTATGCATAGATGTTCTCCTTATAGTTCCAGATGTGTCTGGTTTTGGTTTGTTCGTTTTTCTAATGGGGACAGGGATACTTTTGCAGTGACTGGTACTGGTCACTCTTTCCATTCAAGACAACGTGAACAGGAACTGACTGTTCATTTTGCAGTTCATGACAAGAACAGTGAAGCATTGCCTTGCATAAGGAGGCAAAAATGCTGACATAACACCACATGTAACTCTCTTTCTGTTTCTTCACCCCAGGCTAGCTCTGTGATGAAGCAAAGGCCAGAGTTCTGTCTTCTGGGGACTCTCAGATGCATTATATTGAATTAAACCTCAAGGCTATTCCATCTTAAATCCAGAATTAAGACTTCAATAGTGCTCAGTCAATTTTGTAAAGAACCAGTTTCTTGTAAGCATATGTGTAAGGCACACAGGAAAGAGAGTTGGTACTGTTTAAAATTGTATTAAGTTTGACATCAAAGCTGTTGGGCATTTATTGGCATTCTCTATACTTTGTGCTTTTTATACAGAGGTCCATTACTTTCACTGATTTTTCACAGATACAAGAACATGCATTTTTTTCTTCCCTCACTGATATTTGCTTTAAGACGTGACCACTCTGCTGTGTTTTCTATGATTTTTGAAGCTGAGAAGAAAAGCTTCAATGCTGATCTTTTCCAAATATTTAATAATTTTTTCAATATACTAGGCATGGATTTAACAACTGAGAAATCTATGCAGCTGCTGGTGAAGCAAAAATGAAGACTCTGTAACCAAAGTGGTCCAGGTGTTGGGATCCACACTTGAGATAAGTATTTGTAGGACTCCACAAGCAGAACAGTCTTCCCCAAATATGCCCAACTAAAGTTGGTGCTGAAACAAAGTCTCTGCCAAAAGCAGTCAGATGGCAGCTGCTGTGCCATTGCTGGTAACAATCTGCGTGATTTTCATCTTTCTATTTCATTCTATAAGCCAGTCGCAACAGGACAGCAAAGAAACAGAAACAGTCACAACAGAAATCTATTCTACTAGACTAAGTTGCAGTGATGCAAACTTACCTTTATGCAAAGTGATGTATTTGTTGAAATGTAAGCCTCCTGGGGAAAAAAACAGCTCTTGTTGCTACATGCATTAGTCATTCAATTAAGAGACCTGTCTTTAGCTCCTGTGTATACAGCCTTACTAATTTTCACTTCAGTTTTGGCTCATTGATTTCTCACATGGTGGGTACACAATGGATGTCTCGGGGACCCTCTGACTTGCTTTGCCTTGTAGTCTGTAAATCTGAGGTTTGACAGACCATATCTATGCTGCAGAAATAAGTTAGGTTCAAGGCCAGTCCCACCAAGAGCAGTACACAGATTATTTAGAGAGCAAAATCATAGAATTGTTTTGGTTGGAAAAGACCTTTAAGATCTTCAAGTCCAATCGTTAACCTAGCACTGCCAAGTCCACCACTAAACCATGTCCCTAAGCACCACATCTACAGGTCTTTTACATCCCTCCAGGGATGGTGACTCAATCACTTCCCTGGGCAGCCTGTTCCAGTGATTGACAACCCTTTCGGTGAAGAAATATTTCCTAAAATTCAACCTAAGCCCCGCCCCCCAGCACAATTTGAGGCCATTTCCTCTGGTCCTATTGCTTGTTCCTTGGGAGAAGAGACCAACACCCACCTGGCTACAGCCTCCTTTCAGGTAGTTGTAGAGAGCGATAAGGTCTCCCCTCAGCCTCCTCTTCTCCAGGCTAAACAACCCCAGTTCCCTCAGCTGCTCCTCATAAGACTTGTGCTCTAGACCCTTCACCAGCTTCGTTGCCCTTCTTTGGAGACGCTCCAGCACCTCAATGTCTTTCTAGTAGTGAGGGGCCCAAAACTGAACACAGTACTTGAGGTGTGGCCTCACCAGTGCCAAGTACAGGGGGATGATCACTTCCCTACTCCTGATGGCCACACTATTTCTGATACAAGCCAGGATGCTGTTGGCCTTCTTGGCCACCTGGGCACACTGCTGGTTCATATTGAGCCGGCTATCAACCAACACTCTCAGGTCCTTTTCCACCAGGCAGCTTTCCAGCCACTCTTCCCCAAGCCTGTAGCACTGCATGGGGTTGTTGTGACCCAAGAGCAGGACCTGGCACTTGGCCTTGTTGAACCTCATACAGTTGGCCTCAGCCCATCAATCCAGCCTGTCCAGATCCCTCTGCAGAGCCTTCCTACCCTCAAGCAGATTAACTCTCCTGCCCAATTTGGTGTCATCTGCAAACTTACTGAGGATGCACTCAATCCCCTTTATCATTGGCAAAGATATTAAAAAGAACTGGTCCCAGTACTGACCCCTGGGGAACACCACTTGTGACTGGCCACCAACTGGATTTAACTCCGTTCACCACAACTCTTTGGGCTCAACCATCCAGCCAGTTTTTTACCCAGCAAAAAGTACATGCATCCAAGCCCTGAGCAGCCATTTTCTCCAGGAGAATGCTGTGGGAAACAGTGTCAAAGGCTTTACTAAATTCTAGGTAGACAACTTTCACGTCCTTTCCCTCATCCACCATAAACTTCCCTGGCACCAAGGTCAGACTCACAGGCTTGCAGTTCCCCAGATGCTCCTGTGCCTTCTTGTAGATGCGTGTCACATTTACTAACTTTCAGTTAACTGGGACCTCTCCAGTTAGCCAGGACTGCTGATAAATGATGGAAAGTGGCTTGGAGAGCACTTCCACCAGCTCCCTCAGTACCCTTGGATGGATCCCATCCAGCCCCATAGACTTGTGCATGTATAAGTGGTGTAGCAGGTTGCTAACCATTTCCCCTTGGGTTATGGGGGCTTCATTCTGCTCCCCGTCCCTGTCTTCCAGCTCAGGGGGCTGGGTACCCAGAGAACAACTGGTCTTACTATGAAAGACTGAGGAAAAGATGGCATTAAGTACCTCAGCCTTTTCATCATCCTCTGTCAGTGTGTTTCCCCCACATCCTACAAAGGATGGAGATTCTTCTTAGCCCTCCTTTTGTTGCTAATGTATTTATAGAAAAAAATTTTATTGTCTTTTATGGCAGTAGCCAGATTAAGTTGTAGTTGAGCTTTGGCCCTTCTAATTTACTCCCTGCATAACCTCATGACATCCTTGTAGTCCTCCTGAGTTGCCTGCCCCTTCTTCCAAAGGTCATAAACTTTCCTTTTTTTTCCTGAGTTCCAGCCAGTTCTCTGTTCAACCAGGCTGGTCTTTTCCCCACCAGCCCATCTTGCGGCACATGGGGACAGCCTGCTCCTGCGCCTTTAAGGTTTCCTTCTTGAAGAATTCCAGCCTTCCTGGAGTCCTTTGCCCTTCAGGACTGCCTCCCAAGGGCCTCTGTCAACCAGTCTCCTAAACAGGCCAAAGTCTGCCCTCCAGATGTCCAAGGCAGCAGTTCTGCTGACTCCCCTCCTTACTTCTCTGAGAATCAAAACCTCTATCATTTCATGATCACTATGCCCAAGATGGCCTCCAACTGCCACATCACTCACAAGTCCTTCTCTGTTTGTGAACAACAGGTGCAGCAGGGCACCTTCCCTAATTGACTCACTCACCAGCTGTGTCAGGAAGTTATCTTCCACATGTTCTAGGAACCTCCTGGAATGTTTCCTCTCTGCTGTAATGTATTTCCAGCAGACATCTGGTAAGTTGAAGTCCCCCACGAGAACAGAGGTTAGCAATCGTGAGACTCCTCCCAGTATAGAGTATTTTGTCTGCCTCTTCATCCTGATTGTGTGGTCTGTAACAGACTTCCACCATCTGCCTTGTTGGCCTTCCCTGATACTTACCCATAAACACTCAACCCTATTGTCACCATCATCAAGCTCTAGACAATCAAAACACTCCCTAACATACAAGGCTATCCCACTGCCTCTCCTTGCTTGCCTATCCCTCCTGAAGAGTTTGTAGCCATCCATTGCAGCACTCCAGTTGTGTGAGTCATCCCACCATGTTTCTGTGATGGCAACTATCTCATAGTTTTCCTGCTGTACAATGGCTTCCAGCTCCTCCTTTATGTTGCCCATGCTGCGTGCATTGATGTAGATGCACTTCAGTTGGACTGCTGATCCTGCCACCATTTTGGGGAGGAAGACCTAATTCCCATGTGACCATTCTCAAGCACTTCCATGGTTTCTAACCCATCACTAACCCTTGTGTTTTTGCTGCCTCATGGATCTTCATACCCTGCCTCCACTGAGACAGCAAACCAAAGGAACTTGCTAGAACACCTTCCCTCAATCACTGGCGTGCTGCCCCCAGGCTTATCTCTAGTGAGCCTGGTTTTATTCCTTTCCCCTTTCAAATCTAGTTTAAAGGTCTTTCAATGATCCCTGCTAATTCCTGTGCAAAGATCCTTTTCCCTCTTTGAGACAGGTGTACCCCATCTGTTGCCAATAGATCTGGTGTTGTGTAAACCAACCCACGATCAAAAACCCCAAAATTCTGCTGGTGACACCAGGATCAGAGCAGGTATTGATCTGCTGATGCTTCGTGTTTCTCCCCTCATCATTTCCTGCAACTGGAAGGATAGAGGAGAACACTGCTTGTGCTCCTGATCCCTTAACCAGTCGTTCCAAGGCTTTAAAGTCTCTCTTGATTTCCCCCAGACTTCTTGTCTACCTGAAAAATCAATAATGGATAATAATCTGAGCACCATATCAGGGTAGGAAGTTTTCTCTTCACATCTTTAATCCAGGCCCCAGGGAGGCAGCAGACTTTCCTAAGAAGTGGGTCTGGTTTGCATATTGGGTCTGCTTATAGAGTTTCCAAAACTTTTTTTCTTTTTTTTATTTATTTCTCTTCTCCGTTGATTTTAATTAAACTCACCCAAAGTGAATCAGGGCATGAAGAAATATTAGTGGTTGTTAACTGAGACTAGGATTTTAAGCTAAATATGTTAGAGATGTTGAACTATAGATTATGTAGGCTAACTGTAGGCACCCAGAAAAAGTTAGATGATAATTCTTTATGCTGTCTCAAGAGGGAAGTAGCCATGGTGAAATATCACCAGCAGGTCTATTTTCAGAGAAATGCAAGTCGTGAAGTTGCTGGGTCACAGCTTTGCTCTCAAGTTAACAACTAAAGGGTGCCAAAGTCATGCCTACTGTAAGTCATCTTCCCAGTGTCACATCAAGTATGAGCATAATCTATTCAAATATGTATTTGAGACTACCATATGCAAAATCAAGGGAGAAATATTTAAACTAGTGATGATTTAATGTATTCATTTCTTTAGACTGCTTAAATACTCATACATCCAAAGCTCTGGGTGCACGTACAAAATATTATAGAAAATCCAGGAACATAATGAAGTCATATGATATATGTCTCAGAGCTACTTTGTTAGAGGAAACCACTGCATTCTAAGAGCTTTATTGCTCTCCAGAGCTGTTTGATTTTTTTTACTTCTTTTTCTTTGACCTAAATGTTGGAAGAGAACTTTAGGAAAAGAACTCTGATTTTTCAAATAGTCTTTGTAACTTTTAATGGAGAAAAAAGAGAGAAAGGAGAGGTGAGATGGAGAAGGGAAGGGGGAAAAGAAAAGGAGAAGGGGAGGGGGAAAGAGAAAGAGAAAGAGAAAGAGAAAGAGAAAGAGAAAGAGAAAGAGAAAGAGAAAGAGAAAGAAAAGAAAAAGAAAAAAAAGAAAAAAAGAAAAAAAAAGAAAAAAGAAAAAAGAAAAAGAAAAAGAAAAAGAAAAAGAAAAAGAAAAAGAAAAAGAAAAAGAAAAAGAAAAAGAAAAAGAAAAAGAAAAAGAAAAAGAAAAAGAAAAAGAAAAAGAAAAAGAAAAAGAAAAAGAAAAAGAAAAAGAAAAAGAAAAAAGAAAAAGAGAAAAAGATAAAAAGAAAAAGAAAAAAAAAAGAAAAAGGAAAAAGAAAGAAAACAGCAAAAAAACCCAAGTGCATGTACTGGTTCAATATACTTAACAGGACAAAAGTGTATGTTCTAAAATACCTTGTTATTAGGATAGAACTTTATTATCCATTAGACTAGTTCAATGAAGACCACATATTTATTTGAAAAGCCTTCAATCAGGAAATTTGAAAAACAGTTTACCATCTCAAGCCTCCTCAAAAAAAATTTCGTCTAACCTGATGAGACAAATGAGGACCACAGTGGTGATTTAATGGAGCAATCAGCAATGTGTCAAATCTGATTGATGTGTCTCTTCAGAAACCTGACAGGTGATTTGATCCCCACCAGCACAGACAAATCTTCCCCAGAAGACCCTATTGCTAACACAAGCCGTGGAAAGATTTTTCCAGTCAACTGGTTTTTATTTTGCCCTTGAATTGAGGTGATTTTTTTTGTCCAACCTCTTTGCTTTGACTTGATTTGAATAGTATTGTCCTGACCTGAAGATGTTATTTATGACAGAACATAGCTCTTACCTTTCAAAATGTCAAATGTTTTATCAGGTTGTGAAAGTTATTTCTCTGCTAAAAATAAATTAAGAAAGTAATAAATGTCATTTGCACAAAACACCAGTTCTAATAGCTATAAATGTGGTTTTTTGAAACAATGAAATTCACTCTTAGTCAGGAAGCATAGTTACCTTCTATTTGGAGTTACTGTAGAATGACTGCAGAAAAAGGCAGCAGGGAAAAACCAGGCATAAACCAATTAGAGGCTCATTTTATTTCAAAACAGTTACAAATCATTTCATGTTAAGTGAGTATTTGGTTTTATAAAGCATGCATATTTGAAAGCTTTATTGAAAAATCACATAAAAATTATGTTTTTAACTTATGTCAATGGAAAACTACATGAGTTGCCTTGCTGCTTCCAAATGTGTTATCTTAAAAGGTTAACTTAAAAGGTTCTCTCTGCTTTACAGTGCATTCACACACTTACACGCAGAAATAAATTATTTAAATAAGATCTTACTGTAACTTAACATACCAGGCTGCAGATATAGCGGTCTTGTATGTATTAGTAGATGTCATCCTTGCTAAGGCCAGGGACATTGAAGGCATTCTAAATAATTTACTATATCAATTAATATTCAACGTTATATAGTTAGGAAGTTAGCATACACTGTTTGTGTAATGCTGGGTGCATCATGAAAAAAAAAATATAAATAAGCAGGGTGTGAACAAATACTGTCAGCATAACAAATGAGCTGGCCAGGATTCTCCTCCCCGTCAGGGCAACTCAGTGAAGCTCTCCAGCTCACCGTGATGGAGGTGCGCACGCAGAGGGAGATTTCAGGAATGCAGAGGTAAAGCGATGGCAACAGCAGCATCCTCTCTCCCAGTGCTGTCCCCCAAATCCGGTGCTGTGGGGTGGGGGAGAGACAGCACGTTGCCAGCACTGCTGTGCAGCGGTCCTCTGCTGTGGCTGTCCAGCAGCATGACTTAGTCTCCTGCCAGGTCATCTTGGGAACAGTCTGAAAAAAAAGCAGCTCAGGATCTGTTGGGTTCAAAGATTCTGGGTGCTCTGAGTGCACCCAGCTTTTAGTGGCGCAGCTTTTTCAGCTGCAACCAGCAGTCAGGAGCATTAACATGAGTGTACCTGAACTAGAGCATGATCAACGATGGATATGAGTGGGTAGGTAACATGGTAGGTAGATTTGCAACAGAAAGGAAAAAGAGAATAAGTTTAATATACAAATTTTATTTATATAAATTACTGCTCCACCTAAGATCTGCAAGTAATTTCCATTAAAAAGGCATAAGCTTGTAGGGAGAATTGGGAAGAGAAAGCAGAACATAATTTCTTCTATAAAAACTTAGGTCTACATGATGGTGTTTATTTTTCTTTATGGAGTATAAAAAGGTCTGTTTAACCTCTGAGCAGCTGAATAAGGTAATTATTTGCAATGCATTAGCAGTAATATGAAATTTCATATAAAGTATGCGTGATCTGAATCAAGAGCGTGTAAGGTCATTTCTTTTTAATGATGTCAGTTCATAATTAAAATCAACACAAGGGGTTTATTTTTGGAGGATGGGAGCTAGTCTTGAAATGTGCCTGTTACAGATCTTGTGTCCAATCGCAGTCTGACTGCTTTATTAAAATGTATTTGGTGTGCTTCTCTAACAAAAATCAATTTTAACACCTTTCTGCAAACAATTTCCTTCCTGTTAGAATAATTTTCATTTGTAATTATAAAATCATCAGTGTAACAAGATACAATTGGAGTTTGAAGAGTATAGTTTATTTTTTTAATTACATTTAATGAATAATTGAAAATTATATTAATCTAATGAAAATAAATTTGAATTTATGATTGTTTCATTTTAATTTTTATTAAATCCATTTATAAGATGTTCATTGCAAGAATACCTGTACATGTTCTACAGCTTGAACTTGTCATTAAATATACCAAATAGGATCAAAACAATCTGATCACTTATTCCTGCTATGTCCCAGATTATAGGCACATGAATGTGGTCGGTTAGATGTCTACAGTGAAATTGGATTTCTATTAAAATTGAAGACACAATTCCTAGTGATGTAGAAAGGTCAATCATCCATGGAAATGCACAGCACAATCAGCTAGGAAGATCTTTGAGAAGAAATGCTGCTTTCATCTCCTTCAGTCTATGCAGCTTCAACCTGAGAGATAATGATGACCCTTGGCCCTCATTAGCATCCATAGAATCTGAGGGTGTTCAGCATTTTCTCAGCAGCTTACAAGCCCCTGACCAACCTATTAAAGGTACATATATGGCTCTTGTTGGCTCTGTGGACATGGGATCAGATTTGTTCTACGAGCCCTGAAGGTCAAAGGAAGACTTAGCCTTTGAAGCTATTAGAAGTAATTCTTTGATGATGAGTAGATAATGCTCTAAGAGATTCATCTGACATGGCTTTATCCATCCAGAAGTTGAGTGTCTAGTCCAAATTTTAATTTTTTTTAAATTTGGCTGCTGCATCTGCCTTGCAAAAAAAATCTTAGGTTGAGATGATTGGGGTTCTGAAGGTTTCCCTTTTTATATACTGACTGAAAGAAAAGTGTAAATGAGTGGTTATATTATATGACTAATTTTAGATAGCCTTGATTGTAAGAGACAAATTCACCATGAAGGCAACTGAAATTTCCAAAATAATTATCAGTTCAGATGCCATCAGTTTTCCTATGCCCAGCTTCAGACAATCACAAAGGCCTGTGGGCTGCAGAAGACTCTGCAAGCACTGGGGTATGCCAGTTGGCTGGAGGTACCGGTGGGAACAGCCTTATGGTATTTGGAAGTGCTGCATCAAGGAAGGAACTGCTATTCAGGATGATGAACTGAGTGCAACCTCTTAAAAAAAAAAAAAAATTGCCCTCTTCTGTAATTCAACAAAGAGTTAAATCAGAAATAGTTTTGATTAAAAGAATGAGACAGAAATTGTATATGCTTTCCTCTAAATTAGATATTCTGGCCAGGCAAATAGTCATTCTGGACTATAAAAACACTTCCAGTGCCATTCTGAGACAGATTATGAAATTATTCTGATGGTGATTAAGGAAATAAACAACCTGATTTCTCAATATTTTTAGGTTTATAAACAGCAGAATGCTGAATACTCATCCCTCATCCATCAAAAAACATCTTTAAACTTGAGGAAGCCAAGACTATATCCCTAATTTATTTTGATTTTAGGGAAAAAAAGGTTCAATTTTTATTTGAGCTCTGTTGATAATGAAAAATGGATATTCCATCACAAAATTAACAACCTTACTATGTGTGGCTTGAAACTGTCATTAAACACACTTTTTATTTTATGACTAGACATCAAATTAATGTCCTTGCCTTGGAAAATCTGCCTATTTGAGAGAAAAAAAAAATAGAAGATTAGGAAAAAAGATTTATTTACAACTTCGGTAACTAATTTACTATGGAATTTGCAGCAAGACTGTAGCATAAAATCTTTATGGTAAAACAGTCTGCATACTCCTAGTTCACTACTGCTAAAATTAGAATCCTGATTAATGATATTGCATCATATGGAATGATTTCAGTTCAGAAATCTATGCATAGGAATTACATATATTTTATATGCAATTAGAACAGAAAATAACATTTTAAAAAAGCCAGAAAATGCTGTTAGCATAATATGAAAACACAAGACTACGAGAGAAATTAATTAAACTAAATTATTCACTCTTTTGATACTGATGGCATTTCTGCATTTACCTAAACCCAGAAAGATTCTTGTTCATACTTTTCATAAGACATCCTCCTTGGACAAATACAATTTAAGTGTGCCTTGTTACATGTAACATCTCTGTGAGGTTTACTTAAGGTGTGTGAGATGCTCTAATACCCTCACATGGCAGGAAAATATACAACATGATACTAGCTGTGAGTGGCAAGGTGGCTGCTTGCATTCATGTCCATTTATTGGGCTTACTCAAAAAAAAAATCTCGGTTTGCCAATTAGACATAATTAGCAATCACAGTTGGGTAGAAAAATAATCACGGTAAACCTTAAATTCATACTATGTAAGTAATGTAATTTTTCAAGTTTCTGACAAGAAATAGGTTCATAGATCAGTTCGTCATATAATTTTACAGGATACAAGGAGACATTTCTTCCTTCAAGGTTATTATATGCCATATGTCTTGCTCTATAGGTTTGCCAAAAGTCACTTAATGCCATATGTCCTAAGCCATTTGTTTTTCAAAGAGTACCTCAGCTGTTGTAGACACTATCTGATGGGAACAGTCAGAAAAAGCTAATGTTTGTGCTTTGCTACTATCAGAGACTCCATTTTTCTGTGTAAAGTAGGTATTATGAGAGACATGTACATTTTAAAACTTAATATTGACTTCTCCATAAGACAATTTTAAGCGACATGCATAGTTCCACCTCCTGTAGCACTCTCAGCAGAGGGGATAGGTTTGCCTGCGCAGGCAGGGGGATACCAACCCAAACAGGCCACTCCAGCTTTCCCTTACAAAAAATATTAGAACTTCAGAAGGCTGAGAAACCTGTCAAAACGGTGTTTAAGAAGCAGTGCCTAACCGCAAAATGTTTACCGGTGTCATGAATCGCTGGGAGGAGCGGAAGGGGAGGAAAGCATCCCTCATCTATAATCCTTTGTTTCTTTCCCACAGCTGTTTGACAGCTGCCTTGTCAAGCAGTTTCTTGAAAATTCATAAATGCCAATCTCTCTGAGAAAAGGTTTGTCATGTGCCACTGCATAAGATTCACGATCCTTTAAGGAGACCTTAACTTAGGGCAGAAATAACGCGGCAGGCCACGCACCATGTTAAGCTGTTCCTATTGAGTTAACCACTGTCTTTCTCACGAATCTATATTAGGGATTTGTGCAAGCAGGAAGTGTGTTTGGGGAACTATTTTATTAGATAGTTTTTAAAGTCCTAGAACTTTGCCTTAAAAGTTATGAAATTTGAGTATATTTTATTACAAGTTTTTTCTTAATTTCTATGTTACTGATTTTAAATTTTATCACATTAGATCTAAATTTTAGCCTAAATATTTGTTAAAATAACATTTAAAGAAAAGCTTTTTTTAAAACCTTGGAAAAGACATAGAACGAAAGATAGACATAGCTGTTGCAGATGCCAGCGATTTAATAATCAGAGCACAACAGAGATCTCCACTTACGCCTACATTATAATAATTCCTTCTCTGGTTTAGGCAGATCAGTTATAGTCTTTGAATTTAAAAAAAAAAAAAAAAAAAAAGAGATTTGAGACAACGTTACTTACCTTCTTTGCAGGATGCTGTATGGATTAATTAGTTAATGTTTGTTTAGATCTTTGAAGATGGAGAGCTCTGTTTAGGTACTAAGTACTACTTTCATGAAGAAAAATATGTTAAATGCTTCCTAAATGGCAGTGCTGTGGCAACACAGCTGTGCGGCTTGGAGTTACCGCATCATTCTGTCCCTCCCGTTCGAGGTCTCACAGCGGGTGCACTGTCGTCGCTCCGGAGCGTGGAAGCAGCAGGCATGTGTGGACATCACCGGGGGCATCACGGGTCCGGAAAAGCTGAGATTGCCTGGCAAAAATACAGCAAGCCAAATACTGATCATACACACTGGCAGGAAAGCAATCAGAGTATCCCAAGAGAATGAAACTGTGACTAAAGTTGTAATATCGTTTTAATGCATTCTTGTGTACGTTTGTCCTATGCTTACAGTGCAACTGGCTGGAAGTGCAAGAGCAGAAATGGTGCTCTCCTTTTTGGTCTTGTACTGCATACAGGCAGCTACAGTAAAAATTTTACTATTTTCAGCCTGTATTATCCCTTTCAGCTTGAGCTGAACACCGAATCGTTACTGATTTACACCCCAGAGAAAACAGTGTGATAAGAGTTGGAGACCCTGCTAAATATTAGCCTCTGTAATGAATGAGGGGGGAGCACACGCTGTCCCAGCCTCAGAACTGCAGTTTTCAGTGTCGTACAGTGGCCTTTTTTTAATAAATTAAGGACAGAATTCAATTCTGTATCAAAACATCTGAATTTAGATGCCCTTATGTATGGAAAGTCCCATTATTATAGTCAATGGAAGTTTGGTCAATATGGCCAGTGGAGCCTGCAGAGGAATTTGGTTAACTGGGTCTTTAATGTTTATTTAATTGGTCTTTTTGAATTCCCTGACTGCATTGACTAGATTTTCACTGGTTATAACAGGAGTTAAAACATCTGGTGTACTTCTAGACATTTGCAAATAAATGCGTAAATTCCAAACAACCTCTATTCCTAAGGGCACAAATTGATTCTGTAAATTGTTCTGAGGTGTTCAAGAGATGGTCTTCAAGTTCAAGAGATGGACTTCAGCGGTTATCTGGTTAGACCACTAGACTGGTTAGATGCCAGCATTGAGACAACTGCAAAAAAAGCTTAAAAGTTCCAAAAACTCAAATAATGAAATTGTAAGTGGCAATGAGTTTTTGAGAAAACATTATCTAAAACACTGACAATTGATTTCTTTAGAAGTAGAACCAGCAAAAGACTAAAAGGGAAAACTAGAAAGATATTTAATCCAGAATAAATTTAAATCCTCTCAGAACAAGTCCTAATATAGGAATACATGATGTTTTGTGGGTATTTAAATAGGTACAATAGTTCTTGTGATGTTGTTTCTCTTTTTTTTTTTTTTTTTTCCTAATAGGAATGGCCTTCAAGTGACAACAATAAGCAGTTAAAATTTGCAGTTCACCTCCTAGGAAGTCTGTTGCTGACAATGTGAAATGAAATACGCTGCTCTGACCCAGTTTTCTGTAACAATCGTAGAAGGCAACAAATCTGAGCTGTCTTGCTTTTGAAACTGCTAAAGAGAGGGAAAAAAAAAAGATGAAAATTCAAAAATCTGTACTTTCAATGCTACATGTCTAGTTGTACAAAATCATCATAATTCTTCTACAAAATCAGCGCTGTCAAACTTCAGGAAATGCAGCTCTGCCTTATAGCACATCTCGTTCTATACAAAGAAGAATTTAACAGGGCTTTACAAGGACAAGTCAACAGAAAATTTACCATCTTTTAAAAGAGAGAGGTCTGAAGTCTGCATGCAAAACCCTTCATAAAGCTTGCTGGAAATCTCTGTTAAGTTACTACAGCTGTTCAAGGATCAAAATAATTTATTTAATGAAAAATGACAGAATATCTTCATCTCTGTACTGCATGGTACTGGATGCTTCAGATATCCGTAAGCTAGCAGACTGCTGATTAACAGCCTATTTCTGCAGCAGCAAATTCATCAGTGTCACAGTAGCATCCCAAATACAAGCAGATGATTGTCAGTGCTTTTAAATTGTAATGTGGTTCCTGGCATGTTTTTGACCAGCATGACCCTGTCAGGCAACCAATTGACATACTCAAAGTTGGTGGTCAGTACAATGATTTCTAGATTGTCAGTTTGTTTTTTGGTTTTTGTTGTGTTTGTTGGTTTTTTTCTGCAATCTCTGTAAAATGAAAAAAATATATAAGAAATAGAAATCAGTGGTCTGACATTTCGTTTTCAAGGCAATTTGAATTACCTTTATTTTTTCACTTTTTTTGCCACTCACAACAATGTTCTTAAAAGAACATTGAGTTAAGCATCTAACTAAACATATAATTAAAAATACAAGACTGCAAGACAAACACAGTTACAGTTTTAAAAGACATACAAAGGGTGAAGAATAAACAAATTTTGAGTCTACAGTCAGAATTGGCAAGTTGGAGAAAAAAAGTATATAGAGTAACCATTCTGACTGAAAAAGCTTAATTTAAATATACATATATGTATGCCCCAAAGAAATAATCCTATGAGAATTTGCAAATAGATCAGACAATAAATTGTTTATATTTTTTAAAACTAAAGATGAAACCCTAAACAGCTACAGAAATTAAATATGGAACTCTGTTGCCTTATAGCGTTAGTAAAGCTGCAGTGAAGGAAGCAAGCTCACCTAGAATTGTTTCCCACTGAACACAAGCTCTTATCATTGAAATCACCTTAGATAAGCACAACTTTACACAAAAATCATAGAATCATAGAATCATAGAATGGTTTGGGTTGGAAGGGACCTCAAAGATCATCTAGTTCCAGCCCCCCTGCCATGGGGTCATAACAAGTCTCTAGACCTAACTCTGAAGAAAGAAAGAAATGTTTTTTTCTTCCTGCCGGTGAAGAAAGAAAGGAGTGTATGGGTTGTGGAATGGTGCCACTTGGCTGTTGCATGCAGCCCAGTAGTGTATTTAGGAACGAGGCATGCAAGCTATCTATAATATCAGGGTGGGAAATTCTTGAAAAGTAGTGAGTCAGTGATACCTTAAGAATTTTTGTAGACAACTGATTAGTTTAGTCCTCAGAGGCCTACAGTGGAAATATCTGGTACAATCAGAGAGGTGATCTTGAACACGTACCCAGATTCCTTAGCTCACCAGTAACTGTAACGAGATTCTTTTTAGTGACACTTCTTTGGAGCTCAAAGCAGAGTTTAAAGGAATGTTGAACACTGATAATTCATGTGCTGGAAAATAAGGCTTATCATTTGTGGTTAAGAGCTTCATCTATTCAGTTTAGAAAGAAAAGGTTGTGAGGACAGAGATATTTGAGGGAAAGAAAAGACATCTGATGTGGAGAGAATGAACTGAAGAGAGAAGTAAACAGAGAGGTTTTAGTTAAAGAATAGCATCATGACATCCCATCGATAGGTCAAGTTTCATTCCCTTTGACCTATCAGATCTGAGTGTTCTTGAGTTGCATCCAGAAGCTTATGACCAGAAGAAAAAAAGATAGCTTCAGGATCACTTCACCCAAAGCCCTAGTTTATAGGAATTTAAGAAACAAAAGCAACCTGTTTTGCAGCACTGAAATTCTCAATGCATTATTTGCTGGTTCAGGCAGGTCTTGCTTATCCTCGAGCTTCCACAGTCTGAGAAAATGCAATTCTCAATTTCTCTCATTCCCTCATATCTCAGTGGGTTTTGGATGCTTTTGTGAGAATCAACATTTTTTATTTTCGTATATCATCGAGATCTTTCCTGTACCATTGCACTGACAGCAGGAATTGAGCAGATGTCAAACTATAACTGAATTTTTTTGCTGACTACTTCCAAAATTAATTATTTGAATGAATTACTGCTTTCTGAACCAAACCTGATTCTTGAAGGTTACAAGTCTTTGGTAGTCACCGACAAAGTAGTACCATAACAATCAAATAAACATGGTCCGAGCACAGTGACAAAGATAAAACAGCTTTCCTACCCCCCTCATTTGCTGTAGATACCACTGGTGACAATAATGTGTATGAGAAATGGAACTGCACTGCTTTTAAAACTGAAGCAACTTTGACATTTCTCATAGAAATTTCAGACCAGTTACTCCAGAAAGCGTTAATGGTAGTTCTGCTCTTCACAGTCCTATTTGAGCCAGGTCAGAGAAGCAAGAAAACCCCATTTAAGACCTACTCCATTCTGAGTATGATATGAAAGCAACGATCTGATTTCTTTCTTTAAAAAAAAAAAAATAAAAAAATTAATAGTCGTTTCACAAGAATAAAGAGTTACTGTTTTGTCTTCTGTTCAAACTTAAGCCTCATAGTTTTTGAGTTCTCCAGTAGTTTACTTACATATAGTTACTATTCTGTCTTTAACAGTCACTTCACAACTCAGAATCAGAGGCAATCAGTCATTTTTACAGCAAGACTGATCTTCTGAGATAAAATTTGGGGATTTGCTTTCTAACAATGTTTTCCTAAATACTTTCCATGGGGAAAAAAAGGACACTGGAGCAAAACTGTGTGCAATTGTCCAGCATGCTCTGTTTAACTTTCACTGCAAGTTTGTGCAAGGATGATTTTCAAAGCAAAAGATCTAAGACCCTGGCTAAACTTTCATATACCCATCTGTAAATATCACCCTCTGCTCTGTCTCACACAATAGTGGGTAGTTGTAGAAGCGAGACACAGAAAACAAATTGTTTTCCTGGTAAAGTCTCAGAAGTACTTATTCCTTCTCCTTTCTCTGCATCACCAGTTTTGTTTTTAGGCATGTTGGACAAACTTAGCTCTTGTGTGCTGAAGCCAAGCTTGTTGCTACTACATCAGTCAAGCAGTAAAATTCCCACGGAGCTACTGCAACGTGGGTAATGCGAGTTGGGTTTCCTTCTGCTGTTGCAATACAGTTCTTCATTAATAGCCCGTGAACATGTATGAGGAAGTTCACAGGTTGGAGAATTGCTTTCACCGGAGTTGGACAGAGTTGACTGTGCTTGGTTACATTGTTATGGTTTTCTTTGCAAACAAAGAGATGGAATTGCTTTCATACTTTTAACAATGAAAGGTAGGACTTAAAACAACAGCAAGCTTTTCTTTGCAATGAGTCCTAAGAACCTTAATTAGCTAAATTTTGGGTTGACTGTAGTAATGCTGTGGTGATTATTCTTTGATTCAATGATACATTGAGTTTGAAGTGCATATGAGAAAAAAAATTTCTAGTCTGGGCAATTAAAATGGAATTAATTTCACAGAACCTTACCTCAGAACAGCCTTAAATATGACAACCTACATTTCATTATGAAGTCTAACCCAGCATTGCTGAAGTTTTTTTATATATCCTTATTTCTCTATGCCTTTGCAGTATTTTCAGATTTATTTCCTTTCTATATATAGCATGTCTAACACATTCTGTTTTCAGTAAGTTGTCAACATTTTGGAATTAGCGGAAATAATTCATGCAGATTTGGGGGAGATTGAACTCGCAAAAGTCTAGTCCAGGGCTATTATCCCTGAGAGCTGTCAAAAGTAATAATAACATGCAAACCACTGAATGTAATTGTTCTTAATATTTTCATAGTCTGAAGTCACTACAAAGGCTTAAACCATATTTGTATTAAACCACAATAGCAGATGGACTGTCTGCAACTGTTTGCATAGCTGCAGCAGTGTAATCCTTCTTAATATTACAAAGCTTTGCTGACTTTCTTTGGTGAGTGGCTCAGATGTACAAAGCTATTTAGGACTGTAGCCTGTATTTAGGTCCCTGGTTCCCATCAATTGCTAGAGGAACTATCCACCTAAACGCATCAGGGGACCTGTGCCTGCAGTCCTTGAGGGGTCATTTCAAAAGGGCTGCCAGTTGTTTCTCATAGTCCAGCGGCTTACTAAAGTACTTTTGGAAAGCTTCTGATAAAGCACGAGGATAAAGAAAGGTGTATTTCTTTGACATGAAGTTCCTCTTTGCAATCTGCAGCTGGCTTAGTTCAACATAGTTGGGTTTATTCTTCCTGAAGTCTTGCCCAAGACTCCAGCAATGCTATGACTCTACGTAATAAAAGGTTTTAGCTTGCCTTCCTTAACTATAGACTACAGGTAGGGATACACAGCCTTTTGTGTATCATGTCCTTCAAGATTTCTGATATCATCATCAAAAATTTACATCCCCTGGTGCTTACTCTCATAAGAACTGAGAATACATTTACTTTGCATCTACTTGGAAAGTCTATGGACAGAGTGTACCTGAGACAATACAGAATATTATTTTGGTCTTCAGTACAGTTAATACCTTTGCCGCAAAAATGACATGTAGCTGTAGTCTTTCACTAATCCAGGAAGTGGGAGACTTCCCACTTCGATTGTAAACTGTATTTCCTCAGCACCTAACTGTCCTAATTTACAACGAGGACTCTATGAAGTTTCTGCAATATAAAAGAAGCAACAGCTATAATTAATATCATGCCTAAAAAGACTTTTTAGTTCCTCTTAGCTGACCATCAGTCATACTGAAATGACAGTGACTTTTTTTTAAATGTAACCATTGCATTACCACAACAAATAAAATTCAGATATCATAGATCATATTCAGTACTAGTAAGATAGCATTTTATTTCTTTTTGTCGAGTCTCTCACCATGGAACATGAAGTTTTTGCCAACAAATAGTATTTGAATGAAGTCAGACTTCATACTGGCAAAGCTTACCAGTGGCTGCAGAAAAAGATAAATTTCAGTAACACCAGCTTATTTTACTTTGGAAAAAAAAATTGTTCATCATTATATTTAAGCAGTAACATCTTTTACAGCAGAGCACACATACTGTGATTCACGTTCCATCAAATAATCAGGATTTTTTTTTGTCCTATAGCTACAAATTTTGTTGATGTTGTTGATGTTTATCTGACATTTATAAAATTTGTTGCTGTTTTTTGGTTTTGTTGGACAGCATGTGTCTATTCCATATTGCTTCTGCTCTGTAGCAAGCTATCTCAAGGTACTATGGAGATCTGTTCCTTATCTGTCCATTCCTTTTAAATCAGACAGAAAACATGTCTGCTTATCCTGCATCTCCAATGTATTAAAGGTTCTCCAAGCTTCTCAGAGCTTGCAGCCTTCTTACCCACTGCAAATAATTGGATTTGACCCAGATTCTAGTCTTCAGCATGATGATTGATGCTGCGTTGTCTGGGTCTCATCATACTCTCATGACCTGTGCATCCAAAATTTATTTGACCTTAAGCATGCTTTCCGTGCCAAGTCTTACCTACAGCCTGGAGCATCTTGCTTTCTGCTGACAAAGATGTTTACCAAGACACTGCAGATTTCTGTTACTGTGTAAAAGTGGTGCCACCTACAGTGTATGGTCGAGAAAGCCATCTTTCCTCCTCCTTGCCACTCCACTGCCATCTTAGAAATTCTGTGGCAACCTTGCAAAGTTCATGTGACATGAATTCCCCCTCACACAGGCCATCTAAAAATCTGGGCATCCCAACTAAGCTGGGTGGTTTTGCTTCCCCTGTTGCCAGTGTGGAGAACTGGGTGGGGTGAAAAACCTCTTGAAAGAGCTAAGTGAGGAATGTTAATCATCCTCAGGAAGTGTCTGTGTCACCCCATTCACTGTAGAGGGAGTGCAAATAATTGCTTAGCCTAGCTACAGCTTTAGATCACTGAAATTACATGAGATAACTTCCGTCCTTATTTAGACATCCTATTTTGCTCACTATTTTCTGTTGCTTTAGTTGTGACTAATTTGTATAACTGAAACTAAAAATCTGTGGGAGCAGAATCTCCCACAATTATGAACTGAATGAATTTAGTAATGAATTAATAATGAGCGCATCCATCTGAAAATAAGCTGGATCAGATACTAGGTAATTTCCTGTAAAAACAACAAAAAAAGTCATTAAAGATAACTGAAAGATAAAGTACTTTTTTTTTTTTTGCCATTTGACTGAAAAGAATTTTTTTCATGTCTTTTACAGGAAAATATCATTGAGAAGCTGCTGCATAAATTATGAAAAATCAACTACAATGGTTTACAGCATTAATAACTCTAAATAAATGAATAATGAAATTCTCTAATATGCTATCCATATGGTTCAGAATTACCACTGGCAACATTTTGCCATGGGGAACATATTCTCATATGATCAATATGGTGACAAAGGACTTCTACCTTCCATTCTCAGCACTAGAGGATTTGGTTCAAGAAAAAAAAAATACAAAAACAAGGGGGAAAACTCATGGTTTTATACAAATACACCTTCCAATTTAGAGAATAGTCTCAGAATAATTCTGCTTTTATTTGCAGTAAATAAATATTGTAATTACTAACACTGTTTCTGCACACCTTTAAGTATACCAAAGATTTTAAGGAACACTAATATTATCTGTGAAAAAAAAGTCTGTTTCGAATGCACTCTGTACGTGCTGTAGGTAGGCTCTTGAAGATGCACTTGCAAAGTTTGTGAGTATGTTTTTGAGGCCTCTTGATCATTAAGCCCAGTGACTTGGCTTCCATTTATAAAATTATTTATTTTGTGGACCTGGTAACAGTGTATTGTGTTTCCTAAACAAGGCTCTTGAATTTTTAGATAATATATTAACAAGCACTTTTCCAATTTTCATACTGCTGAAAAAAACCCAATCTTCTTCTAGAGAAATTTTTTTTTAAAGGTAAAAGACATAAATTATAGAGAGAGTTTTACTGGGACTCCATGAGAATGCTGGCAAATTTTAAAATAAAAAAAAAAAGTTCAGGAAATATATCACAACTTATATTGACCATAACTATACTAAGAAGGAAGTGATATTTATAACGGACGTCTGTAATGTGAACATTCATGAAACTTGCTCATATACACATGGATGATGTATCGCTGCAGAAAAGTGAATTTTGCATGTAGTGAAAAGTGACCATTTTATTTCAGTCTGGCTTAATTATAGGCATAAACTAGGTTATCTGTAATGTCCAGAAAATTAGAACAAGATACCCAAGAAATATCTCTTTTTAATATATCCCAAAGTAAAACAAACTAAAACTACTGAAATGTTCACTATGATAGGGTTATCATAAGAAAATGAATTGCTGTTCTCTTCAAGCTCTTCACTCTGACATGTTTGAGTACAATACTTCCTGTGCAGTGGAGTTGGGAAGAGTGTGTTCACTGGAGGAGATAAAGGCAGTCAAACAGTGCATACACAAATGGAGATAAATCATCTGCTCTTCGTAAACAGGTTCAGGAGGATGTGTTGACAATGAACTTCATGGTGTCTGTACACCTCTCCAACAAAGGAAACTTTGTTTGGGAAACTGCAAAGTACTACCTCTGGTAAAATCATGAAGAGTCCTCTTGGCACACGTTTCTGTGCAGATGAAGAATAATCAGATGATTGTTAACAGTCCATATGGATTTGCCATCAGGGTAAAGCCTGATCAACCTGATTCCCCGCTGTGATGAAATGGTGGGATTTGAGAGTGAGGAGATAGTGGCGGATGTAATTCACTTCAACTCCAGCAAATCTTTTGACACTGTCTTCCACAAATTTCTTGTATCCAGGTTGTAACGTTACAGTCTAGATGGGTGGACGAGATTGGATATGGTTGTGGTTAACGCATCTGGAGGCCAATAACAAGTGCAGTACCCCAAGGGCTGGCCCTGGGACTTGTCTTGTTTAATGTCTTCATCAGTGACTTGGAGGAGGCAAGGGAGGACACTTTCATCCATTTAAATCATTCAGAAGAATCTAGGCAGGTTGGAACAATGGGTCTAGGTGAAACTCATGACATTCCTTGAGGATAAATACAAAGGGTGTTGGTTGATGAACAGCTCAGCATGAGCTGGCAATGTGTGCTTGCAGCCCAGAAAGCAAATCGTATCCTGGGCTGCATGAAAAGAAGCATGGCCAACAGGTCAAGGGAGGTGATTCTGTCTCTCTACTCCATTCTCGTGAGACCCCACCTGGAGTACTGTGTTCAGCTCTGGGGCCCTCAACATAAGAAGGACACGGAGCTGCTGGAGTGAGTCCAGAGGAGCAAGGCCACAAAGATGACCAGAGGGCTGGGGCACCTCTCCTATGAAGACAGGCTGAGAGAGTTGGGGTTGTTCAGCCTGGAGAAAAGAAGGCTCCAGGGAGACCTTATAGCAGCCTTCCAGTACCTGAAGGGGCCTACAAGAAAGCTGGAGAGGGATTTTTTTACAAAGGCCTGTAGTGATAGGACAAGGGGTAATGGCTTTAAATTGAAAAAGGGTAGATTTAGATGAGATATTGGGAAGAAATTCTTTACTATGAGGGTGGTGAGACACTATGAGTTGTGGATGCCCACTCCCTGGAAGTGTTCAAGGCCAGGCTGGATGGGGCTTTGGTCAACCTGGTCTAGTGGAAGGTGTCCCTGCCCATGGCAGGGGGATTGGAACTAGATGATCTTTAAGGTCCCTTCCAACCCAAACCATTCTATGATTCTATGAAAATCCTGCACCTGGGAAGGAAGAGCTCCTTGTAAGAATCCATTCAGGGGCTTACCAGCTGGGGAGCAGCTTTGTGGGAAAGGTCCTGGGGTCCTGGTAGGCAGTGAGCTGAGTGTGAGCCAGCTGCATGCCCTGACAGCAGAAACAGCCAAGAGCATTTGGGGCTATATTAACAACAGCATGGCCAGTTGATTGAGGGAAAGGATTATTCCCAGTTTTGGGTCTACCAGCACGGGAAAGATACTGAGAAATGACCAGGTTCAGTGGAGGTCACCAGGAGCTCATTGTCTGGAGCACTTGCTCTGTGAGGAAAGGCTGAAGGAGTTGGGCCTGTTCAGGCTGGAGAAGGCATAGCTTCAGGAGGACCACAGCAGCCTGCCAGTACTACAAGATTATAAAGAAGATGGATCCAGATTGCTCTCAGTGGTGCATGGTGGGAAAATGAGAGACAGTAGACATAACTTTAAACCAGAGAGATGAAGAGATGTAGGCTGGTGACAAAGAAAAACCTTTTCCCCGTGAGGAAAGCACAAGAGTGGAGCAGATTGCCCAGAGAGGTTATAGAGACTTCAATCCTGGAGGTTTTCAAGATCTAGCTGCAAGAAATCCTGAGCAAATTAACCTGACCCCATAGCTGGGCCTGCTTTGAGGAGGAGGTTGGACTGGAGACCTCCTGAGGTCCCTTCGCACATGAATTATCAATGATGTCATGAACCGGCCGTACTGAGTGTTTAATGAAAGCGTGTCTACCAGGGCATGCTATCTTCTTCCATATGGAAAAAAGTGAAACAAGCATGACATTGATGCATGCCTCTGCACTGCTGAAACAACATTTATACAATGCCTTTCTCGGTTGTTACAACAGTAATCCATTTTAACCACGAAAAAAGGACATGTTTGTTTGTTTAACACTACCTTTCACAGGACACACACAAAAATTCTGAATGTTCAGAGCTTCCTATTTACTCTTCAAACAGGTTTCTAAAGCTTGATAAATTAGAACATTTGGTACAGAAAGATGAGAAGAATGCAGAAAACAGTGTCTAAAGAAAGAGAATCACACTGTGCTTACCTTAGGAAGCTGCCAGTATACGAACAATGATTTTGGAAAAATAGTTCAGGTCATACTGAATGCTGTGATGAAACTGAGGCAATAGCACAGAAAATGGAGGAACTTTAAATCGAAGAGTCCTGCAGATTTGTTTCAGTCAGAGC
This sequence comes from Grus americana, assembly GCF_028858705.1. Lineage (NCBI taxonomy): Eukaryota > Metazoa > Chordata > Aves > Gruiformes > Gruidae > Grus > Grus americana. Next base: position 29,054,656 of record NC_072854.1, read on the forward strand.
TACAGTGTTATATGTGTTTTATAAAGCTAATGTGCAACGCTAGTCACCTTAAATATGTGCTTAGGTGCAATTTGAAAGGTAAAGACTCAGAAGAGCCCAGTGAGATTGAGAGAGAGGATTATGGTTTGTATTCATTTGAACAGGGGCTGAAATTTTATTATGGTTATAGTAATTGGCATATTTTTATGGATTCATTTTTTAATTTGGTGCCCACTCGGACTTCATTGCTCATGCTACAGTAGTAGTATGATGGATTACTGTGGTTTTTCCATTATTATTAAATTTAATTATTTTTGCTCATGTACCCAGATGTGAACAACGTCAAGAGTTCTAATCTAATAATACAGATTGTTTGGAAAATATGTGCTGTCAATTAGAGACATTTTATAATAGAAACGATAAAAAGAGTCATTAATGAAAAGTAGTTTGCCTCCCCATGTACTAACTTCGGTTAATCAAAGGTGCTTTGAAATTGAAATCATTAATTAACTTTGCCTGGTTTTGTACTGATCAAGCATTTTCAGAGTTGCTGGAAATCTGTGAAATTAAGTTCTTCTGTAAAAGAAAACAAAATTAATATGAATTTTTTTCCAAATACATTTTATTCTTTCCTCCCAATAACATATTATACATACATTGCTGCCAATGTTTAAGTAAACCAAAAGCAGAAGAAACAGACAAAACTAAGCTGTGAAATTACATTGTTGCACTCCATTTTTTAATGGCACCTAATTTATATTTTAAATGATCATGCAATAGATAATGAAATACATCCATCCAATGTATATCTTAACTTTTCTTATTTCTCTGTAATATGTTAACAGGTACAGTGATGCTCAAATTTCAAATTAAGTATCTGTAAAAAAATTTATTGAGAAACAGAAAAGCTATATGACCAAATCCCTGACAGGATGATTCTGCCAATGACTCTTTCTGACAAAGGTGTGCCCACCCACAGTTCTCTGGTGTGAATTCTACACAGGGAGAGAGTGACGCAGGTCAGCAGAACGTGTTATACTAGCTTCCCTGTTTGTGCAGTAGTTTCCAGGCCGGGATTTCTAGTGGCTGAAAACACCATTGTACCTGCTGCATGGATTTTACTTCATTTTGACAAAATTATATTTCTTTATTTTTATGGAAGGGGTTTCTCCTGAAAATTTCTTTATTCTCCCCAGAGGAATGTGAGCTTACATTTTAAATTTCATGGGTTCATATGCTTAGAGGTTTATATAAAACCTGTTTTCTTCTTTACAATTTCAGTCTCAGAGGGAGAACTTCTTCTTTTTTGCTGCAAAGTGTTTAGTAAATAAAATTCAACAGTATTCCCTAGTTACCAGGAGATAAGCAGCTGAATTATACTGCCTGGAACAGCTTTTAGTTTTTAAAAAAAAAAAAAAAAGAGTAAACATGCACAGAGCAGTTATAAATATTACCAGTTGGAGTAAAGCAAAGTTTAGCTATGTGTAACATTATTTATGACAAATTGAATATGCCAAAGAGAAACAGTCAGAAAAATAATCCCAGGGATACAATCATACATCCCTTACCCAGTAAGGAGTTTTTCCTGGGTCTGCGCTACACACCTTCGACTACAAAGAAAGATCTTCATGTAGGACCTATTGCATGCAAGGTGCCAAAAGTCCTTGCCTTCCCCTGATGGTAATAGGAGTTGAGAGGGATCAGCAGTGTGACAGGGAAAATGTGCTCCTTTTATTTCTCAGAGTCAATCATGTTCTGCAAGGTCACAGGCCTACAATAAAAGACTTTTAAAAGCTTTTGGCAAAAGGGGTGAATAAAATGCTTTTAAAAATTTGTGTTCATTTCAACTGTCATAGCTGTAACAGAATAGCAATTGCAATAATTTGCTGTATTTCCTCCATGTTGGTAACAGTATAACACAAAAGAACACTGACAGATACGCTCTAAAAATGGCCATGCATTTACTGTAAGTATGTCTATGCTCTCCATGGGGAATGCCAATCCTGTTCTGCGTGGGTGAATAAACCTAAGACTGTACATAACCTTGGAGTCTTTGGGAATGAATGGTTAATCTGGATAGTTTTAAAATGAAATGACATGTCAGTCATTTTAATCATCTTTTTGGAATTTAATATGGTATCAGATTCTCGCTATGGAAGACCATAAGATGCTTAAAAAAGCTACAGCAAATCTATTACTGACCATTAAGTACTTATAGCAATTTCTGTATGCCTTTCTACATTTCTTACTACTTGGCTACCTTACAACTAAATGGTGTAAAATTTCTTCATAGGATTATAAAATGTAGTTGTAATTATATGTGATTATATGAATGACTATATTCACATGCATGTATGTTTAGCACAGCTTGACTATGATCTTAATTGGAAAGAGCATGTTACTGAAAGCCATAGTAATCTTAGCTCTGATATTATGAGACACGTCTTCTTTCATTTTTCAGAATAGGCCTATCATTAGGGTGACATATCAGGTCTCATTATGTCAGCATGTCAGATTATACAACATAAGTGATTGTGATATGTCAAACCTGGTAAGAATAAATAAGGCAGGACTCGATAATGCAATATAAAATTTTCCATTTTTTTTCTTCCACCACAAATGTGTCCTGTTGTATCAAAACCCAATACAAACAGATGCAATTACTACTTGCCAGCACTTGTAGGCACTTACCAGACTCCACCTTTTCCTGTGCACTGTAAGATCCTTCCTTGGTCGATGTTTTCTATGCTGTGCACAAGGAGAACTAGAAACTCTGAATCTCAAGTCCCCAACTCCCTCATTTTGTCCTTAAATGGATACCTCTACTCTGTGTCAAAGGATAGCCCTGAACGAACATCCTCCAGCATTTTTTTTTCTGAAAATTTATTAAAATTAACATCTTATAGTATTTTTTTTCTGAAGATGTCTTAAAGCTCCTGGATTTTGTGTCTTGGTTTTATTTGTATTTTTTCATTTAGCACAGTCGATTCCTCCCCAGAAGGTTAACATGCTACAGCAGCAGGTAGAGCTTGGAATCCAAAGGAACAAAGGAAAAAGACCTCTAAGATACCTCCTCATCTGAGGCACACTTCCCAGCAGGTCTTCTTCTCCCTGACACTACTACATCACCAGATACCTAATGATAGTCCTTTACTTCAAATCTCATTAGGCCAAACTGCTGAAAGCATTTTAACAGTCCAGATTACAGGAATTGATAGCTAAATGTAAGTAGGAGGCTGCAGACAAGACACACTAAAAATCAAAGCAACAAAAGCAAAATAACCAAGATGTTGGATGATGTCACACTTTACAGAGGTGCTTTGGTTTACAGTTTAGTTATTTCTTCCATAACTTCAAAATGTGCCAAAGAGCAAGTGCTAAAGATAAAAAACATTTTGAATGTGTTGGACCAAATAACAACCACCAGAGTTTAAGGGGACTTCTTCAAGCTGCCAGGAAGCCGGGAAGTTCTTAAGCACTGGAAGGAAAGTATGATTGCATTGATATTTTAAGAGAACAAAAAATTTGATTGAGTGAAATGTACATACAGAAAGATGACAGAAAGAACATAGCATAGATGTAGTGACGAAGACTTTATGGTAGCATAACCTGAGATATCTGCAGTTAGTAACTAACATGCCAATAAGGTGTTTCTGAGAGAGTCTTGGACTCTATATCCATTCTTAGCCATGTTTTTTTCCCTCATTTTTACTAATGGTGTAGGTGAAAAGTATAAAATGGTTGGCAGTAAAAACTGAACTCAAATGTTTTAAATTTGTCATTTATGCCCTACCTAGAGTCAGGGAAGAGACATATCACCAAACACCAAATCAGATCTTGTGTAGGCTGAACAGTCTTCTGGAGCTGCCTTTCCTCTCTCCTTTATCCTTAGCTATCTGCCTAAATTTGAGAGTGATAAACATGGGCCTATATTCAGGCCTGGATTTTGGGGAAAGGCTGAAGTGCCGAGCCATTACATTAGGCACAGCGCCATCATCAGAGTTTCTTCTTGCAAATACAAATCAATTACATTAAAAAGTATTTTGACAGAATAAAAATTACTTCAACATCATGTGAGGTCTGGAAAATTCATCCTTATGAACAGTTACAGCTTTTCTATCTATTGAATGTATCCAAGAGAATTTCAAGTGCTAATTTTAGCATGGCTAATGAGTACCTAAAGGGTGAGAGGATTTTCTGCTAAAAAGAGCTTCTCAGCCTAAAAAGAAGGAGGCATTTTTAAACCAGAAGCTGGAGTCCAAATTTAGATATATTTAGACTAGACCGAAGGTACTATTTTTAAAAAGAAAAGTTAACTAACTATAAAAGAGCTTCACAATGTTCTATCATATTCCTAGCCATCACTTGAAAACTTTAAATCAATACTGGCTGCCATTCTTAAAAATGCACCATAGTATCAGTTTCACTAGTACCACAGGAATCACTGAATTCTGCAACCTGGGTTATACAGCATCTTGCATTACATGATTTAACTTGTCCTTAAAAATCTACAGCCCATATACTGTATGAAAAAATCGAGACCTGCAGTGAAAGCAGTTAGCTAGAACCACATGTTAAAACACATGGAAATTTCCCAAGCTGCCTGCTAAATAAAATAATACTCTGCACCTCCCGCAAGCTCATTTCCTCCTGCTGCTGCTCTTTCTGCCAGAAACTCCTTTGCCCATGCATGTGTTTCGACAGGTGGCATTTCTTTTTCCAGCTTCTTACTTATGCATCAGGTTGGCAATGTCTTTTGCCGGCCTGTTTTTTTGTCCCAGTTCAGATTTTCTCTCTCTCTGCCTCCAGACCTGCTGCTTGTGATCTTGTGCCAGACCTCTGGAAAGGTGTCTGGACCCAGAGCTGCCTTCCTGCTTCTTGGGAGGTTGCTGTGCAGACCAAGGTTACACGATGGGTCTTTCCACAACATTTGCAAGCAATGCCAATATTCTACCGCGCTCTTCCCAAAGGACTGTGACTCACTTTTCTGGCATTATAAATACACTTGACATTATAAATACATCTGGGTAAATTGCTGAAGATTAAACACTGTGGTGGGAATTTTAAGTTTAAAAAGATCTTTGAAGCTAAGTACAGGTCCAGCCCAGGGAAAAAACATTAGGATCCCTTTCAAAAGACATGGAGAGTCTTGGCTAGCCTTTAGTGAATGGCTTTAAATGAATTAAAGCGGAGTTTTGGACAACAATAATGCTGTAAGTATGTTCATGTTGCCATCTGCTTTGGTGGTGAGAAGACTTTTCAGGTGGTGAGTTTGGAAAAATTGTCCCTGTTACAGCTCCAAACCTTTGCAAAAGATGTTTTCAAAACATTTTCAAACCTTGTTCTTCAAAATAACAAAAGGAACTTTCTTCCAAAAAAATTCTGAACAATATTGAATTGTCCTCTGAGCACTACAGATTAGTTAAAGAATGACATCTCTATTAACCTCTGCAGGACATTTGTCCAAAAGGGTGAAAAATCTCACCTTTTTTCTATTGTTGTTTCTCCAAGTAGAGAATCTTTCCATTGAATGAAAAAAATATGGAATTCACTTAGTGTTTTTGGGGTCAAATCCTAAAAGGAGAAAAAAATGTATATCCACAGTCCTCTGTAGGCATTTTTCAAATTAGTATCTAGTCTGAAATTTCTATAATATAAAATCAATTCAGCAGATTTTAAAGGAATTAAATAATATCTTCAGATTAGTCCTCTCTTGAAATTTTAAGGCTACTTATTTCTGAAATTGCCATAAATATGACATTTATCAGGACTGCCCTAACAATCAAATGAAAATAACTTTTAATCTACTGACAAATGAAGTAATTAAAAGTTTTTGGAAATGGATTTTTATTGGTATGGAATAGTTCAGACACAGTATGAAAACAAAGCAGATAAGAAACAGAGTCTTCTCTGGATCAAATATGAAAATAGATATTAAAAGAGTTTTATGATCTACAGTGAAGCAAATGTGCCTTCTGCTTATTGTCCATTTTTCTGTTCTTAATACATTGACTTTTTTCACCCCTTATGTAGCCTGTCAATTCCCTAGGAAAAAGAAGATATAAATTAGTGCTGTAATACTTTAACAGAGATATTTGCTTTGTAAATGGAGGAACTATGTGAGTATGAAAAAAAGAATCAGGAAAAAAGTCATCAGCATTGATGTTTAAAATTCTTTCATTGGTGTAATTTCACTTGGGCGTCAGTTGGTAGAATTATTTCATGCTCACGTATACTGTCATTGCAGGCACTTTGTGGTTGTGCTTAGTGTACTTGCTTACCCTCATGCTCGTCAGAGTAAATTATGTCATTGAACAGAAATGGATTGAGTGTATATTTTTTAAGGGATCGAAGGGAGATCTTCCCTTTGGCCATGTAGCTACTGCCAAGATCCTCAGTACCTCTGCTCAGCTGCAACTATATTTTCACAGGTACAGTGCTGTAACATTCCCCCATCTCAGAGGAGCTTTTTACTGCAGGATGAGTCTTACATTCATGATTTAAACTAAACTATGGTTTTAAGGAATTTTAAAAAGTAAGGGTAAGATCAAGGATGATGTTTTCCAAAGTGAGCCAGTTATTCAGGAAGGCAGTTCCTATTTCAGACATGACTGCCACATTTAGAGTCAGATTTTCAGAAACCGTACTCAAAAACAAAACTTACACTACCTCTGTACTGCCAGTTTCTTAGTTGTGGCATTGGAGTTAAGACTGTCCTTGCGTTACTTTGGAGGATACCTCACCTCTTTGAGGTCAGCATGCCTGCTGAGGGATGTGGAGGTTAAGACCAGATGCACAGTGAAGCAAACTGGAGTTCCCACCTTGCTTATGCCCTTGGGTTTCTCCCTTGTCACAAGCAGGTTTTAAGGAAGACTGATGCCCACTTGAATCTTTCAACAGAGTAGACTCGTGATGCTGCCATGGGATAAGCTGTCCGGTGAACTAACAGTCGTTTCCATTCCCTTTTACCCAGAATCTGAATACTGTAAGGCCAGGAGCATACTCCAGAGTTTAGTAGGGGTCCTTTTATAGTACATGAGCACAACCATTAAGAACTAACTTAATATTTTTTCCAGTGTATAGTACATTGCCTTAAAAAGGAGTTTCACAAAGAATAAAATTAAATGTATAGTCTGAAAACATCCTTAACCAAAAATCTAGAAAACAAACCAAGAGTAATAATATTGAAGAACCAGATTATTTATTTTTATTCTTAATGACTTATTTAATTATTTATATTTAATGTCAACCAACTTCTTTTAACTCTGATTGAGCCTATATTTAAAAATACAGATTTTAAACTCAAATTTGCAAAAGAAAAGTACTCATAGGTAAACTAAAAATGGAAGCTGGACTACAGCACTCCAAGTACTTTGTTCCAGGTTATAATAGTTTTGATTTTGATATTGATTGTAGTTCAAACCAAAAGCCAACATTTTTCTCTTTTCAATTTTGGGCTTAAGATTGACTTAAAGAAAGTTTACTGCCTTTTCAGGTGTGTAATAGGTGTCATCAGAGGCAGATAGTATGTGCAAGAGGCTAACTTTGTAAATTGGATAATCTTGCAATACTTTTTCCTAGAAGTGTTGTAGACCAACAAAAAAACTTATTAATGAATATATCAGTGTAACATACTGTATTACAAAGAGAAACCAAGACACAATTAAACACAGCATTGATAAGCAAAAATATCATCATAAATAAAACATCAAACACGACAAGGGAACTATGAAGAGGTATTTTAAATATATAGGAAGCAAATCATCTGTGAAGTCTGATACTTCAGGCAATTAAAGGGAACAAGGAGGAAGTTTGACAGGTGTTTATATTAATATTACAAAGTGCTCAAATGAAGTCTTTGCCTTCAGAACGGAAGCTTATTATCAACACTTGAAGTTTAAATATAATTTGCTAGAGGGAAGAATTATTGTAATAGCACAAAGGCAAGTAGCTCAACTCAGCTTATTGAGTTCAGCACAGAAGTGGTTTTAAATTCTGTGAAGTCCAATTACAATTACATATTTTTACAAATAATACACTTGAATCTGGAGCCTATGAAGTGGTCAGGGAGCAAGAATCCAGTATTTCTAGATACTTTGCTTGTCTGATACTCAGTGAGGCAATACCTTGATGTACATAGTACATTCCATGAAAATGTATGAAGCAACAAGTTAGCCTTCCCCCACATTGTGCTGCTTCTGAGACCATTCCCTAAAAAGAACAACTAATCAAATTAGTTCACATTACATTAGTTCAGATGTAATGTTGAGAGTTCTTCCAGCAAATTGGAGACATCACCTTTAATTCTGCCTATAATGTAATCTGTAACATGTCAAAAAATAATGCAAGAAAATGGGAGGGTTTCCTTTTCACTGCAATGAACTTTTGCAGATGTTTTGGTATTATCTTTACTGTTAGAGTGGTGAGGCACTGGAACAGGTTGCCCAGAGAGGTTGTGGAGGCCCCATCTCTGGAAGTGTTTAAGACCAGGTTGGATGAGGTTTTGGGCAACGTGGTCTAGTGGGGGGTGTCCCTGCCCACAGCAGGGGGGTTGGAACTAGATGGTCTTTGAGGTCCCTTCCAACCCTAACCATTCTATGATTCTATGATTCTATGATCTTTTAGCAGTAAATGTAATATTGCAGAGCTAATGCAAAATGATTTATAAAGACAAGTACAGTACAATACTTTCTAGAGTTCTGCAGAAACAGGTAAGGTCAGATGTTTCAAGAGAGTAAAGCTCTCTCTTGGCCCATAAAAGACTGGCATTTTTTAATGCTTTATATCTTGTTATCATTTGTTCTTGTTGGGAACTGTTAAAATAAAAGCTCCTTTAACAATCCAATCTATAATCCTGTTTTACTAGCATCCAAGAATGAAAAGAAAGATTTTCTCAGGATTTGCAATATGCACTGTGAGTAACTTAACAGTAGCAGAAAAAAATTACAATTTCTGGAAAAACTTCTAGGGCTACAATTTATATGAGTTTTCTGAGCCCTCACACTGCTTCACATCTGTCCTGGTTCTGGCTAGGATAGAGTTAATTCTCACCAGGAGCCAGGACAGGTGAGCCAAGCTGGCCAGGGGGCTATTCCATAGCATGTGACGTCATGCTCCCCATAACAGGGGGCCAGTCGGGCAGGGGCGGGTTCGGCGCAGCTCCGGGACGATCTGAGCGTCTGGTCAGTCATCAGATCGGTAAATTGCTTTCTATTGTCACCCATTGTGAATATCTGTTATCAGTACTGTTGTTGATTGTTCCCCTCTCCCTTGCTGTCCCAGTAAACTGCCCTTACCCCAACCCTCGAGGCTTTGCCGTTGTTTTTCCGTTCTCCTCCCCATCCCGCCGGGGGAGGGGTGGGCGAGTGGCTGCGTGGTGCTCAGCTGGGGCTGGGGCTGAACCACGTCATGAAAAGGAAACCAACAAAAAGAGGCACTGTATACATATTATTCTAGAAGTCATATCCTGAGCCCGAAGGTTTACCTCACATGGAAATTAATCGTGTATCAATGTTCAAGTACTACAAACGGAATTTGCAAAAATATGGACAAGGTCTTTCACAGTCATGAGTGACTGAATAATTTTTTTACTTGTCTGTATCTCTTTATTTTTGCTTTTATAAACCCAGACTCGTCTTGCTGGCAAGTTTACCATCTAGTCTGACTTAGATGCCATCATTTTGTAAAATCCTCCTTTTTGTCATTACACATGAAAAACAGAAAATATAATTTGAAGGAAAGATTGGAAAACAAAGAATGGTAAGCTAATACTACTGTCTCCTCAGATGATAGGGTTTTGTTATTAGAAGGAAACATTTGCCTTTGTCCCTTTGAAAAATGTGGCTTGGATTAATGGAGTTGCCTTTTCTTCAAGAATTGCCTGGTTAATACAGTGGAACTGATCCATCCCATTAGAGACCCAGCAGAATCGTCACAGCAGATGGATGCTGCTAAAAGAAGATGACAAAATTTCCTGGTATATATGGGGTGTGATCAGAGTCACTCAAGCTAGGAAGGACACTCAGAGGAGACCCTTCAAAACTATTCTTACTTTAACCAGGCTGTAGTGGATCTGCTGACAATAGAACAGCAATCACATATTTTGCTGTAATGGCCATTGTGGACTCTAGAATATAAATGTTTATTTAACAATATGGCAGTTGTTGTACCAAAGATGCGGCAAACACCTGTGGAAGTAACACAGCGTGTAACTCTGTCTTGGCAGTGACTCAAAGACTCCCTCAGAAGTTTTCTTTCACTCCTACCCAGAGCAGCTTATTATCTCATACTGAGAAAACAACATTTGCATTTTCAACAAAAAGCCCATTTGATCTTCCATCATCCCTTAGATGTCTGCAGCTTGACAACTTTATTCCTCCCTCTGAAGTTTTTCTGGACTGTTCAGTCAGAAGACACTTCTACACTCTCCTATCTCTGATCCAAGGAAATTATTATGTCCTTCTGTCCTCCCTGACCTAACAAAACCGTCAAGTAAACCCTTCGACTGCTTTCCCATTTTCTTTCTTATCTAGATCTTTTTGGCTGCCTAACAGTTCTCGGATATCTCTAGGAAACTGCAGCAACTCTCCGCAACAGAGGTTCTATCAAGTCCCTGCTAGTTAGCTACCTTCTCCACAGCTGTCAAAAGCCCAGCCACCTTGTTTTGTCTATGTTTTCTGTGCTTAACAGTTCCAGCTGCCAGCAGGCTACTTCAATCCAATTTAGGCACACTGCTCGACCATAGGCACACTGAACCCAATTCATTAATAAATGGCATCTGTCTATTGTATATGACCACAGTAATGACAAAACTAATGTGAGGAACAGAGCCATGGGGAGCTTACCAGTTCTCTCCAGGCATTACTAAGTGCTCAGTGGAATATGATTTATGCTGGCAAAAAAGCACTAAGCCCACAATCTGTCTGTATTACTTTAATACAATCTAAAAGCCACTAAGATAAGCCGTCTTCAACAAGAACCCTGAAAGTAGCAAGCCTGTGTATGAGGTTTTCCTGTGGTCTGCCTCTCCCATTCATTTCCTTCAACTGTTAGGAATATAAACAGTTTTTTTAAAAAAATCTCATTGTATTCTTCAGACAAAGCAATCAATCTTTAGGATAGATTTGCTTGCTTTGTCAGCTTTGTTGACACTATATATTTTACATTATATTGTAATGATACAAAACAGTCTAAACTTCATCTTTCAGTTTTCACGCTGAGAGATAACTCAGGGTGCAGGTCCTTCCTACACTGTTCCAACCTGGTAAAGAATGCCAAGAACCCAGATTTCTGCTCCCACTCAAGCATGTTGCAGGGTAAAGACCTGTGTATTTGTCTTCCAAATCCTTCAAAGTTGTATCAGTACTGACTTTTTTTGTTTTGTTTTGCCCTCTCAAATGATGAAGGATATTATCATTCAATGCTGGCAACAGCACTTTGCCAAAGCACTGTCCTGAGCTATCAGAGAAAATTATAACTGAGAAAGATAATAGTCTATCTTAGCTACTACTGTGAGAAGATGAGAGGAGCATCATTTGTTACATGGCCTTATGATCCTCAATTCAAAAGAAGTTATTTTCTTATTTTCTTAGCATCCTTTTGGGCAGAAAACAAGAGTGAATACTGCTTGTGCAGCAAGCTGAATCACTTCTAAATTATTCCAATTCCAAAACTAGTTCTACTTGATAATCCCAGAGAAATACCTACAAAAACGTATGTCAGTACTGTTTTCCTTTAAATTGCTTTGTTGTGCGACAAGTTTAGGAATGTGAATTCTGCAATTTCCAGACAATTACAATCTTGGGGTTCTTTTTATATATCCCTGCTGAGGATTGGTTTTTAACAAGGACTGCTGTGAATTTAAAAAGTAGAGTTATTTTAATATGACAATAACAGAATCTTTTCAGCCTTGTAAAACTGATAGTTTTCCTTGAAGGTTTATCTTAAAGGACTAAAAAGTAATGATATTAATTCACTGTGCCTGAAGCAACCTCTTGAAATTAAAGTTCTCGTTTGAGTAAATCTCAAGCTATTTTGAAAAACAGCTTAAACTGTTTGCTACCGAGAAATACAAAGCCTTTAAAAACAAAGATCATAACATTTATTTAGTTTCATTAGAATTTATGTGGAAAAAAAAAAAACCAACATGATTTATCAGAAGAACCTGAAAAAGGTCATCTGAACAAACCATCACCACCTGGCACAGGAGATAAAGGTAGCAGCCTCTCTCTAAGAATAAGACAAGGATTTTCTCAGGAAAATCAACCTAAAATGTGTCTCACCTTCTATTCAAGGTGCATATTTTGCTGATGCCTTTTCCAGGTTTGAAATAGCTTTCAGAGTCAGACCAATGACATTTAAGTCAACACCCGCTGAAGATTGCTCCTACAAGGAGCAGGCTGCCTGCTAAAGAGGCAGCCTGGCCCCTGCCTGACCTCAGCCAAAGGCAGGTTCACCTCCATCTGGGTCTGCCTGCAGAAGGAGATCAGCTGAAGCCTGGAGCTGCTGCCTTGTGCAAAAATGCCGTGGTTGCTTACCCTCATGATAGCTAGAAGTTCCTGCTCCTCACCCACCTTTCCTCTGGGATTTCTCCAGCTGAGGGTGAAGGACCCAGGCTGAACATCGGAGAGGCAGAAACCAAGATGCTGGGCATGAGGGGAAGAAACAACCCAGGCTGCCAAAGCCTGCTTAGGCCAGATGTCTGAAACCCCAAATCTATGGGGAAAAAGGTGGGATCAAAACTTAATAATTAAGTCAGAGTCTTCAGGCTGAGTTCGGTGAAGAGGAGATAGTATTAACTGAGGAGAATCTGACAGAGGGAATGCTACTCCATCAGTAAAAGTAACAAGGCAAGAAATTTCTCAAAATGAATTTAATTCCCTTTCACTCTGTCAGAACACTGATTTGTATGAGAGATGCAGCAAGATTAAGATCCCTGCAGAAAAAAAGGATAATTTTAAGTCAAGATAGATTGTGAAGCAGATTAAAAGCATAAATCAAACAGACCCCTGCCTGATTTCATATAATCGTATAGAATCATAAAATGGTTTGGGTTGGAAGGGACCTTCAAAAATCATCTAGTTCCAACCCCCCTGCCATGGGCAGGGACACCCTCCACTAGACCACGTTGACCAAAGCCCCATCCAGCCTGGCATTGAACACTTCCACGGAGGGGGCATCCACAACTTCTCCAGGCAATCTGTTCCAGTGTTTCACCACCCTCACACTAAAGAATTCCTTCCTTATATCTAATCTAAATCTACCCTCTTTCATTTTAAAGCCATTACCCCTTGTCCTATCACTGCAGGCCCTTGTAAAAAAATCCCTCTCCAGCTTTCCTGTAGGCCCCCCTCAGGTACTAGAAGGTTGCAGTAAGGTCTCCCCAGGACCTTCTCCTCTCCAGGCTGAACAACCCCAACTCTCTCAGCCTGTCTTCATAGGAGAGATGCTCCAGCCCTCTGATCATCTTTGTGGCCTTGCTCCTCTGGACTCGCTCCAACAGGTCCATGTCCTTCTTATGTTGAGGGCCCCAGAGCTGAACACAGTACTCCAGGTGGGGTCTCACGAGAGTGGAGTAGAGGGGCAGGAGGCAGGATCACCTGCCTCGACCTGTTGGCCATGCTTCTTTTCATGCAGCCCAGAATATGGTTGGCTTTCTGGGCTGCAAGTGCACCTTGTCAGGTCATGTTGAGCTTTTCATCAGTCAGCACCCCCAAGTCCTTCTCCTCAGGGCTGCTCTCAATCCATTCTCCACCCAGCCCGTAGTTGTGCTTGGGATTGTGCCGACCCACATGCAGGACCTTGCACTTGGCCTTGTTGAACTTCATGAGGTTCGCACGGGCCCACCTCTCCAGCCTGTCAAGGTCCCTCTGCATGGCATCCCTTCCCTCCAGCGTGTTGACCACACCACACAGCTTGGTGTCATTAGAAGACTTGCTGAGGGTGCACTCGATCCCACCATCCATGTTGCAGCAAAGATGCTACACAGTGCTGGTGCCAGTACCAACTTCTGAGGAACGCCACTCATTACTGGTCTCCACTTGGACATTGAGCTGTTGACATATGCATGTGCTATATTTTGCATTCTTTCCTTTATGATTTCTAACTCCAGAAGGCATATTTCAGGATACCACATGCAAGATACTGTCTGAGAGTAGAAGTATACTGGCAGCTCTGGAGAAGAATCTACCTCCTGCTACACTGTCTGTAAACTTATATATACCCATAAGTCTGTTGACTGACATCTGATAAACAGAAATGGTGACCTCAGAAAACCTTTACTTTTTGTAGTTTGTCCTTTTTATATCACTTAGGAAGACCCAGGGAACTACAGGCCGGTCAGTCTCACCTCTGTGCCTGGCAAGATCATGGAGCAGACCCTCCTGGAAACTATGCTCAGGCACATGGAAAACAAGGAGGTGATTGGTGACAGCCAACATGGCTTCACTAAGGGCAAATCGTGCCTGACAAACTTGGTGACCTTCTATGATAGGGTTACAGCGTCGGTTGATAAGGGAAGGGCAACTGATGCCATCTACCTGGACTTGTGCAACGCATCTGACACTGTCCCACACGACATCCTTGTCTCTAAATTGGAGAGACATGGATTCAATGGATGGACCATTCGGTGGATAAGGAATTGGCTGGATGGTCGCACTCAAAGAGTTGTGGTCAACAGCTCAATGTCCAAGTGGAGACCGGTAATGAGTGGCGTTCCTCAGAAGTCGGTACTGGGACTGGCAGTGTTCAACATCTTTGTCGGCGACATGGACGGTGGGATCGAGTGCACCCTCAGCAAGTTTGCCGACGACACCAAGCTGTGTGGTGTGATCGACACACTGGAGGGAAGGGATGCCATGCAGAGGGACCTTGACAGGCTGGAGAGGTGGGCCCGTGCGAACCACATGAAGTTCAACAAGGCCAAGTGCAAGGTCCTGCATGCGGGTCGGCACAATCCCAAGCACAACTACAGGCTGGGTGGAGAATGGATTGAGAGCAGCCCTGAGGAGAAGGACTTGGGGGTGCTGGCTAATGAAAAGCTCAACATGACCTGACAAGGTGCACTTGCAGCCCAGAAAGCCAACCATATTCTGGGCTGCATGAAAAGAAGCATGGCCAACAGGTCAAGGGAGGTGATCCTGCCCCTCTACTCCGCTCCTGTGAGACCCCACCTGGAGTACTGCGTCCAGCTCTGGGGGCCCCAGTACAGGAGAGACATGGACCTGTTGGAGCGAGTCCAGAGGAGGGCCATGAAGCTGATCGCAGGGCTGGAGCACCTTTCCTATGAGGACAGGCTGACAGAGTTGGGATTGTTCAGCCTGGAGAAAAGGCGGCTCCGGGGAGATCTAATCGCGGCTTACCAGTTTCTGAAGGGGCCTACAGGAAAGATGGTGAGGGACTGTTTACCAGGGCCTGTAGTGACAGGACAAGGGGTAATGGGTTTAAGCTAAAGGAGGGTCGATTTAGATTAGATGTTAGACAGAAATTCTTTACTGTGAGAGTGGTGAGGCCCTGGAACAGGTTGCCCAGAGAGGTTGTGGATGCCCCATCCCTGGAAGTGTTTAAGACCAGGTTGGATGGGGCTTTGGGCAACGTGGTCTAGTGGAGGGTGTCCCTGCCCATGGCAGGGGGGTCGGAACTAGATGATCTTTGAGGTCCCTTCCAACCCTAACCGTTCTATGATTCTATGATTAAAGGCAGGATTATCATACATGAAAAGCACTTCTGATGTTTTGGAATTGTCCAAAACTAGTGGCTGAAGCTAGGCTTTACATCCTATTTAGTGGCTCAGAACAAATAAGAAAACTTTCTCAAGATGGAAGTTTAATAGGGACATAGAAATTAATTATGTTATCCATTTCCTCTAATTAATATATTCATTCATTGTGTTTGGTACACAATATATCCATGTTCATATGTACATGGATATCTGGATTTTGCTAATAATATAACTCCATGAGCTGATCATAAAAATAGAGTATTACTAATATTGGTCATTTAGCAAGCGCAAATCCCTCCTCACGTAAGAAACTGACATTTTGTGTGCCTTCAAAGACTAGTATTCGCACATAGCTTTTCAGATTCAAACATGAAAGTTCACCTTTTCATTTCAAATTTTCCTTCATCTACATCTCCTTTAGGGTGAATTAATGGGAATATTTGTCTGCTGCCTTGAAATATAGTACCAAAACCATAAAGCCATAAATAGTATACTGTAGTAGTATTGCATCATCTAAAATACAAGTTGACTTTATAACCCAGATTATTTTCTCTTAATAGGTTTGTGGATTCCAGACTGCATCACTTTCTGGACATGGTAAAAATCTGCTAGCTGCTTTACTAACATTGGTATGTACAGGATGCTGCCTACTAAGAGAAGAGAGTGCCAGGGGACTTATGATCTTTTTTTATGTTCTGCAGAATGGCATAAATCATTCAAAATATTGAGAAAGAACGACGAAATATCTCACTTTACAAATCCATAAGACTTGTGAGTGCACCTATAGAATAGTGCAGGGATTTATGCTCATGATTCACTGATTTAATCCATGTAACTCCAGTAATTCTGGTTTTTGCAATAATATAGTAACATTTTATCAGGAAGTGTGGACATAGGTGCACTGCAGCATTTAAGTATAGAGGAGTGGTTATTGTAGCCTATTAATATTTTTTTCAAGTTCAATATGCTTTAAAAGTGTGCCACTGTTTTAAAGAATCGTAGAATGAGCCATATATACTACACTGCTGAGAAATTAAGGGTTAGCAGAAGCAGTTCAGTGTAGTCAAAATTGAATTAAGCTCCCCCTCCTCCGCCAAGGGATAAGTTCAAAATAGCTCATGCTGGGGTACTATATCTCTGGAGCAGATAATACACAATTTTGCAGTAGGAGAAAAGTTCACAAAGGAAGATGGGGAAAGACAGGTTAGAGGGAATATGAGATCAAAAGATTGAGGACGGCTGAGTTTGGGGAAGCTGTGAGGCTGTGGGAGTCACACAGGTTTCCAAGATGCAACTGACAGGGAAACTGCCTGTTTCAGATGGTGAGAAAAAAGGGCCATGCCTTAGTGTTGGGTTACTTACTTCAGCAGCAACTATCACCATGTTCAATTTTTTTCTTCCTAGACTAGCTTCTTCCAGCTTGCCTCAGCCTCAAATATCAATCCAGATGTCTCCCATTGCACTTTGCACTGGCTATATAATTAAGGGCGTTGGTGTTTTGCCCTGAAATGCTGTCTTTAGGAATGTGGGAACCTGCTTCCTATTTGTAAATCCTCTTGCACCCACCCTCTTGCACCTCTGGGATCTCTTTATCTCAGAATTGTCCTCTATTTTAGTGGTGGGTTAACCTTGGCTGGCTGTCAGATACTCACCCAGCTGCTCTCTCACTCACCCTCCTCAACAGGATGGGGGGAGAAAAATAAGGTGAAAAAGCTTGTGGGTCAAGATAAAGACAGGAAGATCACTTACCAATTACCGTTACGGGCAAAACAGACTCAACTTGGGGAAAATTAGTTTTATTTATTGCCAATTAAACCAGAGTAGGCTGGTGAGAAACAAAGAAGCACCTTCACCCCACACCTCCCTTCTTCCCAGGCTGAACTTCACTCCTTCATTCCTGACTTTTCTACCTTCTCCCTGCCCCATTCATGGGGCAGGGTGGGTGGAGAATGGCAGGTTGTGATCAGTCCATAACAGCTCCTATTATCCATCCATAGGTGTCAGTAAGACTCCTGTGTGTGAGATGATCTTAGGAGAGAGGACTAGGACACTGGCTGTATGTTGAAGAAGGAATACAAAGCAATAGAAAAGTATTATTCACTGGGTAAATCATAGAATCACAGAATGATAGGGGTTGGGAGGGACCTCTGGAAATCATCTAGTCCAACCATCCTACTAGAGCAGGATCACCTAGAGCAGGTTGCACAGGATGGCATCCAGGCAGGTTTTGAATATCTCCAGAGAAGGAGACTCCACAACCTCTCTGGGCAGCCTGTGCCAGCGCTCTGTCACCCTCAAAGTGAAGAAGTTTTTCCTCAAGTTCAGATGGAACGTCCTGTGTTCCAGTTTGTGCCTGTTGCCCCTTGTCCTGTCACTGGGCACCACTGAAAAGAATCTGGGCCCTTCCTCTTGGCACCCACCCTTTAGATATTTATAAGCATTGATCACATCCCCTCTCAGTCTTCTCCAGGCTAAACAGACCCAGCTCTCTCAGCCTTTCCTCATAAGAGAGATGTTCCAGTCCCCTAATCGTCTTTGTAGCCCTCCGCTGGACTGTCTCCAGTAGTTCCCTGTCTTTCTTGAACTGGGGAGCCCAGAACTGGACACAGTACTCCAGATGTGGCCTCACCAGGGCAGAGCAGAGCGGGAGGATAACCTCTCTCGACCTGCTGGCCACACTCTTCTTAATGCACCCCAGGATACCATTGGCCTTCTTGGCCACGAGGGCACATTGCTGGCTCATGGAGAACTTGTTGTCCACCAGGACTCCCAGCTCCTTCCCTGCAGCACCGCTTCCCAGCAGGTCAACCCCTAACCTGTACTGGTGCTTGGGGTTATTCCTCCCTAGGTGCAGGACCCTACACTTGCCCTTGTTGAATTTCATTAGGTTCCTCTCTGCCCAGCTCTCCAGACTGTCCGGGTCTCGCTGACTGGCAGAGCAGCCTTCTGGTGTGTGGGCCACTCCTCCCAGTTTGGTATCACCAGCAGACTTGCTGAGGGTACACTCTGTCCCCTCATCCAGGTCATTGATGAATATGGTGAATAAGACCAGACCCAGTACTGACCCTTAGGGCACACCACTAGCTACAGGCCTCCAACTAGACTCAGCACCGCTTATCACAACCCTCTGGGCTCTGCCATTCAGCCAGTTCTCTACCCACCTCACTGATCACTCATCCAACCCACACTTCCTAAGCTTGCTTGTGAGGATGTTATGAAAGATGATGTCAAAAGAAAAAATAATTTAAACTGATAAGAACAGATACTACACATGATCTTAGCCAAAAGGCCAAGAAGCAATGGTTACTTTTATTCATATGTTTTTTTTTCAAAGAGATTGAAAAATGAATACTTTAAAAAAAACATTTCTGGAAAACTGATGAAATTGTACTGTTCTATGTCTTTTCTGTATTTTCATGAAGGTTCTTGAGGATGTTGCTTTTGTCCTTGTAGGTAAAGTGAAAATTAAGAAATGTCAGTTTTCCTCTATTTTTATATAGTCTTTATTTTAGATTTTTTATATTTATTTAAAATATATTTTACACTTCAGTTTTATGTGTATTCATACCAAATCAGATGTTCTCCTAACAGTCAGAAACACTCCAGAGGAAAATGCATTTTTGCACTGCAGAATGAGTTATAATTGCCAGAAACAGGGAATGAATGGTATGATTAACCACCAGCAGACAGCATGAGTAGATGTCTAGTTAATTTATGATCTTGAATCCAGGAGAAATAGTTCAAGAAATTGTTTCACTTTCTAAGTAAGAATTTTTTGCAGAATGCTGTTTTATAGTTTAAATGTGATTATTTTGTGTTGCATGATGATTGATGAAACCAATATACAGTCATCTATATATTGATAGATTAGACTTAAGACCCACAAAAAGTAGCCTTCTTCCTGTAACTGGAATATGAACAAAAAACCTAAAGCCTCCAAACAGTAGAAATCAACTTATGGCATTTCTAGACTGATTAACTTCTGTTTGTCTGGTTCTGCTTATTCCAGAAGATTCATAAAACATAATTTCATTACTTAAGTCTTCTATTTGTTTATGTGAGAACCTGGCCAAATGCTCTATTGAACTACTATTTAATGAGTTCTATTTCACAAGAAACTCAATATCGTCTTTCCAATAACAAACAAAAATTAGGTTTGATATTATATTTACCACTGCAATAGCCATAGCTAATTTAGTTATAGCTAATGGAGTTCATTAATCCTATATAATTCTTTTGCTTCCTAAATGTACTGCACTTAATAGTGTGCACTTTAAAATATTTAATTGACAAACTTCAGTAAAATTGAGCATTTGCACTTCAGCCTAGTTTATGTAGTTTATGATTCAAGACTAACATTTTGAGTATTTAGTCTCAAGAATAAATAATAAAAAACAAATGGAAAACAGTGGCATTATTTGTATGTTTTGTGAAATAATCCATACGCTTATTGGTCTCTATTTCTGTTAGTCTGGAATACCCTCTTGCATCACTTCTCTCAGTCTTTCATAAATTCCTCTCAAATATGGAGATACATAATGTACTTTCAAATAAACTTAACCAGATAAACCGTTTGCTGAGAAAGACAGCAAGGTAACTGTTGTCTTCAAACAATCAAGACAGGAAGGGATTGAAGTGTTTCACGTAATGTGCAAAGTTCAGCATTTAAAACCATACCCATGCAAATAATTTGCGTCAATACCTCCTTGTTACAGAACCTTTCATGGGAGAAAGAGCAAAGCACAGACTGTATTTGTTGGAAGGATTAATCTCACATAAAATTTCCCTTTGGTCTATGCAATCCATATATCTTCACAGTCTCCACAGCAGTGCCTTTTTCACTGAAGAATTATCTGTCATACTCCATTATGAGGTGCACTTTCACAAGTATATCGTATAGATTTTTGTAACAGCATTTCATCGGTTCTGTAATCCTTTTTCCTTAGAGCAGTCACCCTTTTACGAAATGTTCAATACTTTGGAAAACAGAAAGGTTATATGGCATTCAAGTTTCTTTTGTGGTCCTTCAGACTGCAGAGTCTGAAGTTTCTACAGCTTACTGCTTATGGTTCAACTCTCCATAGATGTTTTCCTATATTACAACTACAGGTACAATAAAAACCACTTCTGCGTGGGTCTCATGCCAAAAAATAAATCAGTGATCTGATGTCATTTTTAAAATGGTTTGGTTTATTTTTTGCCCAGGTTAGATATCCTTAGTTTCAGCTTCCACATTAGAAGAGGAAGCTACTCAGATGATCTTGGTCAATGGTAAACAAAAGTTTAGCTTATGGTTGGAGGGGTTTTGGAGAGTTTTGCTATACCAACACTACAGAGAGGGGAGAAGATTTTTTTATAGAAACAGTAAGCCCTGAAGTCAGATTAATTCCCACTTTTCATACTTATGTACACAAAACAAAACTTTAAAGCCATTTTTTCAGCTGCTGCTTAATTTGGCAGATTCTTAGCCTGCATGAGCACCGATGACTTGACATTGCTAAAGTTCTGTTTCCAATTAGCAATTTCTTCTGTCTTGACAGCACTGCACAGAGCTATGTATATCCCACATTAAACACTTATTGTCTGTGCTTGCCATTGAACATGATCCACCAGGGAAGGGAACCTAAAATCTTCAGCTAAGATGAGAAACTGAAATGAGAAACTTTTTATTTGCCTTGTGCTCACTGTTCTTCCTCACTTCCAGCAATGGGTACCATCTTAACTTGGGATTCAAGTATCCTCTTACTAAAAAACAAATAAGAGTAGTGAATGCTTTCCTAGAGAATGTGAGACAGAATTGTACATTTTTTAATTTAAAAGCTCAATAGTTGAAACTTTTCTGAGATGTGTCAGATATGGTTTGCATTTCATTAAACATAGAATCATAGAATGGTTTGGGTTAGAAGGGACCTCAAAGATCATCTAGTTCCGACCCCCCTGCCATGGGCAGGGACACCCTCCACTAGACCACGTTGCCCAAAGCCCCATCCAACCTGGCCTTGAACACTTCCACGGAGGGGGCATCCACAACTTCTCCAGGCAATCTGTTCCAGTGTTTCACCACCCTCACACTAAAGAATTCCTTCCTTATATCTAATCTAAATCTACCCTCTTTCATTTTAAAGCCATTACCCCTTGTCCTATCACTACATGCCGTTGTAAAAAATCCCTTTCAAGTTTTCCTGTAGGCCCCCCTCAGGTACTAGAAGGTTGCAGTAAGGTCTCCCCAGGACCTTCTCTTCTCCAGGCTGAACAACCCCAACTCTCTCAGCCTGTCTTCATAGGAGAGGTGCCCCAGCCCTCTGATCATCTTTGTGGCCTTGCTCCTCTGGACTCGCTCCAACAGGTCCATGTCCTTCTTATGTTGAGGGCCCCAGCGCTGAACACAGTACTCCAGGTGGGGTCTCACAAGAGTGGAGTAGAAGGACAGAATCACCTCCCTTGACCTGCTGGTCACACTTCTTTTGATGCAGCCCAGAATATGGTTGGCTTTCTGGGCCGCAAGTGCACCTTGTCAGGTCATGTTGAGCTTTTCATTAGCCAGCACCCCCAAGTCCTTCTCCTCAGGGCTGCTCTCAATCCATTCTCCACCCAGCCTGTAGTTGTGCTTGGGATTGTGCCGACCCACATGCAGGACCTTGCACTTGGCCTTGTTGAACTTCATGAGGTTCGCATGGGCCCACCTCTCCAGCCTGTCAAGGTCCCTCTGCATGGCATCCCTTCCCTCCAGTGTGTCAACCACACCACACAGCTTGGTGTCGTCGGCAAACTTGCTGAGGGTGCACTCGATTCCACCGTCCATGTCGCCAGCAAAGATGTTAAACAGTGCTGGTCCCAGTACTGACCCCTGAGGAATGCCACTCATCAGTGATCTCCACTTGGATATCAAGTTGTTGACCACAACTCTTTGAGTGCGACCATCCAGCCAATTCCTTATCCACCGAGTGGTCCATCCATCAAATCCATGTCTCTCCAATTTAAAGACAAGGATGTTGTGCAGGACAGTGTCAAATGTTTTGCACAAGTCCAGGTAGATGGCATCTGTTGCTCTTCCCTTACCCACCAATGCTGTAACCCCATCATAGAAGGCCACCAAACATGGTCCAAGGTTATGTGTCTCAAGCTCTGGGATATTCTCGTTGTCATAAACGAACAGTGGAAGCTTCTTCATTCCTCCCTGTCAAAGTTGTTTCACTTTGCCTAATGAATTAAATAATCTCTGTGCCACAAAAGCAACACAAATATCATCCTATAAATTAACAAGTTCATACAGGAAGAAACATCAAATAAATGTAAGTTAAATATTACAGTAATCTTTACAGCAGGAACTGGAAGCTATATCTCCTCCACTCTACCTAAACAGCTTAATGTCAAATTACAGCAATAGTATACTCATTTGGTCTGGTTTAATCACTTCTATAAAATGCGAAAGAGTTCCAGTTGTTCTTTCCTTACCAAATAGAGCCAAGGGGTCTCTAACTGAGGTTTAAGTATTAACTCCTTTTATGTACCAAGGCATGACTTGATCCCACAGAAAAAGATGAGCTAAGTTTAATTCATCTGGCTAGGAGAATCATTCCTGAAGGTTCAGGCTTCATATGAAATAATTTAAGCTTCTAACCCTTATGGTTGTGAAAAAATAATCTCTGTGATGTGAATTAAGCATAGAATGATTCAGCTTTTTCACTACAGTCTAGCAAAGACCTTGAAAGAAATGGTTCCTTGATTCATCTTAATGGGAAGAAAATTCTAAATCCTAATTAAAATGTGAACACGTTCATTGTTAGCTGTTCAAATATTAATTAAAGAGCATAAAAAGAAAAGGAAAGATCACATTATGACAAGGTGATTTTATCATGAGTGCATTTTGGCATTATATGTGGCTTGTCCTTGGATTACAAGTGGTTTGAGAGTGCACAATCACTTATTTTTCAGGCTTCCTGAGTCATAAATTTTACCTCTAGAACTGTATGCTTTCTACTCCCAGTTGGCTGGATTTAAGTGCAAAGGAAGAAAAAAGATCTTTGGAAGTAACACTTCTATAGAGAGAACTTTAATTTACAGACAATTTGTTTAATAATTTTCACTGTCTATAACAGCCCATGCAATATTTTGACTGTGAGCAGTTTGCATTTCATATGCAGTTAATATACTGTACTTACAAGGTAACTTTTTTTTTATGTTAAATGTATAAAAATAATCATTTTTATATGCAGGAAAAGCTTTTGAAACTTTTTGTCAATATTAATTTAAAGATTTGTATGCAAAGGAAATAATGTTCAGTCACAGATGACAGCCATATCCTGCCCTTGAATTGTTTCACGGGGTGAAATAGGTAACTCTTGGGCTCTCAGACTACAAGCACCCAGCTCCTGGTAGTCAGCTATAATGAATTGAAAGATATGTTCATTTTCTCAAGGAAGAAATGTACTATGGTAAAGTCTTGTGGACAGCTTAAGTCATTGTAACTGGTAGGGCTGACATACACCTACCCACCACAGCCAGATTTCCCTCCAATAGGTCTATTCATCAACTAATCCTCTCTAGAAAGTAATTTATGTGTTGTCAGATTTCATAGCATCTCATACCTCCATCATTACTTCTGTATCCTGTCACAATAGATACACAGAAAAGCAGACATTGATGGTATTCAGGAAATATAACTGCAAAAAAATTGCATATGGGCAAGTGAAGTAGCAATGAATCAATACGTCCTCAATCAGCTATACCTTTTTTATATATTGTCACTGCAAATTACACTGTTTAGTCTCTGGTCTATTATTGTCAATAAACTAGCTTGTCTGCAAATCTTACCTTTAGTGACTTCTCAGTGTCATGAGAAAACCTCATGAGATAAAACAAAGTGCATGCACAACTGCAATACACAATCTTTGGGGGCCAGGGTAGGACGCAAACATATTCTGGATGTCTCCAGTGTTCATGGTGACCAGCATGACTGTCAGAATATTACTTAGAAGAATGGACACAGAAGAAGAAACAGCAACAGTTTATTATTTCAGGAAAATGGCTGAACACAATTTTACTGTAAAGACTATCTTTCAGCACATGTGGATGTTATGGGAGACAGCGTCAAAAGCCTTGCTGAAGTCAAGGTAGACAACATCCACTGCTCTCCCCTCATCTACCCAGTCATTCCATCATAGAAGGCTATTGGTCAGGCATGATTTCCCCTTGGTGAATCCATGTTGACCACTCCCAATAACCTTCTTTTCCTCTACATGCTTAGAGGTGACCTCCAGAATGGGCTGTTCCATCATCTTTCCAGGGATGGAGGTGAGTCTGCCTGGCCTGTAGTTTCCTGGGTCCTCCTTCTTGCCCTTTTTGAAGACTATCCTTTTGTTTGTTCAAAATTCAGCCTCTCTGCCTATCATCTTCTCTCTGTCAGAACTCAGGAAAAAGCCTTTGAAGAAGCTAAATTACAACAAATTTTCCAAATGGCAAAGCATTGTAATGAAAGCTGAATTACCACTAATACAACTTCTGACAATGTTTAATCACTTTGAAAGTGTTTTCAACACAAATGTTTTGAACAGTCTTGATGCAATGGCCTGGAAATATGAAGACCAGCTCTATGAGACAGTTTGCAGAAAATTGCTTGATGGAAAATATTGATTGTATTAATCTTAAATATCTTATAGAGTATCAGCATCTAGGAAAAACCTTTACAATCTTCAGCATAAATTGAAGTTGTGCATAGTGCCTGGATGGCAAGAAAACAGATGAGCTGTGATAACAATTCAATCAAAATGGCATAAAATCTAATGGTACTCTTAAAATACAGTATGGTTCTTCTAATGGCAGTTCAACCCCTGGTGTGAATTTTGGATAAATTACCTCTGTGCCTGGAAAGAACTGAATTCTTGAAACTAAATGTCATCATTTAAATTTTTATTCAGTAAACAATCCACGATCTGCTACAAGGCTACTGAACACCTGTCTTCACAGCCCATCAGTGTGCTCTAGCTATCACTTACTGTCTCAGAAATTCAGGTGACAAAGTACTTACTCTCATTTCAATTGAGACTCTCAGAGGCTTTGAGGCTTCTTAATACTTAGAAAGCTCCTTCTGCTTATGTGAGATAAAGTAGTGATCCCTCAAGACTATAAACTTTATCTCTTTGTCCATCTTTATAAGAAGATGGATACTCATTTCATATACTTCACTCATTGAAGAATTCTCCTATTAAAAACTCTTGGCATTATTACTACAAGGTCCATATTTAACTGCCTTAACCACATAACAAAGATTTTTGCCTGGCAGCAAATTTTGTTTCAGAGAATAGTATGAACAATAAGCTTAATCTTTTTTAGCTAACACATGGAACAGAAATATAGAGAGGTCTCTTACGTCTCCTCCATCTTTGTTGACCTGACAGTGACATTTGACACCGTCGGCAAGATCTTTACTTTAGGATTGGCTGCTTAGACAATTTCATTCTGAGGTTTAGCCAATTTCATGATGGAATGAAGGTAGGACTGGAGCAAGTTTGAATGCTTTCAATTCACTTCCTCCAGTAACACAAGCTTGTGTCATCTCAACAGCACTACTTAGTATATAGTCATGCTGCTCTTAGCTGATTCCTACATGCTTCAGGTATCCAGGTTAGAGTCAGGGCTTGATGGAAAGCTGTTAAATGCCATTGTTGTAAGCAACAAGACTGATCTGTCTGCTGACAACTACACCCTGATTGTTCATTCCTAGGAATCTATGCAAATAACAGTGAATTGAATTTCCTACAGCATGCTCACCTTTTGGAATGATTAATGACCTTAAAAACATCACTTTTCCTGGTAAACTGTCAGCCATTAGCTGTAACTACCAGAAGGCATGTGCTTCCAGCTGTAGAGAAATTATCCCCCCAGAATACCTCAGTGGTGGGAGCAGACGAAATTTTCAGCAAACCACAGATGCCCAGGGTAGCCTTCAGAAAATAAGACAGACATCTTTTTGACAAGAAGGGCATAATTTTGCAGACAAATTAAAGTCTGAAAGGTGTCTGTCAGCGAGCAGCAAGAGCGGGCTGCTCCTCAGGTGAGGCAAGTTGGGAGCTGGGGTGACAGCGAGGTGGCAGGGCACTGTCCTCACTAGCCAGGGCACAGTTGCACAGTGTCTGAGCAAGGAAAGCAAGGCAGGTCCGGTGATGGAAACCAGGGTCAGTCACAGCCCAGAGATCCCCATGCAAGTCTGTGGTGATGAGACAGGTCTGAGGTCAAGCTGGGAAGTCAAGTCAGCAGGTCAGGGTTATACAGTTGAATTTACTACATGTAGTGCATTTTACACATCTTTTATGCTTTATTTTTGTTCTCTTTGCTACCCCTAAAGCTGATTTTTTCCAGATCCAGGTCTACTTTTCTTTAAATGACTTCTGGTGAGTCTCTGGTGCCAGCCTGTTTCCACTTCTCAAGGCCACCACTATCATACCAAGCCTCTGTTCCTCTACAGTATATCATCACATTAGAGCCATAAATGTGTCAGTATACATGGAATAATTACTTGTAACTACCATCTATATAAAACTATGGCTATGCTCTATGAAGATAAGCAAAAGTGAAACAAATTAAGTGTGGCCACCCAATCATTAGCAAAACTGCTGTTGCAGCTAAACCAAGTAAAAACAAAGCTCCAGGCAGGTCAAAATAAGTTCAGCCCAAGCAAGCCTGACAAGCCTCAGTCCTGAGGCCTGGAGAACACAACACAAAGCCTGTGTTCTGTTACTATCAATGGAAAAACTGTATTTTGGACCACAGGTCTACAACATAGCAGTCTGCTGGGAGATTAAAAAAAAAAAAAAAAAAAAGAAAGAAATTTCTGGATTAGAAACTATTGCATATTCTTATTCAAGAATCAACTAGTATCTCATTTTGGATGAAACTTTATTATTCTGAGGAGTTAAATAAAGTATATGCTTTAGCAAGACTAAGGTCATCCAAGTGCATACAAAGAGAGACTTGGAAGTATTACTGAGAAATGTATCTCTTCTAGTAACCTTCAGATTAAGGATCATGGCAGCTATGAAGTAACTTATTCCTAAAATTCATTAATACATTCAGGAGGTTACACTTATAGGGCTGCAAACTGAAGAGGAGGTTTCTTATTCAGAAAAATCTTTGTTTAGTGAGCCACATCTAATGTTAATATTGATATGCTGTCTTTGCTATTTGTTAAGTAGCTGAAGAATAAGCGTGGAGAATTTAATGCACCTGCCTATGTACGGTTCTGACAAGAATTTAGTAACATCTTCTAAAAGAATTGATAGATTTGGGTTGGGAATGAAACCTCAATCATTTATTGTAAATGCTGGTAAACAAAGATACAAATATTCATATAAGCACTTACTGTACAATCCTAAGGCAAGGCTATGTGTTCCCCTCCGACCTTCCATAAGCTTCAAGAGAGAGCTGGGACAGCAACTGTAATATTCTTCATCAGATATATAGCTTAATGTTCATTGAGCCACAGTGAGCTCCAGTCCAGCTAAGTTACAGAAAAAAAGTTGAAAATGGAGGGTTTTACAAGATATGAACTGTTGGTGGACACATTTCAAAGTGCTTGGAGTCTTAATTCTGTTCTATGAAGAAAAAAATCCAGGAGTCTGGATATATGCTCAAAACATCTAAGCTTTCTCACTTTCAAAGAAACAGATTGGAGATCTCAGTCTTTGAGTATTTTAGCATTCTCATTCCAAATCAGAAATTGAGTTAGAGACATTCAAATGGAAATTCACAAATACACCAAAGTTACCAAAAATGTTACAAAACCCAGAAGTTTCACTTGTGTCTTGAGTTAAAACTTCATAGGTTTAGGATCTTAGCCTAAATCAGAAAAGTTGTCTCATCGTTATTTTAATCTTGAGTAAAAGATTTTATCTTTCCTCTTTGGAAGTTAGTTGTAGTCCCGAAATAAGATGTTATTTTGCTATTGGCTAAACCATGGCTTACTTCTAAAAATATCCCCAAGTCATATGACTTTTGAATGTCTTCATGTCAGATAACCATTTTTCCTTGATATACCCCTGCATTAGATACACAAATAACAGATTTCATTTTCCTGAGAAGTGTCTGGACAGGGCACTGTGAGTTAAAAATTACTTACTAAGAACATCTTCATAGGCATAACAAACTAAACCCACTGCAGATTGCTGGCTAGGAAGAACATTAGTTGAAAATACAAATAATTAATTTCAAAAAAACCAAATTAATATAAATATATTAAGATGAAAGTAACAAGACAGTGTGGGACTCTACATTAAACACAGCTGAAAGATGTACACAAATATCAGTGAAGTAATATGTGTATATAACTCTGATGTGACCACATCTGGAATGATTCAACCACTTCTGAGTGTAACGTCACGTAAAATATTGTGTTGGAGAGACCTTTATACAAGTAACAAAAATAAGCGTGAGGATGGCCAATTAGTTAAGGGTAAAGATAACAGCCTTAAAAATGCAAATAAATTTTAATATGTATGCATATTGCATACATGATGATCACGGTCATCATCGACCATCATGGTTAACGGTCCTACTCGGTTCAGTATTCAGCCTTATCATATGCTTTGTCGGACTGGCCATAAATGAAACAGCCGTGTATTATTTTAAGTGAAAGGAAAAGAAAGAAGTCTAAAAAGCACTCAGGGAGGTTATTCTTATAAGGTAATAATTATTACACACAGGCACAAAATGATGTGACTAAAATCAATAGGATGAAATTTGTAGGAGAAAAATGGAGATTATACCTTAGATGAAAATATTTTCACTCTGAGAACTACTGGACTGTGGACCCACCTATTAACTGTGGTCCAACTTCAAGGAAGAAGAGAGAATTCTCATCTCTTTTGCTGCTTCCTGTGACTGATAAAATCAGATTGAAAAAGCCTTTAGAGAAAATGCACTTGAGTTTTCAGCTCATTTTCCTTGTTATAATCTCTTTCTACACTCTTTTTCTGCTGTTAGGAATGGCTTATTGAAGGGGAAAAAAAAATAGTCTTCTTGTAAAAATGCTTCCAAAGAAGAGAGGTAAAGGCAGATAAATGCAGCTTGAAAGACACTTGGCAAATGCATTTCTGTTTCTAATATTAGCCTGACGTTAAAAGGATAATGGAATATGTCCAAAGTGTCACTGAACCTTTCTCCTCTTCTTGATAATGGAACTCTGAACATGTTGATAATGCAGACTTAGAGCCTTTCAAAATAGCTTCTTACATGAATGCCTCTAAACAGCTTTTACATATTCCTAAAAATGTGTAAGGGAAAACTAGGTGGTTCAAAGATAGTTGTCTATGCCTGTCTAATATTGCAGACATTCAGCCAGACATATTTGGGAATTATATTAAAATTTTCTACATGCTAACTAAAAAATTTTCTTTTAGAACACAAGAAAGTAATAAAAATTGAGATGGAGATGTAATTAAAGATAATTTTCTTCCACAAAAAATAGCAAAACATTGAAAATTATTTTAATTTGGGAGTTGTAAGTTTGGGAAAGTAAATATGGAATATTCATATTCTCAACTAATTAATGGTCGAGGATTTTTTTTTCAATTGTTCTTTCTCTAAGACTATTTACATTTCAATATTTCTTGCAAGTACTAGTGACAATATGGGTTTCAATCTGATGTTGAAACTAAAATATTTCTTACTAAATGCTACATATGATATACTGTATTATATTTAGCAGAGATAAATGAAATATTAAATATAAAGCAAATTAAATCCTATGCTATGAAACTATGAAAACCAGAAACAATTTAATCATTAATTTCAATATTGCTAGTATTTTTTCTGTTAAACATACATTCATATGTAACAGAAACCTAAGAACTAATGTTGCTTTTGTAATCATGTCTTGATAAGTACATGCTGTAACTTATATGGAATATCCTTGAGCAATTAATAGCACATATGTATGGACAAAGCTTTTCATATTAAGTTAAATTAATATTATAACTTTGAAACACATTTGGATTTATCTGCAGAGAAAAATCAATATCTATCATTGAAAAAAGATTAATAATATCTATTAAAATAAAGGCAAAACTTGTTTTTAATTAGTAATTTATGATGTAGTTAACTAGCATTAATAAAAATATTTATATTGTCCCTACATTCCTATGATGAGAATATACTGATTCTGAAATTCTCTGGCAATTCTTTGGTGTTAACAGCCCATCTCACAACCATTCTCATTGATGCTACTGGTAATGGTTTAAACTAGCAGCCTCAAAAATTTTAGAAGCCATTCAAAGTCATCGCTGGATTATATATAAATAAAAGGCACAAAACATTTAACTGTGTAAAGAGATCTAAAGATTAGATAGGACAGGATAGCTATGAAGAACCTGAGGTGGAAAGAATCAAAAGTAAAAGCTCAGTCATTAAATGACAACTCAAAGTTCTGTAAAGTAATCAGGCAATATCATTAATGTTAGATCTCTACGAATCCATCTCTACACGGATCAGTCATTACACTGCTGTTCCCTGATGCAGGAGAGGGACCAGCTCCATTTGGGTAGAGGAATGACATGCATTGTTAATGTGTAATAGAAGAAGGTACGGAGGTGGGATTCCCCTACCTCTTTGCCCTTCAGAGTCATCACAACTGTATCTCCCTGTATCAAGCGTACCTAAGCATCCTCTTGCTTGAAATTCAGGATGAGAAAAATTCAAAGCAGTCCCAAAGTATTCAAGCCATTTTTCAGTAGAAGCTCAGAATTCATTGAAGCCTCCACAGCCTGAACTCCACACTCTGGACTTCCTCTGAAAAACTGCAGACTCCTTTAAGCCTCCACAGGCCCAGTTTATATCAGTAGCATGCCAGGACATTGTATCCAGTACAGGATCAAGGCACCACTGCTGGCACTCTGCGAACACGGAAGAGAAACAATTTCACTCCTTGAGGATATATGCTCTAAGGCACAATGATAGGCACACTGATGGAAATATTACAGATCAGACAGCAGGTAGCAGTACTCTATCACATCAGCAGGCAAACCCTCGGTTTCCATGTGCACAGCTAATTTCCTAATCTTTCCCAAATGCGGATGGAAAGAAAGAAGACAAAACTTACTTACCTGTTGTTTTCTGAACCAGTAGAGATGTCAGTTTTGCTTAAATCTTCACGTGACTACTTTAGAATGGAATAGAAGCTGAGTACTTGATTTATGTTGAAGACTTAAGTATATTCCTGTTGCTTCAAGCTTTTTTCTTTTCTGTGACTTGAGACTCCTTCCTATTATTCTTATCTTGTTTTATGTATCTCTTATGGTCTAAACTCACTGCAGTCCATATTTTCACAATACCCTTTACAACACTCTCTACGAATGCAAGTATGTGCCCCATTATGTTTACCTGGGAGATGGAGACCGAGTAGGCTTCCCCTACACTTCAAGTGTGGAGTATCAGCTGCATCTCTCCTAATTTATGAGCAAGGAAATTACCCCCGCAAGATACTGTCTTATTTCTTACATAGAGTAGAAATGGAAGGAAGAATACTTTGCTTAGGTTTACAAACCACTATCCTTTCACTTAAATGAATAAGTAAACAAGTTTAATATTCTGATGTTGTGTAATCTTGCCACCATGGCTTGATTAAGTACACTGAGGTACAAAGACTCAGCCTACTCAAAATTAAACCAACAAAAATCTTTCTGTATGAACTTACAAAACTGGATCTTTTTCTCAGATTCAGACACAGTATTTGCTGTGAGACTATTGTGGAATACATGTGTACTATTGATATTTTTGTCTTTAAAAGGTATGCTTACCCAATACTTATATTTGCGGGAATTGAAACAAAGAACTGAGTTTTCTCCTTCTCTTAGAAGACTCTCATGTGAGTTTGAGCTGGCACACAGAGGGCTGACGTTTTGTAATTTACAGTAGATAAATTGTCCAGAATGTCCTAGAGAAAATGTAATTTAAGATCTCCTCTAGCTATACTGCTTTATTTCTTGTATTGAGACGCTCGCAGCCTATTCAATGTTCTTTCTTCTAGCAGTGTTAATTTTAAAACCAGATGGAATCTGCATTTTAAAATTCTATTTGAGTAGCTGATTATATGCAGAGATTTTGCTTAAGATTTCTGCAAGAATTTCTATGAGGTGTCCCAACATTAATACCTTCCCTTACACTGATTACATAATGCAATATGACATTCTGTGTTAATAGACTTTTATTAAGCTGGATTCAGAGGTTGCATTTCTTGGGGATTAAAGAAGTTGTATAATGTAGTTTTCTCAATTCAGTGATGCTCGAAAGGATACGATGATCTTCTAGTTGGGAAAAGTGGTGGCTTTCACCTATTTCTCAGCAAGCACTTATTTTTCCTATTTTTTCACTGTTGTCAGACCTGAAGCACAGAGATGTGTTTCAATAAAATCAGCAAGCATATATATGTTTGTTATTTCAACAGTCAATGCAAATTAATTGTTTTCATTCTGTTGATGATAAAACTGTGATTTCTCCTATTCATTAAAAGCCAGCTTTAAAACTCACTCAAACGTATCAACTGCAGTATTTAACATGATTTCATTAAGATATTCATTAAACACTGCTCAGCTCAACTTTCTAATTCACATTTCCAATGTATACCTACTACATAACTTTTCTAAACTATAACCAGTGGATTACTTTGGGCTTCAGCATATGTGTGTTGAGTTTGCGTGGCAAGGTTTTGGTAGCGGGGCGGCTACAAGGGTGGCTTCTGTGAGAAGCTGCTAGAAGCTTCCCCTGTGTCTGAAAGAGCCAATGCCAGCCGGCTCTAAGACGGGCCCGCCGCTGGCCAAGGCCAAGCCAATCAGCACCTCTGTGATAACATATTTAAGAAGAAGAAAAACACTTAGAGAGAGCTTTTGCAGCTGGAGAGAGGAGTGAGAAGATGTAAGAAACTCTGCAGACACCAAGGTCAGTGCAGATGGAGGGGGAGGAGGTGCTCCAGGCATCGGAGCAGAGATCCCCCTGCAGCCCGTGGTGAAGGCCATGGTGAAGCAGGCTGTCCCCCTGCAGCCCATGGAGGAAGGATGAGGGGGTGTAGAGATTCCACCTGCAGCCTGTGGAGGACCTGAAGGTCTGCACCCCATGGAAGAGA
Organism: Grus americana; assembly: GCF_028858705.1. Taxonomy (NCBI): domain Eukaryota; kingdom Metazoa; phylum Chordata; class Aves; order Gruiformes; family Gruidae; genus Grus; species Grus americana. Next base: position 29,088,462 of record NC_072854.1, read on the forward strand.
CCACGCTGGAGCAGTTTGTGAAGGACTGTCTCCCGTGGGAGAGACTCACATTGGAGAAGTTCGTGAAGGACTGTCTCTCGTGAGAGGGACTCCATGCTGGAGCAGGGGAACGATGAGAGGAGTCCTCCCCCTGAGGATGAAGAAGCGGCAGAAACACCGTGTGCTGAACTGACTGTAACCCCCATTCCCCGTCCCCCTGTGCCGCTGAGGGGGGCGGAGGTTGAAGCCGGGAGTGAAGTTGAGCCTGGGAAGATGGGAGGGGTGGGGGGAGGTGTTTTAAGATTTGATTTTATTTCTCATTCCTCTACTCTGTTTTGTTTAGTAATAAATTAGATTAATTCCCTCTTTACGTTCAGTCTGTTTTGCTCGTGACGACAATTAGTGAGTGATCTCTCCCTGTCCTTATCTCGACCCACAAGCGTTTCGTTATACCTTTTCTCCCCTGTTTAGTGAATGAGGGGAGTGAGAGAGCGGCTCTGGTGGGCACCTGGCCTCCAGCCAGCATCAACCCACCACAATATGGTACACAGATAAAAGGTTTAATAATTAGGAACCTTAAGGGAATGGAAGGAAATAGGAAAATATTATAGGTACCTTGCCTATCACATCTTCTTCTGACTTTTCTCTGGGATGACAAGGTATAATGGATGATTTATTAGAAAACCTGTTTTCTTCTCTCACCAGAATTTACATCTCAAGGAATTAATTTTTATAGGGGACATGTCAGTGGTGGAAAGCCCTGAAGATTTGGAAAAATCCATTCCACTGGAGGTTAAAACAAAGGGTCCTTCAGAAGCAGGACAGTTTCTTGATAGTCGTGGGGATGTGTCAATAGAAAAAGTGTTAGTAACAAAGGATTTAATCTTGAGACTGATTTCTAGAAGTCTGGTGCCAATCACTCTGCCTTCCTCTCCTATCTGATGTATTTAGTACTTTTTAAGCTGTTAAAAGTTAAACTGTTCTTACTAGGACAATTCCCTCTGTTTTCATAACAGCTAGCACCAGAGACTTAAGAGATCATTTATGAGTTATGAAGAAATGTAGGAATTACAAGGTAGCAATAAACTTTCTAAAATTTAACAATTCATCAAAGCTAATAATCAATATCCAGCATGCATACAATTTTCATTACTACCACCTCTGTCAATGTAAGGCAGTTCTGCCTATTCTTTTGAAGTAAAGCAAGATTTGTTGAGAGGAATAATACCTGTTATTAGACCATCTAATATTGCTGGGGAAAAAGCAGACAAGTTTGCTGAAACAGAAACCCTTCTTAAGACTTGAAAATCATCAAACATTTTTCCAAACTAAGTACAGATGGAAAACATTAAGTACAAACTGCATGAAAGAAAAATTGGCTGGTACCTATGGAGTTAGAGAATATTTGCAAGAGGACAGGTGATAAGGTTGTCAATTATAAAAAGGAGAAAAAAGGCTGGTAATTTATTGGTTGTAGAACCAGAAGGGGCTAATTTGGAAGGCAGAGAGAATTATAGCATGTCATAATGCCATATCTATATTCAGTCCCTTGTTTTTAGCATCCATTGCTACGTAACTAAACCTAGGTACCAATCTGGTGCTGTTTCCTCTCCCTGGGTCAGTGCACTCCTTTGCCTGACGAAGTTCAGATTTCATTTCCCTAGAAATGAAATTCCTTAGACTTTCATGTCCCCCACTGCCTTATTTAGGTTTGATGCAATCATTTTTATTCTGTTCTGCTAGTTAAAGCTATGTTGCTGCATGGAAAAGAAGACAGAATTCACCTGCACAGACAGATGCCATGGTGGGGCTGTCCTAAGCTAGTGGGAATTTTTCATACTCTATCAACGTTGTATGTACTACCTAATTTTATTTAATGTAAAATATAAATGCAATCCTGGAATCTGTGGATAATTTACAATGGTGATTTCTTTCTTTCAAGTGGTGATTACCACATGGTGCCCTGTATCAGCAAGGATATTCTCAGAGACTTTCAAATTTACAGTGGATAAGGCTGTTTAGATATCAGCCTGGGAAGGATGAAATTATCATACCTGTCCTTTCCTGTCAAGAAAGGCTCAGAAGAACCTAAGAAAGAAAATGTTATACTTACGTGCTGAGATAAGTAGGGGCAGGTTTTAACTGAATAAACATAGTCATACACATATTTAGCCTATCCCCTTGAATCCACACTAAGCATAGGTATAAACTTTCTCCTCCAACATACTCCTCAATATGCTCACCACCCATGCCCCAGGCCATAGTTTGGATTTGAGTTGAGTTCACTTATACCCACATCAACACGCAATGTGGTACAATAGAAATGGAGCTGTAAAGCAAAACAGTTGGTGCTGAAGACCAGATTTCCATACTGTGAGTATTTTATTGGAGTTCTCTCTGACAATATTTTGGCCTCATGGAATGAATGTCTGTTGGCTGGAGTTCATTAGGTGTGCTCTCATGGCTTAGTTTCATTTCAAAGAAATTGAATCCATGTGCTCTGAGACTGATGTAAAGCAAAGCATGATACATGGGAATGCTTGGAGATTTATTTCTGAAGTGCAGTCCTGACCTTATCTGCAGCACTAACAGAGGTAAAACCATCATGTAAATCTTCCACTCTAGCTAGCTGGACATAGAACAGCAAATAGGTGATAATGCAGAGAATATGGAAGTTGTGGTAATACTGAAGATGACAGAATGCCATTTGCCAGTAATTTTAATGGTTTTGGAGTCATTAGGTTCCCAGCTATTGAGAAACTATAATGATCATGCTATGCTTATCCTCTTTACTTCCAAGCAGTTGTCCAGACATGAAATTTCATTTTTTATATAGCAAACTTGGTTCCAATCATCCATTCTTCTTAATTTCAAAATGAAATTTAGCCTGGAGAAGAGAAGACTGAGAGGGGATCTTATTAATGTTCATAAATATCTAAAGGGTGGATGTCTAGAGGGAGGGGCCACACCCTTCTCTATGGTGCTCAGTGACAGGACAAGGGGCAACGGGCACAAACTGGAACACAGGAAGTTCCATCTCAATATGAGGAAAAACTTCTTCACTTTGAGGGTGACAGAGCACTGGAACAGGCTGCTCAGAGAGGTTGTGGAGTCTCCTTCTCTGGAGATATTCAAAACCCACCTGGACACCATCCTGTGCAACCTTCTCTAAGTGATCCTGCTCTAGTAGGACGGTTGGACTAGATGATTTCCAGAGGTACCTCCCAACCCCTACCAATCTGTGCATCTGTGAATCTGTGAATCTGCGACTCTGTGAATCTGTGAAATTAATTAATTTCATTACTTTCCAAATTAATTTCTAAAGTAATGTATCTTTATCTGGAGATAAACACTATAAAAACTAGAAGTTTGTTTGTTGGAGTTGGGTTTTTTTGGTGGACTTCAAAGTTCTGATTGTTAGATCTAACAAAATTCTCTTGGGATGCTTGTCAAACCGCCACAACTGAGATAAGTAGAGACGCAAATGCTGGATCTTCCTAGCTGAGAGGCTATGATGCCAGGAGGTCTCTGTAAAAAGGGGAAGGGGTAGATGTGGGTCCTAAACCACTACAGGAAGGGATTGACATATGTGTATAAGGAAAAGGTATGGACAGTGTGGAGAGACAGATGGGAAAACCAGTAAGCAGATAGCTAAGGACTACCAGAAAATTGCTTGCTACACTTTCCACGTGGCACTGAAAGAGCACTGGGCATCCAGCTCAGCAGGTACTCGACTTGTCCCTGGTGGTTGATTAAGAGATGGCTACAGTCAGGAAGTACAGTTGGTCTGAACGCAACTACTTTCCAGTTTTTCACCTAGCTGGGACATTATGTTTAAAGGATGATAAATTCTATATTTATTTCTACTTAGTAGCAAGTATGGAGTCTTAGGCTACCTGAATGTGCTTTAATCTATCTAGCAGTGACACTCATGATAGGGACATCAATTCTTTCAGCCTTCAAGGAAATATTCAAGGTACTGGCACAACGTGAACTGTCTCTGCCAAAAGACCATGTCCACTAGATCACAACTGTTATTGCTGTCTAGTGCCAACTAGTCTACCTCTAACCTTGCTGCAATCATAGACAAGACAGACCATCGAGATACAGTCTAGATGTGTTTTTCTCTGATGGTGCCAGACTCACTCATTCTGTCTGTAATATGAAATTTTGGAACCTGAGTTCACTACAGAAGAGCTTTCAATGCAGAGTATAGATATTCTTTCTAATATAGTACCCAATCTATAGCTTCTGTTTGATTAGCTTACAGATTTTGTTATTATTATCCATTTCATACCATCATATTTTTATTAGTGCAAACACAAAATGAATTTTTTTAGCATCCCTTCTTCCCAATATGTTCTCCATGTATCTCAATGGTTATAACTGCAAAGTTACTGCTTCTCTAGAAATCAAAGGCAACATTAGAATGGCAAACAGCTAACTGCTACATGGTGACAGAACTGAAAAGAAGTCATTTTCTATGTCAGGCAAATCAATACAGAATCATTATATTTTGAAAGTTGAAATAACTTTTTTTTTAAAAAAAACAATATAAAAACAACCAGCCCAAGCTAAAACAAAACAGTTATCCAAACATGTCTGGAGAAGTTTTTAGAAAAAGTACAAGTTGCTTCTCTTAATGATTCAAGGGAAAGATTTCATTAACAAAATGCACATTTAATTATGGATATTTTGAATGGTATGATGCACAAGATGCAAAACTATTAAAATTCATTAGTAGGGTACAGCTGTTTTATGTACTTTTAAACTGTAGCCTAAATTGATTGTGCCTCTTTGTCTATAAACCAGCTGTCCATTCTTTATTAAGGCATCTGTCAGTTCTTCATAGAAAAAGAGAGTAAAAGTGAGTGCAGAACAGCTTTTAACTCAGAACCTCACAAACACATCACTTTAAAAGAAATATAAAAGAAAAGAAAATGTAAACCAGACAACTATAAACAACAAAAATACATGCAATCTGCATTAAATTTAATCTGTCATATGGCAACTAATTTTATGAGCTTTCAGCTGAGTCATTAATCTCAGGATATATTGTTTTATTAATAAAACTATTTTCTTCCATCTTTGTTTTATAACAATAAGGACGATAATGTGAAAATATTAACGCCCTCACTCTCCACTAGGAATTTACAATTTAATTATAATGGGTTACCTTAATCTTGGTATCAGCCCTGAAAACACCTTGCACCTCTCAACCTTCTTTAAAAAGAGTAGGATTTTGTTAGAGCATTGGTTCCTACAGATTCACAAGTCCGCAGTTAAGAATATGAACCTGGTTTTGGTTCCCTCAGTGATCAAAATTAATTGCAAATGAGCAAGTGTAGTTCAATGATTTCATGCTTCTGGTTTACAGAACTGTAAGTAGGACAAAGCTTTAGTTTTGATGTAGGATCATAACTGTAATCTCATGAAAACCACTCTCTACCTTCCTTTACTGAGGAGGAGAAATACTAGTTGTGTGATCCAATTTAGTTTTGAAAGGTAAGATGCCAAAAACTTGTTTGCCAAAATCTAACATTTTGTGCTAATTATTTTCCTGTTGAGTGATGGATACCTGCTCAATAATTTAACACTTCAATAAGAAGTACTTTTTGAGAAGCTCAGGTCCATTCCCCTCTGGAACAATACCTTGATAGGCAAGGGACTATCCATGCAGTCAGGGACCAGACAGCCCAATCATGTTATACGTCTCCCAAAAATTCACTCTCACTTTGTTCAGTAACCCAAAGACTCTTTGTCTGTTGAGGAATCCTTAAGATGAAGGTAGGTGAGGGCACGGCCACATGAGCAATTGATGGAAGACATTCTCCTCTGTTGTGGAAGCACCATGCCAGGGTCATGTTTGACCCTGAGTCTCCTCACCAGGCCTGGTCCTGATCCATACTGATGAACAGGCTGACATCCCAGCTTGGGGTCAGTGCCCCTCTGATCCAAACCAAAATGCTAATACACACACACACACGTACTCTGCTCCTCTGGGTTAGGTAAAATGAAGATCTACAATGAGAGCGTTGGACTGTAGTCCCAACAATTCCAGTGGTACTCCAAAGATCTTTTCTTCCCTGAGTACGCACACTTCAACTCCTCATTTAGTCTCTCAGAGAAATGGTTGTGAATTCTGTTGATAAAGCTATTTCAGAACAGCACTGAAAAAATCCAGTTAATGCATTGTACACTAGGGAATGAGTCCAATAAAATGTACTGTGCTTTGGGAGTAACACTGAAAGAATGAGGAGCTATAACAAGCAGTCCTGGTTTTGGCTGTGATAGAGTTAATTTTCTTTCTAGTAGCTGGTATAGTGCTGTGGTTTGGATTTAGGATGAGAATAATGTTGATAACACACTGATGCTTCGAGTTGTTGCTAAGTAGTGTAGTGTCTATACTAAGCCAAGGACTTTTCAGCTTCCCACGCCCTGCCAGGTGCACCAGAAGCTGGGAGAGCACCGCCAGGACATCTGACCCAGACTGGCCAAAGGGATATTCCCTACCCTATAACGTCATGTTCCGTATAGAACTGGGGAGGCTAGCCAGGAGGCAGATTCTCTGCTTGGAAACAGACTGGACAGCGGGTTGGGTTTTTTCTGCATGCGGTGAGCAATTGTGTTTGTGCATCACTTGTATTATTATTGTTGTTATTATCATTATTACTATTATTATTCTCTTCCTTTGCTATCCTATTAAACTGTCTTTATCTCAACACACGAGTTTGGTTTTGCTGTTCTCCTCCCCATCCCCTTGCAGGGCAGGGACGACCAAGAAGCTCTGTGGTGCTTAGTTACCCACTGGGGTTAAACCACAACACAAGCATAACGGGTCTTTTTCATATATCATTTCTGCAATTATATTAACCTAAATACCTTTCACTTAAAAAAAAAAAGAGGAAAAATAAGCATTCTAAAGATGAAATGCCAAAAAATAAATGTTTTTCATATTGTACAAATAATACACATTGAGGAAATTACCAGCAAAGGCTGATAACTACTGTCTGTGTATTGCTGGAAAGTAAAGAGCGATGCAATGCCTTTATACCCCTAGGAACTAGGCAAAAAAATAACCTCAACTATTTCAATTTTGTTTATGTTGACAGTTTCATTAATTTTTTTGTACTGAATGTACACATTTTGATTGAAGCTTGCATTGAGCAGGAATTTTAATTTGCCCATATTGACCTTTCTGATTAGTAAAAAGTCCTTGAGAAAGAATTCATTTTGTTCTTTTATTTCACATCTTTGGTTAGTTTTCTTGAGTTCTGATATCTGCATTATAAGCAAACGAATAGAAAAACTTCAAATAAATCAATACCACCACACATCTTTCCTCTTTTCTTTAGAACTGAAAATTTTCTGGTTCCCTTAAAAACATGATGCAATTCCATTATCAGTTTATCCTCTGAAACAACTGTACATGAAACTAAATTCATATGCACACCATTTATTGTATTTTCATTGCTACTTTTTCATGCATAATAAAAAAAAAAAGAATACAACTTTCGCACAATAGATGCACAAATAAAGCAGGAAGCTTAAAACCAATCAGGTTTAATTTTTGTATTCTTGACTGATTTTTGTTCATATTGTCAGATATGTGATATTGCCATGAACTGTTTGAATTAGACAGGAATGTTTATGAATATCCAGGCTTAGTTATACCTGTTAAGAGGAGGAGGGAGAAGCTGTCTAAATTCTTTATCATGCAGCATTATCTTATAAGATTCATTACCTTGGAAACTTGGGGATTTCTTTTAGCAGGGAGAGGGGGCTAATTTAAATTATTGATGAGTAAATGGCATTTCTTTTATTTTAAGTTTGAAAGAAAGCATTCAATGTTTCTAGTAATTATAGATTTTACATTAAATCTGCTTTGATGTCTTCTGAGTTTCAGTGTTTTCTAATGGGACCTGAAATTCAAGATTTTTTGATTCAGATCAACCTTGAGGAGAAGGACATGGGACTGTTGGCTGATCAAAAGCTCAACATGAGCTGGCAATGCATGCTGGAAGCCCAGAAAGCCAACCAGAAAGCCCAGCAACAAATCCTAGGCTGCATCAAAAGAAGCATGATCAGCAGGTTGAGGGACGTGATTCTGTCCCTCTACTCCACTCTCATGACACCCTTTCTGGAGTACTGCGTCCAGCTCTGGGGGCCCCAACATAGGAAGGACATGGAGCTGTTGGAGTGAGTCCAGAGGAGCAAGGCCACAAAGATGATCAGAGGGCTGGAGCATCTCTCCTATGAAGACAGGCTGAGAGAGTTGGGGTTGTTCAGCCTGGAGAGGAGAAGGTCCTGGGGAGATCTTATTGCAGCCTTCCAGTACCTGAAGGGGGCCTACAAGAAAGCTGGAAAAGGATTTTTTACAAGGGCATGTAGAGATAGGACAAGGAGTAATGGTCTTAAGCTAAAAGAAGGTAGGGTTAGACTAGATATAAGGAAGGAATTCTTTAGTGTGAGGGTGGTGAGACACTGGAACAGGTTGCCCAGAGAAGCTGTGGATGCCCCATCCCTGGAAGTGTTCAAGGCCAGGTGGGATGGGGCTTTGGGGCTTTGGTCAACCTGATCTAGTGGAAGTTGTCTGTTCCCATGGCAGGGGGTTTAAAACTAGATGATCTTTAAGGTCCCTTCCAACTCAAACCAATCTATGATTCTATGAAATTTCAATGGGACTTGGATTTTGTAAGTCCTACTCAATCTGCAGCTGGGAAGTACAGTTCAATAACAGTGAGATGACAGCTCCACTGGGAAAGAGGCAACAGTCTCATTTCTTGTACTAAAATACAAGTTCTGGGACCAACAATGCCAAACTACATTTTCAAAATTAATTTTTATTTAGTATCTAAGATAACAATCCAACAACTTTTATACTCTGCACAATTGGATCAAATGCCTGCTCAAGTCAATGGTTAACTTAAGCTTGAAGAAAGCCAGGACCTGAGACTTCGATCTATGGATCTGATGTTCCTCTTCCTTCCCTTTGTGTAAATTAATTCTTGCCAATATTCTTGCCAATGGAAGGAAACGGCGTGAGCAAGCAGTGGATCAAATCCCAGAATCCTAAATCCCACAAATAAGTAAACCAGTTTTCTTGTAAGATACATACTTGACCTTGAAATTTGAAAAAAAAATTAAATCTGAATGTTAATCTAGTATTCAGTAACATTCTGAAGGACTGTTTCTCTGTTGAGGTGTCTGAAATAAATTGTTCAAATATGAAACAACTCAAAACTTTTGTAAATTCTGCATTGAAAAAAAGTATGCTGTTATACACTATTCTATCGAGTGAGAGGTTAAAGGGCATTGAAGTTCACTTAAGATGCTGCTGGACGGTTAGTGGCATTTCCCTGAGAATTTTTTTATGACAAAAGCAGTCATATATATAATGTGTGATGTATCTAAGCACTGCAGATATTGTCTGTTTCCAAATTTGAACCTGAACTTGAAGGTTGAACAGACATTTTCCATATACATCCTCCTTTCCTTTTCCCTCTTCTGAGTCCTGACTAGGGAAAGGCCACAGAAATGCAGTACCTGTGTTTGGAATTATTATGTATTATTTATATTGCTGCAGTGGCAGCTTGATTGATTTTTCACTGGTGATCTCCCTCCCCTTTGAGAGATGCCGTGCAGGAGTGGGGTGCCTGCTATTCATGTGCTTTGTGCTTGGGGCTGGTGGGCCACTTATTGGCATGCATGCTGTCTGCCCTTAGCATGGAGCAGAAGTAAAACTGAGAAAAGGTTGGAAATTTATACAGCTGTAGTGGGGACAGAGTGTCCAAGGGCAGGAGATTGCCAACAATGAAATGTCCCACAGACCAGAAACTATAACCATGTCGATAAGATATGATGCTTTCACAATGTATTGGAAAACAGAGTCAGAGGAGAGGAAAAAATTCTTGTTCTGCTGTGTAGCATGTCAGGAATTGAAGTAGGCAAGTAGATTACTCAGTTCCCAGCTCTCTGTTCCTTCAGTCCCAAACGCAGGGTATAGAGGTTAGCACTTCTTTTGGAGAAACAACGACTAATCCCAGGTGTTTCTCATAAGATCCTTGGGAAAGGAGCAGAGAGAATGTTCAGTGGAAAGCATATTATAGGTAATGCAAAGGCTGAGTGTAGCTTTAATATCACCATGTTACTGTGTTTTATTAATAAGAATCTTCTATTTTTATGGCTCCTTCTCTGGCACGAAAATACAGGGGAAAAATAGCAAGCCAATTATCTAACTGTTTAATAACAGAAATTTGCCCTGTTTTACAGCTATATCCATCTGCAAGGACTTGTTTTGCCAAATTAAATCTATTTTAGGCTGTAAGACAAAAATATTAATTTACTCTCTGTCTTTTTTTCCTGTCTCATCAGATCACTTCTCATTACTTTCTGGAACAATAAAGCTTTTACATATTTAATAAGTGGAATCCTTATTAGGAAGGGGTTAAATGTGAATTTCAGTTACTGGTCTGTAGGCCTATGATACAAGTTTTAGAACTGAACAGATGATGCACATTTTTATTGTCTTTTAATATCTAGTTTATTTCTTATAATAGAGGCACTATGCATTTTACTCTGAAGAAAAACCTAATTAGAAACTAGACACACATCCTTGTTTGATGTTGACTACTCTGTGTCTCTTTTGAATGAATTAAACACAGTATACATAGCCAACTAAACAATTTTAAACAAGTTCAAAACATTTAAGAGTTGAAAAATTACCAGATGGATAACCAAGAAAGACCCAAAACTCTACATTTCTCATAAGAAGAAATTCAGAATATTTATGCTTTAGCCAGACTAATTTTAATTTCATTTGATCCTGAAAGTTTTTTTCTTATTTGCATTCCTGGGAATAGTTTTGCTGATATGAGAAACAACTTAACTGTTTGCCTGAGTTAACCAGAGACTGTGCAAGGAAAATGGGTTAACGCCAAGGAAAGGGTTTAAAACTCCACAAAATCATGCAAATCATCATTTTTCAGAGGTTTAGTTATTCTAAAATATACAGTGAATGCAAATATGAAGCAAATTGTCCATTGCCTAAAAAATATCTTCTAATCTGTTTTTAATTTGGGCTTCTTAAGTGAAATATAAAGGACAAACATTAATTCATGTAATGTTCTGTAAAAATTTATTTTAGTGTGTCTGACTATTTCTTCAGTTTAAAGTGATTGAGAAAATTTCTACCCAAACGTGAATTCTGATGTTGAATATTTTTCATTTACTTTTACTGCAGATGTTTCCAACTACAAAGAGCTCAATCAAAACAGGCAACTACCCTGAAAAGAAATAATGTTCTTTCGATACAAATTCATCAGAATAAAAATTCAGCCACAATTCTTCTAGTGCACTGTGGTTTTTGGATACCAAAATCCACTACCTCAAACAGAAGAGCTAGAATCGAAATAGAGTAATGAAGTATTTGACCATGTGTCATTCTTGTCCCTGTTATGTAGAATAAATTTTGTCTCCTTTAATAGAAGATCGGCAGTGTTTGTAAGAGTCCCCTTGCAGTTCCCAGAGATCATTATCTAGCACAATACTAGTTCGTCTCTTTTCTAATGTTATTTATCTCCATTGGTAGCACAAGGCACAGCTGATCATTTTAATCATTGTTACGCCTAGTTTTTTCAACAGTTAATAATATTCTTGATATTTTGGAGAATACTTATTTCTTTGATTTTCTTTTATGAAGAATTACTCTCATTTGTTTTTTTTTTTTTTACCTTTCCAAATACTTTTATGAAGAACATTGTCTCTTGCACCTGTTTAAAGCCATGTTTCTGCAGCTCAGAATGTTGACTGGGAATTAGGATTGTCAGGAAATTTTCTGACATAGTGTTTTTTTCCACAGAATATGTCAGTCCATCAGCACCAAAGTGTTCCATGGGAAAGAGGACAGTGCCAGTGGTGTTCTGAGGAGTTTTCCTCGCCAGGAGGGATTTTGGCTAGTTTGGTGTTCAGCTGCTGCCTAATGTGCTGCTGGGAAGCCCTGTCCTGGTGATGATCAGAACCTCAGCCTCCTGTCTGATCTGCCAGCCAGGATCCTGGGATCCCAAGGAGCCCCAGCTCAGATTCTGGCTATGTTTGGCAGGTGGAGCTGGGACTCAAAAACCGGGAAAGTCAAGAAGCTGATTCTTTAGATGACAGGGACACAAGGAATTGGGAAGGCAATTCTCTGTCTTCTTAGTCATCCAGATTCATGAGAAACTTGGCAGCTGTTCTGGCATATACTGTGAGATACTGATCATGAAAAAAGCCCCAAATCTCCAAAGTTTCCCGTTTCACTCTAATTTTGATAAAATTTCCATTTTTTTTAACATTTTGTACACTCTGGATTTTTAAAAATTTCTACAGCACATCAAATAAGTTCATTGCTAAAATTAGTGTCACATCACTTTTGATATTTTTTAAGAAATCAGATATTTGTGTCATTTTTTCATCATTTTAAATTACTTATGCACTTTTTTCTCTTGCCATCTCACTATGAACAGCCAGCTTTTTGCTCTCAAAAGATGTTAAGCAGTATTTTAACATTTTCCTTCTTTCATACTCTCATTCTCTTGAATAGTTATGCCTTGTGTTTATTGATATACTTATTTTACAGTTCTGAGAAATCACTTTGTCCTTTCTGGGCTCTCTGCATGTTTCACAACAGTGTCCTAATTCTAGTGTCAGTTGAAGACCTAACTATGGTGTTTTCATATCAAGAGTTTGGTGATTGAAGGGTGATCTTCAGTGTATACATAACTTCACATCACTTGTTTTCTCTTTGCAGAACTGTTTGCACCTTTTTTTCTTTTTCTTTTTCTTTTTTCTTTTTCTTTTTTTTTCTCCTGGGCAGCTCTGTGCTTGTACTCTGTGGTTTTTTATCATCTCAAGCATTTCACTGCTCTGTGATCAAGAGATTAGTGCATGAAAATAACCATCTCATTTTCAGGCAGTTATCAGTAATGCATTATGTAAAATGGAGATTAGATTACTGCCTCAGAGTATCTGTGCTTTATAGTAGAAGGTAGAAGTGTAAAAGATGTAACTAACCTTAGGGACAGCTGTATGTGTATAAAACAATCTGAACCCATGACTCTGAAGCTTAAATCTTTTGATGCTGAAAACCGTAAGGCTCCAGAGAAAGACAGGACGTTAACAGGAAATTGAAGGAAGCCAATTTAACATTTAGATTTAGAGATGAATTAAAGACATGCCTTTGGACTGAAACCCAAATATTTGCATCTCTTTCATGATATTTAAAGTAGACTTTGTTAGATATTTCTCACAAGATAAAAAGAATTAATGGATTTCTCTTGTTGCTTTTTTATAACCAAAACAAAAAATACCGATATACATGTTTTATGAATTCAGGAGAGCAGGGTAAGTGAATTGTTATTCTTAAACTTATTTTCAGTATTTTAGAGGGGGGGAACTCATACAGTGTGAACAAATGAGGCTCTGAAATGTCTTTTTTTTTTTTTCTCAATGGAGATATTCTTCTTTTTCACCTTTTATATGAAACAGGCTATGAAGCACACCTCTATGACTAAAAGATAAAGCTTTTTAGTAGGAATATTATGCCCCTATAAAAAAGCCTTCTGCCACTCTTTCTTGTAATTTTCGGGAAGGGAAGGGAAGGAAAGGGAAGGGAAATGTGTGCTGGTGACTTCTACTCGCAGTGTTTAATTGATTCTCTGGGGGTTTCCCCTCACCCACTTGCTTTTCCTGTGAGACAACATAAGAAACAACAAACAACTGTCAGATCTATGGCTTTGCTCTGGCGGTGGACAAATCAGTTCCTTTGGTTTCTTCCAGCTGTTGCTGACTGTGTTTTGCAAGAATATAGAAATCCTGTCAAAGCAACAGCCAGGGCAAATGAGCATAACCTTTTCAAAGTCTTGAACCTATATTCATAACAACTAAACATCTGGCCTGCATGTTCTGCTTGATTTCTGAGGCATGTATGGTCTCATGTTTTGTAAGAATATGCTCTTTATTTAAAGCTATGTTCTTTCTTCATGTCAAGATGAGAGCTCATCTCTTCATTCTCTTGTCCATCCTCAAGCTCTGACCACCTAGAAGTCCTGGACAGGATATATACCATCTAATGCACAGTCCTGCATCTGTTGCCCTGATCCCATTCTGAAATGCCATAACCTTACCAGGTTGGAATTACATAAACATTTGCATGAAATGCAAATCTGTCTTCTGGAAGCTAAGACATGGTTTTAGAAGACTTCTGTCTGTTTTCCTCATTCATTACTCCACCCTTTCCCCTGTATCTCACTAGATTGTAAGCATTTTGTCACCTAGCATATTTGCCGGCAACTGCATTTAGTGTAATAGATTTTTTTAAAAAAGTATAAGAAGATTGTGATGCTAACACATAATCTTAATTCCAGATAGGTCCTTTTAATCACTATTATCACCAAGAATTATGAGACTTTTCTCTCATTTGGCACGAGCAAATACACCAAAAGTACACACACCCTCTCCCACCATGGAGATGATAGTCTATGTGCAGGTAACTGGGTCTTCTGCTCTGTCCTGATCCTTAAATACTGGGTTAAAGTGCTGAAGGGCTGAAAGGAGCTGTATAAGCCACAGTGGTGAATGAGATCCCCTACATAAGTCTCAGCAAAAGGCACACATGAGAGGACAGCACCAAGATCAAGTTGCAGCATGTAAATGGCAGATTACAAACAAGATCCAAGGTGTGCCTGTGAGCCTGCTGTAGGTTCAACAAACACCTTGGCTTTTTCACTGCTGAGTATGATGAAACACCCCTGGACTTAGGGGTGCAAAGACATTTCCCAGGAAGGTTTGTGCTGCACTTCTCAGAGACATAGCACAGAATATCCACGACAGTATCTAAATTCTGTGTCCACTCGTGTGATTGTAACTGACTGAAAAATTTACACTGGATTTACAGCCCTTAAGACCTTACAGGCAAGTCTCTATTGTCATAAATCTACCTGTGGCAGGAGGACTGTAAGTCCCCAAATAGCATGTCTACAGTGTGCTTGTGTTGCCTCCCAAAGTAATTATTCTGCAGGGATGAGAAAGAGCAGATTCCCTGACACTGCAGCTTCCCTGCGATGGGAAAGGATAGGGACTTGGCTGGCACAGATGAACCAGCGCTGAAAAAGAGGCGATTTGTATTTATTACAAGGTTTGCACAGACTCTTGTCTCCCTGGAACAAGAAAGAGAGTGAGAAAGAAAGTCCTTACTTTCTTTTCTAGTTTGTGCTTAATGGAGAACATCTATGATTCTCTGCTCATGCTGAAATTCAAGTCAGCTTTCTGCTTTACTGTTAAGTACTGAATATAATGATAACAAAAGATCATCAGTGAATTTGGTTTATTCTTGAAAATGGAGGGGCAACTTATGTGTCTGTTATTGTCCATTGTAGCCTTTCAAGTTTCAGGAAAAGAAAATGAAGCTATTATCACCAGGAGCAATGATCCTAAACTCAACAGAAAGTTTTATTACTTTAGCAGCTCCAAGTTCGCATTAAGTATGGTATGATTAAAATTTTAAAATATCTAGAATTTTGAGCAATTAACTTACCTGTAATAACAAGCTTTTTTTTTTTTAGACTTGCAATTTTAACAAAGAACAACCCTTTCAATTTTAAACATAAAAGTATAAAAATATAAAACTTCCTGCTTTACCAGGCTAGGCACCGGACTTTACATGCTTTAGGAGAAAAAGTTTGGCTTAAAGCCACATCTTCCAGGCTCCAGATCAGAAGTTATATTAAAGTATGCCAAGGTCTTGCCCTCAGTTGTATTTCCTTTATGCAGTGTTCCAAGCAGTATCTCAGAAAGCATGAGGTGGAGAGACCATTAAAAACATCATTTGTCCATGACAAGCAGGAAATGAAACAATGTCTCTCTTGACATAAGTCAAGTCATTTAGTGTAGCTCCTGACACAACTACATCCAAGGTGGCTTTACAGTGAGTCAAGTGATAAGGGATAAAGGGAAATACTGGCTGTCACTGGAGTTCAAGACAAGTGTTAGCCTGTATTATATTTTATTTTGTGATTTTTTTTAATTTGAAAAACTATTATTAGTCTTATTTGCAGAGGTTCTTGCTTTATAGTATCAAGAATTAGAGTTCTGTAAAATATTGTGTAGCCATAAACAAACAGTTCTTTCACACATAAATTCTTTCATTGGAGGTGTAAAACTATAGCTAGAACACAGCCTGGGAAAACTGCTACTGCACAGAATTCCTCCTTTGCTTAATGCCAGCTAGACACCAGTGTTGAGAATGAAAGGAAATAACTTTAAAAAGTCAGTAGGCATTCTAATAACAGTGATACCAAAGACTAAAGCAGTGTGTTGAAAAGTGTACGATCAGCTCCAGTGATTCTGACAGAATTGCAGACTTTCCAGCAAATTCACACTTAGCTCGTTGATCTCAACATTTCTGTTACTATGCTGTGTGATGTTATGGAGCGGTCCAAATGGGAATTCAGCAATGCCCTTACGGACAGTCTGAATCCTCCTTGCTCTCAGCCCTCCTCATTCCATTTCCTGTCATACTTCGAGTGCCAGGACATAATGTCAGCATACACTAGCCCTATCTCACCTCTGGTCATAGAAGTTTTCTCTTCTAAGCCTAGGAATTTGCTTCTGCTCTCCAAAGTGCAGGTAGGTGAGATTCTACCTGGCACAGGCTGGAGCAAGGTATTGAGATTACCAGAGTATTAAATCTAGACCTACATGTTTTGCTGTATCACTAAGCAGAGGTAGCAGGCAAGTGTTTGGAACTGATGGGAGTTGCTTGATTTAATGAAACTAGGATTTCAACTCTGACCCAACATGTTCTCCCAGGCTAGAACAGTCCCTAAGTGAAAGGGTTCAACCTTATCCTTGTCAGTTGGCAGAATAACGTAGTGCCATCTGTAACTCTGGATTCAGATACTAAGGACCAACTTAATTCCAGTTGCTTTTCCTAGATCTGTCTATGACCATCCATAACAAAATTACTTTAAAAAGCCAGGGCATTCTTAAGAAAAAATAAAAGGTCAAAATCAAGAACAAACATGCATCTTAAGAACATAATTCTACTAGACAGCATCAATTGATTTACAACTTTGCCATAATCAAAACTGAGAGATCCTAGTCCCAACTCTTCTTCCTCCCTTACAGGAAGAGTGGGAGTGAGGAGCTGTGAGGAGGAGGAAGTGAAGGATGAGATCTTCATCCTTCTGCAGAGCAAACAATTTGATCAGGTCAGCTGCCCAGGCAACTGCACCCCTAGAAATAGCAACATTGAAGGTCATATCTTAGGGAAAGCTCTGAGGAAATTGTCTTTAAACACGTCCTTTTATAAACCAAGCTATTTCATCTTCCTATTTGTTTAAGGCTATAAATATATATATACATAGGCTATAAATATATATATACATACATGTATATACATACTCCCCTTTAGAAATCACTTCATTTATACCACTTCCCATTAAAATTTTATTGGTGTCATCATGACCCTAGAGATTCTTTACCAAAATCTTTGATATGAAACCAGCTCAGCCTCATAAATGTTTTATCAGAATATACTGATTGTCACTGACCAACAAAGACTTCCATAGCTATTCCAAACACCTTCTAGTCCAGCAATTTACTTCATCACCTAGCTGCCTTACTCTATTATTCTATTTTAAAAAAAAAATGCATTGCTCTCTACCAAAGACAAATAATTTCTGGCAGCTGGAAATTTCTGGCAGCTATACTTCCAGATTATGGGTTTGTTCTTTCTTACTCCATTGCTGATTACCAAGAAATTCACAAGTTCAGTAAGAGACTTCCCATGAACATCAGTACGTTGCAAATAAGAATTATAAACAGGTTTTGGTGCACTGCTTCTGCTGGCCCAGGAAGGGAAAGCATCCATGTCTTTATTCCCCTCTAATGCACTTCAGGTTAGTATCAAATTTCACAAATGCACAGGAAAGAAACAACAACAGTTTATTTGAGGTAAGAGACACAAAAGTCAGTAATTGGAAGAATTAAGTGAAATAGTTTGACAGAAATAATCAGAGAGAGTTTGGAAAGGCTTAGGAAACTAAACGGAAAAGCAGAGAGAGATGCCTTGGTTTCTCATTTTAAATTTCTGAATACTTCAAAAGAGATTGGTTATTTCTGGTTTTGGTGCCCTTATTAATTTCAGTTATATTGTCATAGCCATTTGCTCAAACATATGAACAGTTCAAATAACAAGGGTCATGTGAATATAGACACCTGAAAAATTATATTTCGCTGTCTTTAAAGGACTGATGATGGTGCGGGGCTTTTTTAGAAAAGCTGAAATGTGGAAATAATATTATTACAGGTATTGATCATTGGAAAAATGGTGAAAAGTGCATTCTAGTTTCAGCTATGTGTTCTGTAAATGCTCATCTTCATCATGGACCCATTTTTCGACTATTGTAAATTAGCACAGATCCATTTAAACTATTTTATGCCCCCTAAGGATTTGCCCCCAAAATGTATGAGAGCTAGTGCAATTCTAATACATGGCCTGCCATTAGCAGAACTACTTATGGAAAATATTTTGTCATGAAAATTTATTGAGTATTTATTTTATCCTGAGAAAGACAACCTACAATTTAAAGTCTTCAAATGAAACATTTACTCCCATTTAAATTAATCTAACAAACAAAAATAAAGTGCTCTTTGCCAGTAGCAGTGAATGAACAAAATTGAAGGAATATCTAGTAATTGGTTTTGTGAATTAAAAAAAAAGTGTTCTTTATATTGGAAGGAGAAGCAGAAAATCGCAAACATTGGTTTCAGAATAGAAGCTATTCCCTTTATTGTCTAGACAGTGCCCATCAGAGAACAGTAAATTTCACTCTCAGTTATCTGTTAGTACTTATGCCAAAAAAACAAATCAGAAATTAGGCTTATTTTCTATAACTACATTGTCTCCAGTTTTGAGGCTTCCTATATGTTTACTGCATATAAAGCCATAGTAAATAACTTAAAAATACCCACATTTGAATGCTGAAAGACTACAGACTACAAAAACTTGTCTGTAAAACTGTTAAAGTATTCTGTGGAAGGTAATCAATCATTAAGTTGATTAGTTTTCCCTTTACAATCATTATCTTCAGGTAAAGAAATTGGGAACTTAATGAGCTTTTTAAACCAGACTTTTGTCCCTAGGTTCTCTTAATTTCTGTTAACTTCAATAGAGCTGCATGATCATGGGGGTGGGCCTGTGTACACTTATCTGTTTAGAGCTGCATGATGTTGGCAAAAGTCAAAATCATCACATTTTTATTAGTTAGAGAATTGAGGGCTGAGATATTCTTGATAAGGGAATAAATCTGAAACAGAAATGGTGTCACTGGATCTGAGCTGCTCTGGTCTGGAATGGTATAGTCATGTCCATGCAGGGCTGTAACCAATTTGTAAGTTGTCCCAGACCAGAAGACATTGGAAGTACACATTAAACACATATTACCTGGTCATTTACACTCAGAAACTCATAGAACCATAGAATAGTTTAGGTTGGAAAGGACCTCTGGAGCTGAATCCATTGCTCAAAGCGAACTTCAAAGTTAGAGCAGGTTCAAGTTCTGAGCAGGTGTCAGTTTCCATGTAAGTTCACCAACAAGGATGTGATTTGTCCATCCTCATGTGGCCTGGAGTCACTGTAGGATTTAGCTGCTATGTGGCATGAACATGCTAAGACTTCTTACATTTCCAGCGTTAAATATGTTCTTACATTTCCAGCACTGAAACTCCATAGACACTGAAGTAAGAGATCATAATTTTTTTAAATAAATCCTTGAGAATTCCCAGACAAAAGGGGAACACTTCATCTGGCAGCTTTACCAGACAAAGGGTTAAAGTGGTCTCTTAGCAGCCTGTTAGCGTTGTCTCTCTTCAGCTTTCTATTGGGGGTGTTCTCAGGTGCATGTGAAATGCAGAAAAGTGAAGTGTAGGAAATTACATGGTTAGCAGGTAGTTTTAAGTTATCATATTTTTAAAGGAAAAATATTAATGGAAAAATCATCAGCTTTCTGCTTTCAACTTCTAAAAGGAGTTTCATAATCATCCTGTTTCCATTTCACATCCACAGATGATAAGTATAATGTTTTAATTTTAACCTGGGCAGACAACTTGCAGAAATGGGATTTGATTGAACTCTGTTGTGACTGAAGATTTCTTTTGAAGATCCAGCACTTTACTGAGAATATTGAGCTCAAGTGAATAAATAAAACATGAACATCAATAAGGAAGAGGAAACTCAAAGTTAAATAAAATAAGATGTTATAAGACAACCACAGGATATTTAAATGTGTAGCATAGACTTTATAATGAAAGAAAGAAAGGAATATAAATTAATTTATAACCACAGAAGGTGTAAATCATTGCAGGAGGCAGAAGAAAAATTAGTTGCTTGTTTTAAAAAAGTTTTGTAGCCATGACCACAGATAGGATAAAATGATGCTGTGCTACAACTCTGTTATCTTGATTTGTATGACAGGAGGATCTGCTGCAATGTTTTGCAATGTTCACAATGTATATCCTAGAGAATTATATTTGACTGTACATCAAGAGGCCAACTGAGAGATAATATTATTTGTTAGACCACCCAATGTAGTAGGGGAAAACGGACTAGCTTTCCAGTCCCTGAAATCATCTTCAGATTTTCTTAGAAAGTCATGTCCTACCATACTTGCAAATGGAAATGCAAGGGATTCAGTTACTTTGGCTATGCCTCTGGATTATGATAAGGTCACATTCTCATTAGGACTGCTGCCCCTGCCATGTGCAGCACAGGATTCGCTTCCTTTCTTGTCTCATTTGTTTTGTGATACGCAACTTGGGAGTTTCTGTTGTGGTCTACAGGATAAAGCTGCACAAGTGACACAAATTTATGCAGCTGGATCTATGCTTGTTGCTGCTGCTATCTTACAAGCACTCCAGAAACCACTTCTGTTTCATTTTCCAGTGTACAAATTGTTATTTACAATGTACTGACAACAACCATAAAATATGAACCTAATTGGAAATAATTAAGAGCCTTCCACACACACATGAATTATTGGCCTGATTCTTTTGGATGACTGACAAAAGCTGGTTTCTGTGCTTCAAAGATGAGTTTTTAACAGGGAGAAACTAGATCACTAACTACAACTGGCTTTTTTTTTTTTCTTTTGGTAATTCAATTTGTTCTGAAATACAGAGCAATGGCCATCAATGATATTTTATCATTGTAATCATGACTGAGGACATTTTAAAAAAAAAAAAACCCAAACACAACAAATATCTAATCGGTCTAATAAATGCAAAAACGCTTATGGCTTCCTGTCTCATTCTTGCAATGAACAATGCTTGATGGGGCTGCCATTTTGATGGAAGATATTTGAGATCTTACTTTGAAATTAATTTTGGTGAAATTGCCACTGGAAGTCCCCAAAATGATTTGGTAGATACAAAGGCTGCAATAAAAACAAAAAAATAATCACCTGCAAGGGATGCCTCACATCACACTTGCATTATAAGCACCTTTAGCAGAAGAGAGTGGATTTAGGACAGTAACACAGCTTCTAGATAGGACTTTTGAGATAGCTGAAATGTCAAGTTTCATCTGCCTACAAGAAGCATACTCATCTATCAGCTACTGAGACCTTTTGGCTGCATTCGCACAATACCTGTTTTAATGTGCATAAAGTTTCTGAAAATTACCTTAAGCCAGTTGACCAAACTTAGGGAACTGTTTTGACAGAAAAGCGTTGCCAAAACAGCTCTTCATGATGACATGCCAGGGATATGTCAGGAACTGGAGGCATGTCTGAATTGCACAGCACAGCTCTTGGCTAAGGATCAGCTCGGGAGTAAACTTTTGCAGGCTGACTGAAGTGCTGGCAACCCTTAATGTGCTCTTAACTTAAACCATGGACCAGGTAAGCCTACAGTGCAATAAGAAAGATGAAAGAGGATTTTCATGTCACTAACTTTAGTGCCAAAGTAAATTTTCCAAGATGGGATTCTCCACTCCTCTACTACTTAACAGAGAACAGCATGAGCCTCCGAGGCAATTTAGAAATCTAAAGCAACGCAGGTGCTATACCCCAAATGCAGAACTTTCTGTAGAGGCTCCCACCTCGAATTTAATAATACAGGAAGTCTAAGCATCCAAATTATGTCTGACGTCAGATAGTATGAATGTTCCCCAAAACTCCTTTCCTTTCCATTTCTGTTGAGAGTTGGAAAGGACAAGCAATACTCACATATTGCTGGGGCGGTTGGAGAGGAGGTTCATAAAGCAAGATGAAGTTTTTTTTCCAGCTTCCTCACTGCTTAATTTTTTCCCCTTTAATTCCCAAGTTTCATTTATCCATATTCATCCCTCATGAAGAAAATAATAGTACTTTGATTCTCCTCTTCACCTTTTTAGTAAAAACTGAGTCTGTAGATTGTTACACAAGGGTAAAACCCCTGGGCAAGCAGAAGTGAAGCTGTTGTTAATTTCAGGTAGTACTAAAATAGACTTTACAAAAGGCATTGCAGAGGCTTTTTACTTTCCCAATGTTATTGCAAACAAGTCCTAACAACTCTCTTGAGAGCAAAAGCTGTCTAATACTGATATTTTTAGTCAATTCACCCAGTAACAACAAATGAACATTATCTTGACATTCTGTGCATTGTTCTAGTTATTTTCAGTTGTTGCTATTGTAACCTGCTTTAAGGCGTCATGCTGAACACAGATTCAATTTCCAAAGCACCTGAAGGTACTGTCACTATTAAGGAAGCATGCCAAAGTTGTCATCAAGTAGACTACAGCAAAAGATGATACAAAGCTGAGCTGCAAGTCACAAATTAAGCATCTTCCAAAATGTTTGACAGAAAGTAATGCAGCTGTAAGGACTTATCCAGAGTAAAATCTACAGTAGCAGTCACAGAGAATATAGAGGACAGGAGAGAACTTTCTGATTGTATTCAGAAACTAGATTTTTTTATACAATACATTAATTCCCTCCTGGAAAATATTGCCTTTTTCATTTCATGAAGGCTGCCATAGAAGGCAGTGGCAAACCTGTGGTCCATTTGAAGTATGTTTTTTGCTTTAAAAAGGTTCATTTAAATGTATACATCCCCTGCCCCAGGGATATCAGTGTTTTTTCTCCACAATGTTTGCTAGTTAAGAAAAAAGGTATGATATTTAATTAAATTAGTACTGAAAATATTAAACTTTTGCTGATGCTGTTATCAAATTTTCATGAAACCCTAAACAAACAACACTGAAGCATTTCAATTCAATTTGATGCTAATGCAGATCTCCAGCAGTACATTTTTACCTTCTTAGGCTTACATGCATTTAGTATCAAAGATAAAAACATTAAGGTACAATGTACACATATGCTTTTTTCATCTTCTCAAGGCTTATATGATGTGAACTTGACAAGACAGCAAGGGAACAAAGGGGGTACAAAGATTTGCTACCCTCACTTCCATCATTGTTTTCATTAAGGAATCTGAGAGGCAGAAGGAGGACAACAGAGTCTCCATGAATCCTCCATTCTTGAATGGTATACAGAATTCCTGATTGTGAGGAACTTATATTTTCTTTAGTTAAAATGATAATTTGGCCCAGAATTTGGAAAAGGTTTGGTTTATGGTGTTGATTGCCAAATAGCTATATTTTTAAAAACATTAAACATCTTTAGACATTAGAAATAAATAATTGCATCAGCCAAGCCTATTATAATTGTTTTTTCTTAATGCAAGTCCAATAACCTGATAATTACTGTCTGAGTCACAGGAGAGTATTACCTCTTCTTCCAGGAAACAACATGATTAAAGTTAGGCTATTCAGTTTCTAATACTAAATAATGATTAATAGAGAAGAAAAAAAAAAAAAAGGAAAAAACCTGTGTATAAGCAAGCAATAAAAAATGTTGCTTCAGAGATAATCTTTGCATGTTTGATGCTGGAGTGCTTTTACCATTTTCAGATTAGGTTTTCTGTACTTTGGGCACTATGCTCCAAATAACTCCAAAGTGTATTATTCCTCAGATCAAAAGTGAGTTCTTTCACAGCTGACTGATCAGGCTTTGTTGCTTTGTTTTTCTTTGAGCTTCTGATGTTGCTCTGCATCTGTGATATGAAGTGAGGAAGGGAAATGTAAGGCATATTGAGGTAAGGGCAGCAATGTTGTGGAGCAATATAACCAGGCTATACTTGGGAATGTTCCTTTCATATGTCCAGCCAAAGCATTGCAGTGGAGTGTCAACAGGCAGCTCACAGGATTTGTAGTTCAGCCTGAGCTACTGCATTTAACAGAGCTTAAAAGAAATATGAGACATTTTTTTTCTGATTTAGTATCCCCAATGGACTGACTCTTTCTTGTCTTGGAGTCACTCATAGCTCTCCTAGAAACAAGTGTATATTGGTGCTGGGAATACCTGACAGACTGAAACTCAGGCTACCTCCTGACTTACATCTGTTTACAGTCAGCTGAAATATGATGGGAAAGTCAAAATCAAAAGCAGATAAACTTTGAAATTTTTTTTTTCAGAATAAAAGTTTAAGCAGAAAAATAGGTCTAACTTGGTACCATTCACGCTTTTATAGAAGAGTAGCCTGTGAATCACTGAATTTCTTTTTAACATCTATTTTGAGAATGTCTCGAATCAAAAGTTTTCCCTCAGAGTACAAACCCTGAGAAGAGAATGTCAACCAAAACAATTAATTGACTTCTAGGAATAGAGCTAAGGAAATTATTTTGCTTTTACCACACAAAAAAATTATTCTGTTAAAGTCCCAGCTGAACAAGCCCATCCTGCTGTGCGGGGTGGGGCGGGGGAGGGGGGAGTGAACAGCTCTGTGGTTATTTTAGCTGCACAACAGTCCCTTTTTGTGCCCAACGTGAGGCCTCTTCAGCACACGTCACTTCCTCCCCTGGTGACATTCCAAAATCTTTGCCTTCTGGCCAGTCCACGATCACTTCTAAGATTCCTGGGTGACTAGGTTTCCCATTCAAGCCCACTGTGTGATCAGTGCGACCCACTTACTCCACGTAGCATCAGTTGCATGGTGTGTAGAGGGGACCCTCCCTTTGAACACCCAGCCCAGCACCAGCAGTCGGGGTGCCAGGAGGAGCTGTGCTCCAGGAGGGGTGTACCAATCACCTCCAAAGCGGCTCAAACTCCTTCATATGCTGCCAGTATCTTTTTCAGTTGGAGCCCCCCAGCCAAAACCAGCACAGTGGCTATTGCTGAAAGCTGAGAGGCAGCCAGAAAATGGCTTCATAAGCTGTTGTAAAGCTATAAATGAGACCTTGAGCTCTTACAGACCCTTTCAAACCAAAATCAAAGGTTATTGAAATAATTTCCGGTAGTTTTTATATATATATATATATATATATGTATGTATACAAGTACCCCTCCCAATGACTTCAATAAGTCTAGATAAATGTTTTAAATGTATATATTTGCCCAGGCACTGGCCATAGAATGAGTGCTCACAGACACAAGTGTATTTTGGAAGGGTCCTTCTTCCCCACGCAACAGACACGGTACCCAGCCACAGACTCCTGGGATACAAGTGCGAGTCACGCAGCACGCCAAAGCCCTGCTATGCCAGAGCCCTGAGACCAGGGGTGGAACAAATAGCGGGTAGGCTTATGTCACCTGTTTTCCATTTCATTGCAATATTTATATAGTGTACAGTGAATAATGCAATGCCTAAGGACATCCATTGACCAAGGAGCGTAAACCAAAGGCTCAAATCGTTGCGTATTCTGCAAGCACTGAACATTTTCTGTATTAAATGAAGGATTGGAGAAAAAGTGCATCACGTACTTTTGAATTATATATATAACAGAAAGTATATGTACAATGGCTTAAAGTAAGGCAGCACCAACGACTATAATTCTGCCACTTTCTAACTGTTAAAATTTTGAATTTACAGCCTTTAAAAGTGCTCAGTTATCTTTACTTGAATCTTTTATCTGTTATGTATATATGCATACAGCAGAATTACTACTTGGACCAGTTTGAACTAGTATTGAAGAAGATTTTTGATTCTCAGATCTATTAAAATTTAGTACCATTATAGCAACAATTTTTCTACTTAGTATTTTTTTAACAAGTTTGCAACATAGACCTTATTTCAGCCAAAAAAGAAGATCCATACACTGCAAATAACATAGGTTTTTTTCAGAAATCGTGTATGCAACATCTTGTTCTAACCTGTATATAGAGAAAATACATGCATTTTCTGTGATAGAAGATCATAGTTTCATATAGATTTAATTCATATTCTAATTGCAGTAAGAAGACAGTTGTTGGAAAATACATTGATCTTACAAACTGTGAAAACGTAGAGACAATAATTCAGGATTCCTTTTTGTGTCAACAGGATTCCCCCACACTTCAACAAATCTATTCTGGCTTCTGCTGATCCCTGCATTTTGCTGCGACTTGCTAAATGAAAGCCTTTCCCTCAGTGACCAAAATGACCACTTTGTATACTGCATGAGTGATGTTTTTAATTTCTCTCTCTGTTACTTTGGACATGTATTAGAAAACAAATGGTTATAACTGTACACTTACGGAAGCATTAATAAGCATGCCACTTACACCGAGAACATCCACAGTGAGTAGCATTTAGTAACTTCAGCAGATCTCTTTGACCTTGGAAGCAACTACTGTACTATGTAAGCTAACACATGAGAAATGATCTTAAAACAAAACATATTTCTAGCTCAACGAGAGAGAAAAGTCAATCTATTTAAAAGACACTCTCTCCTCTTTTTTTGCTTATGCTATCGAAATTGCAGGTACAATAAAGAAAGGAGTAAGATTTGTGGTTTTGTTATCCTATCTCAATTCCAACAAAGACTGGCATGCTGTCTTTGTTAAAGACTGTTATTAAACATGCCCAATTAAAAACATAAAATATTGTTATTATTTTTTCTTATCGTTATTAGGGTTATAAAGTTTTATAGGTTAGATGGAATATAAAAATGCCTCAGTAACTCCAGCACACACATTTCCTTGGGAACAGTCAAAAAGGGCCAAATTATGCACCAGCAATCTAGTGTAAGAGCCAACATATTTCTTCAGTTGTACTTGTAGCTCCACTATGAAATAAAACATTTTGGTTATGTTGACAAAGTCTTCCTAACTGTCTTGATGTACCTGGAAAAAAATTGATCTGAAAAGAGAACCTTTATTTTAATATATTTTACTAAATTCTACATCAAATCATATCCTCAGAGACTTAAACCTCTCTGCTAGCTTTGATGAGGTCAGATTTTGGACCATTATACTGAGAACCGTTCATTTTGAGATCTCACTTCCAGCCCTGAGAGGTAAGTAAAAAACACTAAGGCCCAGATTTTCAAAGCTATTTAGGATCTGTGGCCTACTGAAATTGGTGAAACATTTGTTAACTGGTGTCTGGAGGAATTAACAAATAACTCATATTTAATATTATAGGTATTACTATACTGTTCAACTATAATATGCAGCTAACAATGAGATAGATACTGCCATTTGCCTAGTATAGAATTTTCACTTCACTTTTTTCTTTTTTCTTTTTTTTTTTTTTTAAGGAATGTCTGTCAGTAATCCACCATGTTCCAATGCATCCAGGTACACACGTAATTTAGTGGAACTGTCAACCCACATTACTGGGAAACTGCACTATGTTTTTCTTCATTTTCTAGTCATGTACCAGAGGTGGAAAGACTAATGTTGTCACAATAGAAACAGCGGAAACCAGCAGAACTGTTTTATAAATTTTATCACCAGAAGGCAGAGCAGCTGCGACTACGTAATAGCTCTGCCTTTAAACTGCTTTAACACTTCCTTCATTACGTGGTAGGATATTTACTGTACCCAGACTGGATATCACCATGAAATGAATGTTTTGAGCCCATGAAATGTCACTGTAATGTGTAAATGTGCAACAAAAACCAACAAAGATTTTCACAGATGCTGTGAAAATAAAGACTTACATTGTAGTCATTCTATTTTCCTATTTTGCGCTTTATAGTTTTATCTTCTGCTTTCTAATTCCACATTGCTTTGTTTGTCTAACTAATGTATGAGAGAGATCAGATCAAACATACCAAACAATGTGTAAGAATCAGTTTTCTTGGCACTTGTGTGTTCTTATCCTTTTTCTTTTTTTTCCCTTGTAAAACCTTGTTATGTTTTTAATAAGAAAACTCTTATTCATTACACATAAATCTAATGTGAAAGATTTCTGAGAAAGGGGTTTTTTTTAAGTTGGTTGGCTGGACTGACTTCTGTTTCCCTAAACCAGTGGTGTAGTGTAACTGTATTGCATTAAAAAAAAAAAAAAATTCATCCAACTGTACAACATATTCAATAGTTTACATTGGATTTGACATATACATACCTATCCATGAACTGGGAACTACAATATGAGAAGTTCACCAATATCTTCTATGAAAAGGCAGATAGTCTATTAGTTCATCACCCTAGCTTATATGTAAGCCATGATCTGTTGCACTCCAGTTGAACTATCTTGTTACAATTTCCAATTGTGATTGCGAGCAGAAGAAACAACTATGGAAAAGTTTCACAAGTTGAGGATTTTTAACTGAAAATATTCAATTATTTGGCGTGCTTTCAAGCAGTGCTACAGAAAAATGAGGAAGGCTAATTGTGAATTTTAATTATTGTGCCATAAAACCACAAATATTAACCATTTTATGAAAAATACATCTAGTCTAATAAAATTTGTTTTAATAATATTATTCAGTGTGATTGAAAGAATGGTTCTTTAGATAGTTTGATTTGTGTAAGCAGCGTGACTTACTAACAGATAACATTTCAATTTTAAAAATTAATACTATAGCATATCATTAGAGCATGCTTTCTGTTCCTTATGAAACCAGTGTGACAGATCTCAAAAAGCATTAGTTCATGTGAAATTATTGAATTATTTCCCAGTAGAAAAAAAAATACTTACAATCCTACAAAGCAATCCTCTTAGCTCCAACGTTGTTCAACATTTTCCACCTGACAGAGCAATGTCTTCTCTTCCAAAGGCTGACTGCCATTCAGATCTGAGCCAATTGACATGAGGGAGAAACTTAAGATAATTAGCTTTTTCCATAAGTATGCAGCCGCTTGCAAGAGTACCGGTCCCTCAGCTCCTCCTGCTCCTCACTGCACCCACAGCATGAAAACCGTAGCTGCGTAACTAAGTGTCTTTTCTTACGGCTTCTTCCTCTTCCTCCACCAACCCTTCCTCCTTGCCCTGTGTTCTCACTAGTCTTTCTTTGGACCTCCATGCGAGGAAGCAGTACTCTAATGCAGAAGTCATTCCAAATTTTGGCAAAAAAATTTGAGAAGCCTTGTGATTTAATATCTTAAAGAATATTTCACTAAGCTAATTCCACAGAAAGAAACAGGTGCCTCAGCCTGTCAGCTAACCTTCTGTAAAAATCTTCTCACTCAAAAGAGAAGTTTTAGTTCGGTAAATAGAATTATATTACCTGAGTTTCTCTCTCTCCAGCCAATAAATCTTTCCAAGGACCCTTTGGTATATGTTAAGCTTTTGAAACTTAGGATGACTCTGAGGAGAGATGCAGTTGCTTACAGTCTTTTGAGGCTCTGGGACTACAGCCTGGTAGCGCGGTATAAACACTTTGGTGCGTTTTAGTGTGTTGTTCAGTGACTGCCCTCTCTTCTCAGAGAGATGTTTGCCTATAAAGTGCATCTACCAGTTACCAAGGCTGAATGACAAAGGTATAAAATGGACCTCAGCACTTTTCTCTCTGGCCCAGTATGCACTGCCAGTTTGTCCATAAAACGAGGATTTGTTTGAGCACAAGTAAGCACACGTAAGTATCATTTTTCTCGTAACAAATAAATGTACAAGAGAAGCTTTGAACATTTTAACTTCTTTCAAACACTAAAATAGGTATAACATATGTGTTAATGACTGAAACACATGCCATTTCCTTAGAAGAAAAAATGTGATGGCAAATCCACCCATCACATAACAAAATTCAGATTATAAACAAAAGAGAAAAATATATATTTTAAATAATACATATAAATAAATCTGTTTAAAGAAGTTTTATACTACATCATTTATAGTAGAAGTCTAAAAGCAGTATGTTTTTTTAAAAAAATCCTGTGACTTAAAGAGAAATTAATATCTTTGTTTTCAGGAGCATTGATTTGTTGTAAGAATATGACCCAGAATCAATGTTCACTTCTTTACATTTACTTCCAGCATACAATACTTAAGGTACAAATGAATCCGTAGGATATTATCTATTACTAACAAAGATAACCACAAGTATTTTTCAACACCACATCCAACAGATACAGTAAGTGGAAAAAAAGACAGCCAGAGAAACCATTACTGCATGTTCAGACCACATATGTGATTTTAGTTTAAGCCATACATATCTGGAATGCAGATACATTAAATGTATCAAATCTGCACAGGCTGATTTTTTGCACTTAGGCACAGCTTCATTCATATCAATGAACTGCTCCCTAATTCTAGAGTAAAGTCTTACCTAGCTAGAAAAGATGGTTGAAACACAGACCACAGTCAGAATAGCAATACATATTCTTCAGCATCATGTTCACAGTCTGCAGAAATGACCATCTTTCAATGATAAAAGGAAGAAGCTCTAAAAGGCAAAATGGTAAAAATATCTAACAGCTAGAAGTGTCAGTAAATCCACAGGACACAATGAGGGTGGAAAACCTTTCTGATGCTATTCACAGATATGATTTTACAACATACAAACCATCAAATAACTAAAAATTTGTAATCTTACTTTCTTCTTAAAAAATTGAAATTTATATTCCTTTCCCTACAGGTGTCTCCTAGATCTATCTCATCTGCTCTAGAAACGTTTTTCCTACATTAACATTTCCTGCAGTTAACATTTCTGTATTTGCAATTCTTTGTTAATAAATTCTGTATTAGTGTTCAGTGATATAAGAGTTGTTCTATGTTTTAGTGTTCTTCAGATAAATCTAACTACTCAACAAGCCAAAAAAATTGTAAGGATTAAGAAGTATTTTGCTGTACTCTTTTAGTAATAATTCCACAGGATGCACCTTTGTAACAGATACTTTCTGAAACAAAATTCACTTGTTTTCTAACACACTAAAACTGGTAATGATGACACCTGTTAGAAACAAAAATGCTGTGTGGTTCATAATCAACCACAACACTGTGATGCCCTCATAGAAGATAAAACTTTGCTGTGATTCT
The DNA here is from genome assembly GCF_028858705.1 of Grus americana. NCBI lineage: Eukaryota > Metazoa > Chordata > Aves > Gruiformes > Gruidae > Grus > Grus americana. The sequence goes on from NC_072854.1 coordinate 29,119,695, forward strand.
GATCTGTGCTTTATTTATTGCTGTTACTATTGCCAGTGAAATCATTCACCAGTAGATTCTGTAGCAGGCAATTACAAGAACATAAGAAATATAAAATTTACTTTAGTCATTAGCAATACTGTTACAAAAAAAAAATTTCCCATGACAATTAAAAAATATATAAAAAACTGTATTTTAGGTCTTATTTGAGAAAGACCTTTGTACCTATATGGAATTTCACTGATTTTATGACTTCATCTAGTCAATAGAAAAATAGAGATTATCAGATTCTGTTACAGGCCATGATCATCTAGTCTATCTGCCAACAAAACACAGACTACAGAATCCCTTGAATTAATTTCTGTTTGATCTCAAGCATATCATTTAATAAAATATCCAGTATAGATTTATAAATATTCTCCAGAGATGGAGAGTCCATTAGCTAAATGCTTACTATAGGCAATTACTTTCCCTCTTTGCTAGTTCTCTGTTAATAGATTTCTATTCCCAGGAAATTATTTATCGATTATGCTGGGGTCACCCCCATAGACTTGTCTTTTATTAGACAAATTGTTTGAGCTATATATTTCAGTGAGAGCCATGTTTTTCAATCCCTTCATCATTTTCAAGGTTCTTCTCTGAATCTCCTCCAATTTCTCAACATCCTTTCTGCAGTACAGATGCTGTACCCTGTCTCTGTGTTCCAGCAGTAATCACTCCACTCTCAATATGAAATACACTCACTTGACATTTCCTCACTATACCTCTTCCTTTGTACCCATAAGTTGGTTTGGGTTTTTTTCCTCAAGCTTAATTAGTGGTTCAAATCCATTCTTCTAGTCCACTGACAAAAAATGGTAAACCATGTATAGCTGAGAGCCCACTCCTCTGGGACACCGTAAGAAGCACATCTCAGTGTACATCTTGCTACATGCCTTGCTGGATTCAACAACCCTATTACTTTTTCCAGCCACCTTAAAAATAATTAGAAGCCTGGTTTCTTTCAATATAACATTTCTATTTCATTGTACTCCTGTTAATTGGTGTTTATTTCATTATCCTACTTTGACGGTTAATTAATCAAATCTCATCTCAGACTCAATGTCATGCCAATACAGTTTACAATTAGCACGGTAATTTTTTTCTTCCTTTTTGAATAGTGTCACAATGTTCTCTTTTTTCAACTTTTGTGGAACTTTTGCAAATCTTTTGAAAGCCAGTGACAATGTTCAAAAGAGCTCCTTTCTGGGGGCATAAAACTTCCAATGGTTGTACCTTATAAATTTTTTATTTCTCACATCAATTCAAATTTGGAGATTACTCTCAAAATTGCATCAGCTCACTTCTAAGAAGGCAAAACCAACATCACCTGCTGGGTGGATGAGTAGAGATCATTTAAACAGGTGAATCAGATGGACAGCATTAGGTTTCAGTCAGCAGAGATAAGACTTATAATGTGGATGGTGGCTTAAACTAGACTGAGCTCCTTCTTCAAGTTTTCCTGCTTTTGCATCAGACTGCTGAAGAACAATACAAGGACTGAGTAGAAAATGAGTGAGTTTGAAATCTTTTTAATGTATGTTTTACTTTTTGCTAATAGCAATGGATTGCCATCATTTAAAGCATCAGTTAACTAAGATCATCATCTGTGGTGCTAAAAGGATTGAATTCCCATCTTTCCTATGTCAGTCGTTTTAATCCCCTTTTTATTATCAAGATGGCTTACACACACTTCATTTTAAACATCTTAAAATTATATCCTCTCTCAAGTCTACTGACCCATTGCACAACGATTCAGAACTTGGCCTTGGCATAAATTCTGATTTCAGTGCCTGAAAGAGCTCACCTTAATTGCCAGCAATCGTATGTTCCAAGGCAGCTCTGAAACATTAAGATTCACATCAAAATCCCAGCTTCTGTCACTATCATAGACTTGTCCATCCCACTCAGTGTTTCACAGCAAACCTTGAAGAATGTTTTGGCCAGCAAGAGTGCAAGAGGGGTAAATGCAGCAGCTCGTGTACTTTCTTGAGAAGGTCAGTCTTCCATTTCAGCCTCAAATTATCTGCCTAATGGCATTACGTATAAATTAGATAGAATATAACCTTAGACAGCAATGCTTACTGAGGCAAGGAGGGCAGCTCAGTCTGCTTTCCACGTGCACGCATCAGCCAGCGGTGAACTGCTGCATCAGGAACACATGTGGGCCTTTCACCCTGAGGGGCCTGTTTGCAACGTGTGTCTCAAGTCAGGAGGTTGTAGCTCTGTTTCTCCTCAAAAATAAAAGCAGTTCTTTACCTACTGGGTGAGTGCTTTACCCACCGAACTGTTGTGTGGAAAAGAGTGAGTGGGACCACTTCACCTGCTATAAAAATGATTCCCTGGGACTGAATTATATTGCTTACACAAATCAAAACCTTACTCGATCTCTTCTTAGACCACAATAAAATTGAGGTTCCCATGTGTCCTGGTTTTTGGCTAGGATAGAGTTAATTTTCACAAGAAGATGGGAGGGGACACAGCCAGGACAGGTGACCCAAACTAGCCCAAGGGGCATTCCATACCATATGACATCATACTCAGCATACAAAGTGGGCTGGCTCTGGGACAGGCTGTGTCCACTGGTCAACAAATTGCATTGTGTATCACCCACTCTGTATAATCTGTTTTAAGTACTGGTGTTATCTTCCTCTCCTTTTGCCATCCTAGTAAACTGTCCTTATCTCAACCCATTAGTTTTACCTTTTTATTTCGGTTCTCCTCCCCATCCTGTTGTGGGGGAAGGAATGAGTGAGCCGCTGGCTGGGCCTAAACCATGACACCATGCCGGTATTTGTTGAAATGCCCTACAAAAAGTGGTACTTGTTAAACAGCTCCAAATTTGTTTACTTAAGTTTCTTGTCTGAAAACAGTTTTGTAACTTCCCTTGGAAGAAACTATAACAAAAAGAATTTAATATTAGCAGTGAAAGAGAATTTTTAATTAATCATTCTAACCTACCCAGCTAGCAATATCATCTCTGTGTTCAGACACTTCTGGACACTGCAAAAACATAACCTTTTCTGAATCTAATTATATCTACAAAGCTGGTAACTAAACCTCAGTCTTTGGTACATTTTTCATTAGTATGAATATTAAAAATCATCTTACACTTTCAAATATTTATTTTTTTAAGAATGCTAAAAAAGCAGTCCAAGCTTTTCTGTATCTGTTCTTAATGTGATCTCACAAAAACTTAAGGATTATTATAGCTATCCTATTTACTGTATAATTTCTACCAAGTCACTTAACTCCATTTGGCAGCTGTAGAAGAATTTGTTTCTGCTGGGAACAATTTCTATCTGTTCATAATAATCCATCAAATTATTTTTTGTTACATATATTGCAGGTCAAAGTTGAACTGAAGCCAATTGTTGGCGATGGTTGCCATCCACATTCTTTCATAAAAGCCTGGTGCAGGATAGCTGCTAGTTTGTTTTGGATTAAACAATTGAGGGTTTTGATGTTTCACTCCACCTCTAAAATCAGGAAGTATAGGATACTTAATGAGAGAAAGTGACAGACAAAAAAACACCAATGGGAGCTCCATGCGACACACAGCTCCAGTACAGCCTCTGCTCACGCCATGAGTTCATCAGCAGAAGTTCTTGCCATTGGGCCAGACCTGTAGTCCACAGCTGAAATGTGCACAGGTTTGTGTTGCTCACGTGGTGAGATATCCAGGCACCTCCAACGGACCCACTGCAGGGCACGGCTGGGTAAGATGGTGGTGCCTTCGGGAAAGTAAATGTAAGAAAGGGCAAAACGCTGCCTGACAGTGAGGAAATCAGTGTGAGTAACAGCCCTGCAGACAGCAAGGTGAAAGCAGAGGAAGGAAGGGAGGAGGTGCTCCAAGTGTGGGAGCAGAGATTCCCCTGCAGCCTGTGGCAAGGACCCATGCTGGAGCATTGCATGAAGGGCTGCAGCCCATGGGAAGGACCCACACCAAAGAAGGGGAAAGGTGTGAGGAGGGAGGAGCGGCAGAGAGGAGCTGTTGTGGATTGACCACAGCCCCTGTTCCCCATCCCCCTGTGCTGCTTGCAGGGGGGACATGAAGGAGTCAGGAGTGAGGGAGTGCAGTTGAGCCTGGGAAAGGGGGCAGGGGGGGAACAGAAAGGTGGTGTTTTAATTTTTGTCTTTGTTTCTCACTATCCCAATCTATTTTAATTGCTAGTAAATAAAGCTAATTTTCAAGCCTGTTTTGCCCATGATGGTAACTTGTAAGTGATATCCCTGTCTTTCTCAGCTCATGAGCTTTTTAATCTTATTTTCTGCCACCTATCCTTTTGAGGGGAGTGAGAGTGTGTCTGGGTGGGCATCTGGCCCTTAGTGGTTAACCCACTACTTATGCTCAGTTCAGACTGTATATTATTACACAAAGCCAAAGGATACACGTCAGTTGGAAAGACACAGAACATGATTAATAGTTACCTATCAACTCAATGAGGCAAGATTCAGTGGTGAAAAATTATTATGCAAAGATATAGCTTCATATTGTGATTTTGGGCAAATACAGGAGGAGGACATTATTAAAATTGTGCAAACAGTCATCATTCTTGCCTGTTACATTTTTAAAAGGTTTTTTTCAAGCATGTTTTTTTAAGATATGTTACAACTATCTTGCTCTCTCTCTCTCTTACTATACATATAAGCACGTGTATGTACATATGTGTGTATATATATCTTTTTATTAAGATATCTGTTTATAATGCTGTTATTATTAAATATTTATGCGTTATTCACATCCTTAATTTCCTACTATGCCAGAACAAACGTATTAGAGGATTTTTGCAGTAAATTCTCCACTTCTGTAATGGAACAAATGTTCCTTTGACAGCTTAATTATTAAGAGAACTCTAGCTGTTTACAGCATTTCAGATATTTAGACTGTACAGGCATGTCCTGCAGACAGCTAATGAGATAGTCAAATGTAATTTAACATGTCTGATTCTCAAGAATAGCTTCTTCACGTTAGTGCTATGTCTGTATATTGAAACAGAATATATCTGTGTATCTGTTTGCAACTGATCAGCTAAGTATTACTCTGAGCCATCAAAAGATACTTGTAGGAAGACTATATTAGAAATTTAGGCCCAACACTTTAGAAGTTATTCCCTCTAATCTCATCCTTTGGCAAAAAGGGAGCCTTTCCCTTGTAATTAATTTTAACACTTTGACCAATCAGTTCTGAAGTGATTGTCTCTCCAGGCTGTTCTCTCGGCTTCACTGGCTGTCTTGTAGCTAGTCATCATTAGCTCTTTCACCATACTGTAATTCAGCTCTGAGGTTTTTTTTTTCTTTTCCTCATGTTCTGAGCCTGGGTTTTTTTTGAAAGAGACTAGCATAATTTTTTTTCTTAAGAGCACATGGGCTGATTTACCTCATTTCCACCAATACATCAGCATTGCAACAGGAGAGGCAAAGTTTTCCTTTATTTGTGGAATAAGTAAAAGGCACAAAAAAATCAAGGTTGCTGTCAGTGGAAACCACCATTTCTCAAAATCAAGATCTAATTATCAGTATGTTTTTACAGCAGATTCAGAGTCAGCTTTTTGCAGCAGCATCCGGTATGATGTCAGAGTTTAAATGAATGCACTTTAAGAGTATGCATAGAGTCAGCTGGTTATCAGGCATGAAAACATTTTTGAATCTATGGAAATAACCTTTCCAGGTATGTCAAGAGAGACCTTTCAGTCAGTCTTGAGGTTCACACACAAGAGTCTCAATTCTTTAATAATCGATGCAACAGCATGTGCATTATAGCTTCCACAGGAGGCTTCTGAGATATGCACTCTGGCTTCCTCTAAGTGTAAATCTTGATGTGAGACAGTGGCTAGTCCATTCTTTGTAGGAAAAAAAAAAAAAAAAAAAAGAGTGAAACGAGGAAGAAAAGTAGCATATAGGAAAAGAACAGGGAAGAATGGCAAAGTACTTGGGCCAAGATATAAGCTGTTGTGCAGGCTTATAAGAAAAATAGATAAGGAGGGGTGAACAATTGTAAACTGATAATTTTGTTAGTCACTTTCCTAGAATAACCTGATGAAATGGAATAATTTCCTTCTTAGGGCCATTACATTACAGTGGTAAGGTGGTATAATTTTCACCCATGTTAGTGCTGTCATTTTTTTATAATAATGTATAATTACTGCCTCTACTGAGAAACAAAGTAACAATAATATAGAGAAAATACACTTATGTGAAAATATGTAATGAAATATGAGATGGTTGTACCAGTAATTACAATTTAAAAACAAATAAGTGGAGTACTAAATTATTTTATTTTTTAAACTTAAGTCATTCTGAGATCGCACATTTTCCTTTCCTGGATCTCAGTCTGTGAAAGGTTAGCCATCCCTGCCCTAAGAAGCATCTTCTCACACAAGTATGACAGGAGAAAAACAGTGGAACCTAATTGGACAAATGGTCAGTTATAATACTTCTCAATTTGTTTTTGTTAAATGAAAGTTTGAGAATTATAATTTAATCTCCTCTTATCTGAATAACAATAATATGTTGAATAATTTCTTATGGCATGTCTTCCTAAATCTGTGGAACAGTGCAACAGATTTTTATGAGCAAATATATATAAAAGTTAAAGGAGTTGTAAGAACTGGCTACTGTAATTGTGAAGTGAGAAGAAACTTGAAGCTGAGATGCAGTTCACGAACCATAGCTCCTTCCAAACTATCATTCAGTGTTTGTCATATATAATTCATCCCCCTAATAGAAAGCTTAATTTTCCCAATGAGATTTGACAGTTTTCTTGAACTGGTTTCACAGATGATATATCTGCCATGAGTATAGATTGATGTGTCTCAGGTGGCATTACAGATGCCATTTTCTGTTGATCTGAGAAGGAAAGACAGAAACAAGATCACAACTTTATGAAAAGCTCATAGATTTTTGCAGAAAATGAAAGAAATTTCAAGCTGACCTTTGAGGGGAAAAGAGACACTTCAGAGCATCTAACCCAGTAAACAAACAAACTGACACTTTAGCAATAATGCATACACTTTGTAGATTGAAAGGTTGCTTGATGTTTAAATTGATCATCTTACAGCAAAATGTCAAGATGCTGTTCATAAGCATACAGTTCATTCTGTCCAAGTATTTTATTAAGAACATTTAAGAATGCTAAGAGTCAGCCTCATAAAGGGTAGATGCTTATTGTGCTCACATATCAGAAAACCATTGGGCTGATGCACATACGAATATCTGACCTCCATTAAGTCATAGAATGTGAGCTGCTCAAATAACAAAAAAGAGCAGAATCATGTAATTGTCACAGTGAATATTAGAAAAAAAATATTATTTATTTGTTTTTTGGTGTGTTGAATATACTTACTTGATAATGATAATAGGTTTTTTCCCCCCACAAATTAAAAAGCAAGCACAGATTACAATATAAGAAATGTAGGCTTCAGATGAAGAAAACAAAAAAAGCTATGTGATTAATAACATTTTTGCAGTTATAGTTCTATGCTTAATTTTGTTTGCACACAGAATCTACAATTTGTAATGCCGGGCAACTAGCACTTTAGCCCATGCTAAACCCTTTATCTTAAAGATCCCACTTGAATGAGATCTTGTAAAATTTCTTTCCTTACAAACAAGGGAAAATATTGCAAATCTATATGAAAGTTAGTATAGATATTAATGGCTGCAAACATCAGACTTTTATATGCAAAATTTAAATTAGAAACTCAAGTTCTATGCAGTTACATTCCTTCAGCTGAACCAATTCCATTGTATTGCTGAAGTGGAATTTATTCAGGGTATTTTAACCCCAGATGATGAATGGATTACAAATATAATGCTCATTCTAAAAAAGCAATGCTTGGCTTCCCCTGAAAAGCAAGCTGTTCTGGACATTATCACTCATCAAAAACGGAAGGATAAACTGAGAACAAGAAAAGATTATATAATGATCAGCTTGTCTGTGCATGGTCTGTAAGCTGAAAAGGGAGCTTACCTCAATGAATACATTAGCTGCCAAGTCTTTACCTCGATAGAGTGTCTTATGTAAAAACTCGCGTTGGCATTCAGCCATATTTCTTTTCTTTTGGAGCAATGCATTCAGCATGAAAGCCACATTTTAAATCAGACACTGTCAAACAGGGGAAGGTTTAGATGAGAACAATAAAAAATATTGAAAGCTCAGAAACTAGGACCTATAAAGAAAGGTTAATAGAACAGGACTGTTCGGTCTGGTAAAAAGATGGATGAAGGGAGACAGAACTGTCTACAAATGCATAAGGTGATGTAATGAAGTGAACTAGGATCAATTATCTCCCTAGTCAACACAGGAAGAAAAAAAAATAGTAATAGACTGAATCTGTAGAAGGGACAATCAGGTTAAAAAAAAAAAAAACCACAACCCTATTGATCTAGTATGGCAATTGTAAAACATTTCAAGGAAAAAGTGTGGTTTCACCATCCCCACAGATTTTGGGTCTAGGAAAGATGTTATTCTTTTCAGGTTTATTTAGAGACATCTAAACTAATCCTATCGTTTTTTATGGCGTGCAAGAGCACTTCTGCAATCCAGACCAATTCTGTGATTGCTGAATTGTAAACTACAATATTGCTGAAACAATTCTTGTATGCTAATATCATCTCTGTGTGATGATATCTGATAACTTCACGATTCAATGCTTGAAGGTACTCATTAATTTTACCAATAAATGTACAAAATACAACCTTTTTCTGGGACAGGTGAACCTTATTTGAATTTTATAGCTTAAAAAATACTTACATGTAATTGTGAATTGCCAGGTTTTTATAGCTGCCAGCAACACATTATAATGTATAAATTTGGGTAGCCTTTCAAACAGATTTGATCTCTTTACCTTAGTAGTCATGTATTTCTAAAGTGTGCTCAGAATATATTAATTATCTTACCCATCTGAGATTTAGGTACTTTAGATAAAGCCTTTAATTTCCTGTGAGAAAACAATAGCAAAATCAATAACTATTTCTAGTTCCTGTGCTTAGCTGGAAAAAAACCATTATTTAATAAACAGAAAAGATAGCCCAGCATTTTTGCTTGTGATAAAACGATAAGTCTGTGTCATATATCTTTCCGAGACAGTCAATCTTCAAATGAAACTAATGTAAATTCACTGTTAGGACCACAAAGTTTCTGGTGAAATGGACTGAGCATTGGCAAACCATTGTGACAGTCATACATGTGTACAAGATTTTGCTGCTCTCTTTTTATTTAGCTAAGTAAATATTTTCAGTTAATTGTCAGAAAGGTCTATGAATTTAAATTTATATCCTTCTATATGGTCTTGTTGCTTTCTGGATGTCATTAAGAGTATTCTGATTCGCTGTTTTTTCTAAACACAAGCTGAGTAGTGCTGGAGAATCCAAAAATATATAATAAATATTAAATTACGTTAAACTTTCTGAGTTAATTTCATAAAAACATAAAGCAGTTTATTCTTTCATTTTGAATAATTTTTCTTTTCATGTTTTCTATTAATGCCAAACATAAGATGGTTCATTTTAAACATGGTTGTTTATAGTTATGCTTTTGAATATTTTCTATTAAATAATAAAGAAGATTAAGCCTTCTGAGTACAATCTTCTCCATTTTCCTATTCTAGAATTTGGTAAGGATTAAAGTTCACTCAAATTCTTTGTGACTTTTTCTTTGCCAATTATCACATCAGAGCCTAATGTTGGATTCCTTGGAGCTGTTGGAATCAGAGATGCACAAGAAATTTAATGGAGCAGACAACAGATATGACCATTTGAACTTATGATGTGAAATACAATCATATTATCTGAAAGGTTCACCCACAGAGTCATGATTTCACTTGCAATCTGATTTTAATGTATTTTTTTTTAATTTTATGTGGAGCAGTTTGAATTATAAATGTTACCCAATCACTGGCACTTACTAGTCTGGCATGTATGTATTCTGTATTGTCCCAGCCCATGTTCCAGACACATATGTCAGTTTGTAACATTTTTTCTTGTCATCTTATTGTGTAATAAACTCGAGGGTTATAGATTAATGACTATGATAAAGCCACTAATGTTTTTGTGTTTCATTGATATGTGTATGACCATTTTTGTGGCTTGGTAAAATAAGGGACAAATGTATGTAAGGGTACACCAACTGTAAAAAGGAAAGAACAAATACAAACATACATTAAAAGAGAGTCTTTAGAAGCCCTTGGAAACATTAATTTTACTAATAACACTTGAACAAGATGATTCAAGGTATGAAATTAAAAGAATTAACAATGAGTACAACCCACAGCTTATGAGAATGCATACTTCCTGACATGGTGCTAACTTGTTTTTGATTAAATGGAAAAAACGGTTTCAAGTCAGGACTTGTCTTAATGTGAACTTCCAAAATAAAATGATAAAATACTAAACTACTAAATTGAAAAAATCTGTAGATGTCAGAAATAAATAAAAAAGACAGTAAATGACTACATGAAAGCAATGTGTTACTCTAACATCACTGATACAGTGACAGCTTGACATATTTTTAAAACTATTTGTCAGAGTATTATACTTCTAAGAATATTCTTTTGAAAAATGTATATTAAAAGAATTTTTGAATATTTATTGAATTCACTGTATACAACTCTAAAGTTTCAACTAATTCAACACTCACTTTCAGTGTACTTTTAGCTGTCATTATAATAATCACAGTGTTTTTACTGTAAGGTACTACTGTACCCCACACAGTCATTTAAACTTCTGAAGTCTGTCATATTTGGATATATAAGGAATAGCCTTATCAATGATAGGATTGGGTCGAGACCTTATCCCTTATAATGCTGCCTAAGAGAGCAAAACAGTGTTAAATAATAGCATTTCAGTTCAGAAGTGTTATTAATTCAGGATTTGTGTAACTAGCTGAAACGTCTGATTTTGAGATTAATCCGCCCCTGTAGCAAAAGCTGGCTGGACATATACGATTCCCAGAGCTCTCTTGGAAAATATATCTGTAATATTTTACAGTATTTGTGAGAGACGTTGTAAATTAATGATATACTGAAGACTTTTCCTAGTCACTCTAGCAACTATTTAGTGGAAGCTTGAAAATAAACCCGTTCAGTGGTGTCCCTGTGCACATAGATTCCACCCCTCCACCTGCTCACCTACCTATGTACCTGGTAAAGTTGTCAGTAGAAGGTATCAGGATGCCAAAAGCAAAGACACAAATGTAATTACAGATACCAGTCTACTCAAGCATGCGGATGGATGAGTGCTTGACACTTCACTCGTGCAAGATGAGGAACAAACTACAAAAAAACCCCAAATAAATATGCACATGGCATAATGGGACATACCTGTAGTGAATAATCAAACGAGGCATGTCCGTCATTCACAATGAATTCTCCTACAAATACAGTCCCTTCTTCACTTGCTATTTATTTGTGAATTCAGTTGATAAACTCTCCAATGAAAAGTAATCTTTTCTCATTTAACTTAGTCCCACTGACCCATAAGCTTTTGCATTTTTCTTAATGAAATCACGTATTTGTCCAGGGACAGCTATTCAAGTGTTCAAAAGCACGTAAGATCAGTGTACTGTGTTTGTAGAATGTTTTGTTAATGTTCATCCTAAGAGATGTGGAAAACTGGCATCTCAGAACATGAAATTTGATCTAATCTTTATTAGCTGGCAAAGTATGCTAACCCATTGTCCCTGTGAACAGAAAAACAAATAGAAAACTGGTAAAGTGACATGCAATTCAAATCTAAGCTTTCAGCTACCTAATTTCTGAAATAGAAGGAATTGCTGGATAGCTGGGTAGGGAACATAAAGTCTGTATTTTTTGTTCAAATTCTTTTACATTTTCTGTAAACAGAAAGTACACCTCAGTTAAGAATAGTGAACCATACCAAAAAATCTTTCCTCAGACAGTAATTTTCACTAGTGCCCATTGCCTATGTTAAATTTATATCATATAGACTTCTCTACCTACTGGACAGTGTGGTATATTTACTTATTACTTTTGTATGTCAGTTCTCTGAAAGCAGGTTAACACTGCAATTCGCACGGAACTAAAGAAAATTTAGTCAGAATTAAAAATAAGGTCAAGCTTAATGATAAAGCTGAAAGATTGACGACTTTGTTCAAGAAAATAAAGGTTTGCACAGGGAGAAAAGAGGCATGCTGAAGTCTTCTGTCTAGAAACAAACTAACAAAGAAATAGAGCTGGAAAAATACTTTGTGTGTATAGGCTTCTGTTAAAAATGAACAGGAAGTTAGGAAGTTACATGGTGTTGATGTGTCCACGCTCAGCCTCCATATACTGCCATTCATAACGTGCACACTAGTGAGGGTAAAAGACCTCAGCTGGCATCATAACTGTGTTTCAGAATGGGGCTTGGGAAGAAATGAAACATCCTTTTTGGCTTTCATATGGAAATTCAATCAGTCTTCATCCTAAGGGATGTCTAGTTCATTACCCATGTTCCCTTTTCTTGCCTCTAACAGGAAAAGGAGTTATTTGCTTTGCTTTATGAAAGAAGTTATGATTCACATGCACAGAGTGCAAAAAATTTCCATGGTATGGCACTATGTTAGATGGAGGGATAAAAATATCAAGAACTCTGTTAACTGCTCTTCAAACCTGCCATTTCCACTTTGTTTTACACAACAGAAACTTTCCCTGTAAACTCAAAGATTTATGGGTTCAAGGGACAAAATTTTACTATTAGATTAATACTGAATCTAATTAACATCAATTAGATTCGGTGCAGCGATATAAAGATTGTCTCCTAATGTGCTGAGCACCTCCTCAGCAATGTCGTCAAATAACTGATTATTCCTGAACTACTCAATAGCTGTCAACATCTAACAAGAGATACTCATAATCTTGTGCGATGGAGTGGAGAAAGAGCTTTTATCTCAGGAAAATAAAAGGATGCTCTAGTAGATCAGACCCAAGATCTCTTAATGTTAAAACAATAAATGTGATGGATAGTGAAAACTGGAAAGGAGTAACAATCATTAAAACATCTGAATGCTGCTGTTGAAATTATATCTATTATGATGTCACATAGCCTGAAAGTTAGACATTACAGTGTGTTCCCCAAGGATGTTTCATAATACATTCTTGCCAGTATCAGCATAAGATGATAGACAGAAAGGTGCTTGAGAAAGAAGGAAGTCTTAAATGTAGCAAACTAAATAATTAAAGGTCTGCTCTTGATCAGCCCATGCATCTAGACTATAAAGCTGAACATTCACACCACCAGGCTTTGAACATCTAACTTAACTAGTCTGTCACCTTGGCTCCACTTATAATGAAGGAGAATGAAACCGTCCTTCAAAAAGCAATTTTGGGTAATAATTTTCAATTTAGATGGCCCAGGCCTGGTTAAAAAAATGCTATGGCCAAATGATGCAAAATGCAAATTGGTATAAATTCTCCCTTTCAATTGAGATGCATTGTATAAATAAGATGGCTATTTGAGATGCTTAAGGTTTAGCAGTATGAATACTGCCCAGAGTAAGCATCTGGCAACACCTCATTTTGGAGGAAATGTGTACTTCAGGTTCTTCCTCCTTAATCTGTCTTGATTAGTGCCTCAAGTATCCAGCTGATATAAGGGACATACTCACACTTCCCTCTAAGGGTAGAGGAACAAGGGAAAGGACAGCCATGTTTCCTTAGTACTGACCAGGAGCTGGGGACTCTGTGGTCACCTTCCCCCTTCAGCACAGAGCAGAAGGCTACAGACTACTACACTTCAACATCTGCAAATTGGAAATAGTAATGCCTCCTCTCCTTGGGGTCTGTGAAATCCTCTCGCAGAGAGGCTACATGGTCAGGTATGACTGTCGCTGAAAAGGGAAAGGGGCACTTAAGAGTGATCGTGTTGGACGACCTGGGATCACAGAGCTCTTTGCTTGACAGTGATGGAGGACTGAGATAATTTCCCACGCTTCCCCTTCTGTAAAGTTGCCTTGGAGTTGTCGGGCACTGAAAATAGCTGCCTAGAGATCCTTTCCTAGCTGCTTACAGATCCTTGCAGCACATCACTGGAGAAATTCTGTTCAATACAATGCATTAAGAGGAGGGTGGAAGACTGGGAGCACATTTTTGTACGCCTAGAAAGAAACAGCATGAACCTTTTACTCATATACTTCATTGTGGCAAACCATCTATGTTTGAAACACAAGATCTTCTTCCCTAGGTCTCTCTGGACTGTAAAAATCTAGCACTGGGAAGTTTCTTCCAAGAATGACAGAGACGAGTAGCAGACGTCCCTAACAGCAAAGGAGGCAAATCCTGACTAGTCACAAGACGTCAACACACCTGCCTAAGTGTACATGAATCACTCGGTTTCTGCAAAGAAAAAAAAAAACCAAACAACAAAACATTTCTACTAGTCTGCTTCTCTCTGTGAAAAAAAGAGCACCGAATGTGTTACCCTGTTGGAATGATTTATAGTACAAACTCAAAACTTTTAGTTTATTTCTATCTGTGAAGCACAACCCATTGCTGGGAAATGTCTCATGTACCATATTAATAAGGAAAATTAGTGTCTCATTATGGTTAACTAACTCAAAAGGAAAATAGTAATTATATCAATTTTGTGAACTTCCTTTAGTAGCAATAATAGTAAATGACAGGTAGAAGAAAAAAAAATCCAAGAGGTACTACAACATGACAGAGTGAGATCTACAAAGTAAGAAGAATAGCATAACTACAGTAAAGTAATTAACATGATAGGCAAGTAATCAGCCTGAAGTTGTTATTTTAAATATTACTTTAAATCTAAATAGTGGTAGTTGTTACAAACGCTAGAGGACTGTAGCAGGACAGCAGGCAACATACACCACCTATCACTGATGTCAAAGGAGTCTGTATATACATGTCAGAGTATGTACACATTCCAAAAATACAACTTGCTAAATTTATCAGATTTGAAAGCTTGAAAATCAATGAAGAGAAAAGAACTCTGAGTATAAAAGATTAATTAAAAACATGCTACACACTTGAAAGGAAAACAAAAGATTCTGAGCAGACTTGTCTCTAATATGACTGCAGATTTTTCATGTTAATCAACATACAGCCTGGAACATTTGAATTTTGAGACCAGTTTTCTTGCTCTGCCAGATCACTGAAGGACCAAAGACTAAATCTAGTTGAATTATTGTGGCAGGTTGACCCTGGCTAGAGGCCAGGTGCCCACCAAGCCGCTCTATCACTCCCCTCCTCAGTTGGATAAGGGAGAGAAAATATAACAAAAGGCTCATGGGTCGAGATAAGGACAGAGAGAAATCACTCAGCAATTACTGTCACGGGCAAAACAGACTCAACTTGGGGAAAATTAATTTAATTTAATTTATTACCAATCAAATCAGAGTAAAGTAATGAGAGATAAAACCAAATCTTAAAAACAACTTCCCCCCACCCCTCCCTTCTTCCCAGGCTCAACTTCACTCCTGATTTCTCTACCTCCTCCCCCTCCAGCAGCACAGGGGATGAGGAATGGGGGTTGTGGTCAGTTCATCACACGTTGTCTCTGCCGCTCCTTCCTCCTCAGGGGGAGGACTCCTCACACTCTGCCCCTGCTCCAGCATGGGGTCCCTCCCACGGGAGACAGTCCTCCATGAATTTCTCCAACACGAGTCCTTCCCACGGGCTGCAATTCATGAACCACTACAGCGTGGGTCCCTTCCATGGGGTGCAGACCTTCAGGAGCAAACTGCTCCAGCGTGGGTCCCCCACGAGGTCACAAGTCCTGCCAGCAAACCTGCTCCGGCGTGGGCTCCTCTCTCCACGGGTCCACAGATCCTGCCAGGAGCCTGCTCCAGCATGGGCTTCCCACGGGGCCACAGCCTCCTTTCAGTGCATCCACTTGCTCCGGCGTGGGGTCCTCCAGGAACCTGCAGGTGGATATCTGCTCCACTGTTACCCTCCATGGGCTGCAGGGGGACAGCCTGCCTCACCATGGTCTTCTCCACAGAAGCGCCTGGAGGACCTCCTCCCACTCCTTCTTCTTCACTGACCTTGGTGTCTGCAGAGTTGTTCGTCTCACATAGTCTCACTCCTCTCTTCTGGCTGACGTTGCACAGCAGTTTTTTCACCTTCTTAACTCTGTTATCCCAGAGACGCTACCACCGTCACTGATGGGCTCAGCCTTGGTCAAAGTCAGGTCCATCTTGGAGCTGGCTGGCATTGGCTCTGTTGGACATGGGGGAAGCTCCTAGCAACTTCTTGCAGAAGCCACCCCTGTAGCCTCCCTGGCTACCAAAACCTTGCCATGCAAATCAAATACAATCCACAATCTGTGACTGTGTCATTACCACCTAGGCTCAGCAACTCAAACCAATGGAACAAAAATGTCCATGCAATTTTAGGTGAAACATATGGGGGCAGGGGGATGGGGGAAGAAAAAAATAAGTATTTCCGTTAGGAAAGTCAAACTGAAAAGAGCAGCCAGGTTCTTGTTAGTTGATCCATGCACAGAACTATTAGGACAACAGACCAACTGACTGCTATGAAACACTGAGGCAAGTTCTTGTTAAACACAGAGCCAGAGTCCAAAGAATAGGTGCATAAGCTGCATATGTAAAGGTAAAAACAAAAAGCAGAAGACTCTGCAGTCACTGTGATACACCCTTTATTTTCTGCCATGTGTTAGGGTGAGTTCTTTTTAACTATTTGGAAATCACAGTTTGGTTTATCTCATTGTTTGGAGTCATAATTGTAAAAAAAAAAATAACTATTTCTTTGGGTCTGAATGTAACCAAAATAATGCCATATTATTTATGTATTAGACTATTTTGCTTAAATGGACAGTAACATACTGTATTTTCTTTCTTTCTTACTAATCCTTTATATGAAAAAAAAAGCTGCAAATTGAGTCACGTCCTTGATTATTGTGGGTAGAATACTGTTAATAAGTATATGTGAGACAAGATAAAACAAATGTTGGAGAAATACTGTGATAAACAAGGTCATTGCAGAGGCAGAATTTCTCAGGAAATCAGTTAAAGTAGAGAGAAATCTGTTTTATTTGGGTATTTCAATGACAAAGACAGTTAAAGATAGTTGATCTGATGTTAATAACACTGTCCTCTAGAAACAAACAAACAAAATAAAACAACAAAAACAATGCTTAGCAAAAGCAAGGTGGGAATTAAACTCTGAAGAAGTATCAATTATGTTATAAAAATCCGTCTTTGTCTTGCAACCAGAAACCTGGTCAACAGAGCTGTGAACAAGCAGCTACCCGTCTTGTACAAAACAAATTACATTTGGCTTTATTTAATACAGCACTAAATCAAAATATTACAGACAATTGGAATGGTCTGGGATCTAACTGTCAGTGTAGTTAGTTACACTAACATGTTATTGAGCTAGATGTACAAACAGAATGAAAAGAAAGTCCTTGCTCCAAAGAACATAAATCTACATGAAAAAAAAAAAAAGGAAAGCAAGCTGATGGAGCACAAAAGTACAGATTCAATGAGGCAAAAAAGAGATTGCTTAATGATTTAACATGGACAAAACAGAACCCACTCAATAGGGATGAGAAGTAACTTCTTGATGCTGACCCATGAATCACATGTATAGCTATTGCCCCAAAAAACCCCATACATAGGAGAGCACACAGCAAACTGTCAGATCATAAGCAATGATTGGGAAGGATAGGCAGACAGAAGGAACAGGTTACCACACCTCACAGATACCTGAGGTATGTAAGCATTTTCCATAACTGGGCAATAAGTCTCTCTGTTGTCATGCCAACAAAGTATCTAAGCAGAATTGACAAAGGTGATGCAAAAAGAAAGATATCATGTGGGTTAGAGGAAAAGAATGTGTGTATCTAATGAGCACTCTCTTTTACTGCATATAGTAATTGTAAATTCTTACTCTCATTGTCATCCTATCAGCATTTGGAGGTGCAAGAATGGAGGCTATGAGGAAGCACAAGCAATAGTACTGGAATTTATATGGAGTGCAATACTAAGCCTGTAATTTTATGAGAAGTTTGCTGGAGGCAGGAGAACCAAGGGCTCTGCAATTCTCCTATCAGCGCAGGTTGGTGAGGGGCACACCACCCCTCCTGCCAGGCAAGATGCACAAATCCCTCTTTATCCTCATCCCACCTTTACTATGACTATATATCTGTGGCTTCCTTGTTTTCAAATGCTTTTTTAAAAGGCTGACGTAGAATCATAGAATGGTTTGTTTTGGAAGGGACCTCAAAGATCATCTAGTTCCAACCGCCCTGTACCCCACAGGCAGGGACACCCTCCACTAGACCACGTTGCCCAAAGCCTCATCCAACCTGGTCTTAAACACTTCCAGGGATGGGGCATCCACAACCTGTCTGGGCAACCTGTTCCAGTGTCTCACCACTCTAACAGTTAAGAGTTTCTTTCTAACATCTAATCTAAATCGACCCTCCTTCAGCTTAAACCCATTACCCCTTGTCCTGTCACTACACTCCCTGATAAACAGTCCCTGACCAGCTTTCCTGTAGGCCCCTTTGGGTACTGGTAAGCCGCAATTAGATCTCCCCGGAGCCGCCTTTTCTCCAGGCTGAACAATCCCAACTCTCTCAGCCTGTCCTCATAGGAGAGGTGCTCCAGCCCTCCGATCAGCTTCATGGCATTGCTCCTCTGGACTCGCTCCAACAGCTCCACGTCTCTCCTGTACTGAGGCCCCCAGAGCTGGACGCAGTACTCCAGGTGGGGTCTCACAAGAGCGGAGTAGAGGGGCAGGATCACCTCCTTCAGCTTGCTGACCATGCTGTTTTTGATGCAGCCCAGGACACGGTTGGCTTTCTGGGCTGCAAGTATGCATTGCCAGCTCATGTTGAGCTTCTCATCAATCAGTACCCCCAAGTCCTTCTCCTCAGGGCTGCTTCCAATCCATTCCCCACCCAGCCTGTAGTTGTGCTTGGGATTGCGCTGACTCATGTGCAGGACCTTGCACTTGGCCTTGTTGAACTTCATGCTGTTTGCATGGGCCTGTCAAGGTCCTGAAGAATGGTACCTGGAAAAATGGTACATACTGGTGTTTTACACTGCAGTGATTTTAGAACTGGAGGATAGCCAAAACAAAACAAGCAAAAAAAGACATAAAACACGTTTTTGGGGAAACTTAGACAAATAAAAGGTATACATGAGTAAAAAGATAAATAGCAGCTGCTATTTACTGATTCTGTGACAAGAGATCTGTATATGTTTATTCTACTTGCAGTTTCTGAGGAGTTAAAAGACACCTAAATATAGTTTTTCATCTATTCCCTCTTCCCAGAACAGGGAGCAGAGATATGAAAACACACCTTGAAGGTAGGAGCCAAGCAGCCATCAACAGATGAGATATAACATTCTCAGCCTCCCAAAATTGTTATTCTAGCTCCCCTTAAAAGACTAAAAAAAACAACCCAGGACCTTGAAGCAATTCTTTCTCAGCCTCCAAGACAGGTGATCAGGGAGACCCCCCCACCAGGCTGGAAACACAGCTGAGAGTGCTTTGACAGTGATGAAGGACAGCCACAATTTTGTAGAGTGGCCTCCCAATTTACCTGGGAATGCTTCAAGCTGAGATGACAATCGCTGTCATCTCTCATTCAGCTGGTCAAGTTATTGCTGAATATAGTATTTACCTGTATAAATTAAATATGAGTAATAACCTGTTCCTTTTGCAAAGGAATTCTGGAAAACAAAAAGAAATGGGCTGCATAGACCAAAATATTACTGTGTGGAAGGTTTAGAAGAGCTGGACTATGGAGCAGGAAAAAGAGCAGTGGAAATAAGTCAAAGTAACTTAGCAGCTGGTCTAATCATTCATCAGACAGACCTCCACATGAGTCTCAAAGGGAAAATATCCAAAGTCAGAAAAGGTTCAGGTTGTGCCAAAAGGGTGCTGGGCTAGGATAAGCAGGTGTTTATATCACAGAACTATGAATAAAGCAAAAGTATTTTTTCTTTGGTCTGTCCCATCTTTTTTTTTTTTTTTTCAGTTTAGAGTTAGACTAAATATATCTTTTTGGGTTGTTTTTCTTCATACGAGTCCCAAAATAGGATTTTTTTTTCATCATAAGTTCACATTTACATAAGTTATATGGTGAGGCCTATTAAGTAGGTGCTTGTTAAATTTTCACAAGGACCAAGCAACCTGTTTTAGCTACTGTAGAGCTATTTAGGAAGAGGTTTATGTATGTTGATTCATCAAGAGAAACACTTTGCAGAACTGCTTCAGCTTCATCACCCTTCTGACAAATAGTTAAGGGTTCCCATCAGAGATTTTGCTGTTTCCCATTGTCACATATGGTGAACTGCTTGGGAACCTCGGTATGCAGAGTAAAAAGTTGTAGGACAACCTTGTCCATGGGTTGCCCCTAAATCTGGGACTCTAGATCTTTCTCTACACAGGATTCAAAAATGGAACTACTTCTATGGAATGTCTCAGGATTTTCTGTTGAGGAGCTGAGCTTTGAAAGCATGGAAGTCATGAGAATCCCAGTTTGATGCCAGGGCACACAGTTTCCAGGCTTCTTACCATGAGCGTGGCAGTCACAGGGGCTACACTGTACGGCCTTGCTTGAGTGAGTCAATCATGCTTAGGGAAGCAAGACAGTGAAATTTTTAGTCCCACGCATAAATGCTTAACTTCTATTCTGAGACTGATTTTTTTTTTAAAAATCCTGGCTTCTTCTAGCCGTTTCTTCATTACACGCTTTTGTACAATTTATTTTGCTGTGACTTTATTCACAATTGCGAATATGTCAAGTAAATTTTCTTTTAAAAATGTTTTCTTTTTGTGAGCTGCCCTACAAATAGGGCTCCTCTGATGTCCAATCATGTATGCATAGTGTTCGCTTCTATCATAAAATACATGAGATCCATAATTTCAGCTTTGATGCATGACTGTAAAAGTGCTAAGATATAAAAGCCTTGAGGTGATGTTGAGTTCATTATAGGAAGCTGGCAGCGCTTCTTACACCAGATAAAAGAAATTTAATTACTGGCATCTACAGGAGACAGTTGTGTCGACTTTGAATACTATGATTTCTTTTATAACCTAGCTCGTTATAATTTCTGTACCATGCATTTTCCCTGAATGGATCTGGTACTTCAGTCAAGCTTTTCAGCAAGAAATCATCATAACAAGAATATCTTTCCTTTATTTTCTTATCACAAGAATAAATATTAATCTGATACTTGAAAGGTTTCTAAAGCCTGATGGCAGAATTTCAAAGGTCTTATTTATTTGTGATTTTTCAGCCAAATTCCCATTGCTTTCTCTCTTTGCTGACTCTTTGGCTGATGTAGAAGGGAATCACCATCTATGTGAGATGTTGTTTATTCTATTTGTAAAATATGTAGCATTTTTCAGTGGAGTGAGGTTACACCATAAATGTATTGTAAGACTTTGGGGTGACAGTTGATTGCTCCGTATTAAATAACTTTTTCAGCAGACTTTTCTTGATTATGTCTAAGAAGAAAATTATAACCTAGTCTACTTCTCTCAAGGAAAGAGAAAAGTATATATATACTGTTTATATATACAAAGTTTGGCTGACCTCGTCATATATACTTTTAACTACGGAGTCCTTTCTCTCAGGAATAAGCCCAACAATTCAAAGCCCAGTCAAAGAAAACCTCCAAGTGCTGGTATTGAGACAGAAACTGTAAAACAATTTTCTCTCAAGCCAGAGGGTAGGGAAAAATAGAACTTAAGCACTCATTTGGGGATATGTGTATATATTTGCTTTCTGTAGCATCTTTGGGGATCTCAAAGCATTCTTTGGCCTCAGTTCAGCACAAGCTGTACATGTTTTGAATAGGAATGGATGTAAGTAGTTCCTTATTTTTAAATATGCTGCTTTTCTGAAATGAGCCTTTTGTGAGCGTAATGTGAATATTGATCAGACTGAAATTATCTTTAATTCCTAGATTAAATTTCTATCTTTATCTTTAACAATATAAGTGGAATTTAAACAAAATCAGTTGCTCTGTAATGGGAATGGCATGCATACTGACAGTCTTCACAGTCTCTTAGTAGCTGTATGTCTGATCTGACAAGCCAATTCGGGCAAAATGCCAATTGATTTTAATGGGAATTTTGCTTGTGTAAGAATGCAAAATGAGTCTCTTTATGATTATGCGACATTCTGAATATCCACTAGCTTAAAGCATTAAAAAAGCTCGCAGAATACTTTTGCAGTAGCAGCTAATGGATGGCTAAAATAATTCTTGGCGTAACATAACTGGATGATTGGAATTTTGTTCCATGTACATTTCAAAGAATAAAAAAACAAGATGAAGATAATTTCTGAGCTGTATTTTATCCTGCAAGACATCTAAGTCCTATTACAAGTCAAAGTTGTATTTCAAGCCTGGTCATTTGGTGGAGTAGATGTGAACCAGATGGTACCATGACACAACAGCACGTACTGGAATATTGTGTGTATATATTTAGTATTTTGATAGAACGTAGCTTCACCTTTTCTGAGCTGTTATTTACCTAGGCTGAACTGTCTGCTTATTCGGTGTATTTGAATAACTTCTTCACTAAACCACATTCCAGGACAGATTATACGTGCTGATGTGGTATTTTAAAGCCCAGTAAATATATACAAGGTTTCTAGAAAATCTGAAGAGCTGTAAATTAAGAACATCTTAAAAACATACATTCTTTAGTGGTTTTGTACAGTTAACATGAAGAGGCCAATAACACTAGAATCATTACATGCGCATAATGCACGACCAAGAATTTGAGACTAATGTCAGAGATACAAGTAGAACAAAAAATCCTAAACTTTGATTAAACTTAATTAAAACAAACAGAAATCATAAGCTTAACAAGACATTCTGGAATTCTAAATTCTGTTCTTCATTGCATCAGTGCGACTTCTGTTCATCCTAGTAACAGTCCTGAACCAAGCTGCCACAGTCTCTCTCTCAGCTTCTTATCAGCTACCCCTATGTACGTAGGCAGGATGGCTACTCATCCTGAAACTGTTCTCCACATACAACAGCAGAAGAGAGAAAATCTGTTCCTTACCTTTGTACTTCTACTGATGGAAACAAATGGTTCACCTTTGTTTCACCCAAAGAACTTTCACCCAAAGTTCTCTTTGGGCACCTGCACTGATGCTTTCGCACACCGATGCTGTCGTTTTACGCTCAGTAAACGATGCTTCCTATCTTAATGTCTGGTCTGCAAAGACCTTCAAAGGCCTTTGTACTTTCTCAGATCTCTGGATGATTAACAGACATCCAGTATCTGGGAAAGCGGAGAGATGATTAATAAATGCTAAGATAAAAGAGACTTGTGCTTCCATCCAGAGAGGAGAAAAGTTATGGGATAAATAACAGGAAAAGCAGGAAGAGAAAATCCCCACACTTAGCCATTTTGGAGAAAATTTTAGACAGCAATGTTTAAAAAATGGACAAAAAATGATAACTTATCAATTTGTAGTGTGCTACAAACTGGTCCATGGACTGTCTGGAACAGAGAGAGGGGCAAATCCAAGAGTATCTCAGCCATCCTCCTTTCGCCCAAACCAGGAAACAGGTTCTGAAGGGAAGTGGGGAATTTCCAGCAAGGGCTCAGATTCCCAAAATGCTACAGGCTTCTGTTGCGAGTATCCCTGCCACAGCCAGGCCTGCAAGAGGTAGCCTTGTGTTTGATGACAACTCAATGTCAAAATACAGCCACTATCCTTCTTACTAAATCTTGGACACAAGCATGCAGATCAACATAGAACCTATGCTGGGATCTGAATTTCTAGGAGTTAAGCCAAAATCTTTCTTAGTGTTTCAAACTTATCACTAGACCAATGAAAGGGACTGGGAGTGGTTGGGGATGAGGGCATTTTATTTACAATCTTTAACTATTGCTGAAAACTAAGGTAACATTTTCAAAAAGTTGTTAGGAATCCAGTGTCTTGTTCCTGGTTGATAAAGTTAATTCAAAGCCCATCATTGTGCAAAATTCAGATTACTTTTCCCATCTGCATACTTCATATTTATTGATGTTGAATTTTGTCATGTACTGTCAGAGATCCTCTGCAACTTTTCTAGGTCAGCACTCATTTGTATCATTCTGGGTAATTTTGCATCCTCAGTAAAGTTCTCCAACTCCTTTCTAAGGATATTAAAAGACAGGCTGTTACACAGATCTCTGTGGGATTACACGGGTGTCCTGTCTCCACTGTAAAAACTGACTGTCCCTTCCTATCTGTTTGCCAACACTGGGGAACGAGTTTGAAGGAAGTGAACTTGGAGGCTGGTACACAGGGATTTCAGAAAGAGAGCAAGCTGGTTTGGGCTATGTCTTCAGCTATGGGAATGGCTTTGATGTGACATCATTGCCTGAAAGATATTAACATTTGATCCATGCCAGAGCACCTAGAGACAGAATGAAACTAGATAATAATAAGAAATGGAGAAGTGGATGTTAGATAGGAAAGTAAATCCCTATTTGTAAGAGAAGCAGATATCACAAAAGAACCAATCAGTCTGGAGCTTAATGATAAAAGAACTGAATGTAAAATGTGAACAAAGGGATGCCAGATATAATGAAGTTATGGATGGAGAAGAAAATCCACTTTTGCATGAAGTCCAGTTAAAATAAGAGATACTTAATGTAAAGGCTTGGATAAGGATGGAAAGAATAGCATAGCATAGCATAGAATAGACTAGACTATTTCAGTTGGAAGGGACCTACAACAATCATCTAGTCCAACTTCCTGGACAGTTCAGGGATGACCAAAAGTTAAAACATATTATTACAGGCATTGTCCAAATGCCTCTTAAACACTGACAGGCTTTGGACATCAACAACCTCTCTAGGAAGCCTGTTCCAGTGTTTGACCACCCTCTCGGTAAAGAAATGCTTCCTCATGTCCAGTCTGAACCTCCCCTGGGGCAGCTTTGAACCATTCCCATGTGTCCTGTCGTTGGATCCCAGGGAGAAGAGCTCAGCACCTCCCTCTCCACTTCCCCTCCTCAGGAAGTTGTAGAGATCACCCCCCAGCCTTCTTTTCTCCAAACTAGACAAACCTCTAGATAAATGGTCTACGGCCTTTCAGCTTGGAATTAGACAAATGAGGGGGAATATTATAAAGGCTTAAAAAATCATGAAGTTCATAGATAAATTACTAGGGAGAGATTTTCACTAATCATAACTCAAGATTTAAAGGGGAGAGAGTAGCTTTACAATATATAAAAAAAAAAAGTATTGTTTTCATACAATGTGCCTTTAAATTGTGAAACTCAATGCTACAAGATGTTACTGAAGCCAAAATGAAGAGTCTTCAAGTAAAAGAGAAAACTATAATCATTGTTAGGAAAAGCCAGACAGGAAATACAGGTAGAACATTCAAACCTTTATCTCAAAAAGGGAACATTAATTACATGCACCATTTAAATGAAAGGAATACAAAAAAGCAATTTTCTGTCATGCTGTATGTCCCATCATATTTCTATTAAGTTCCAAGTGCATTACACTTCCGTCCTTTTGTCTCCTGTTACACCTTTATCCGTAGTTGTTTTTGGGGATTTGTTGGGGTTTTTTTTTTTCCCCTTTATCCGTCAGTTCCTTTACTTCACACTCAGGTTTTTTCACATTGTTTTATCCTTCCATCACACTGCTCCTTTTCTCTCCTCATTTAAATGATGCATCAATGGTATTACATGTGACTGCATTTTTAAGTATGACCTTAAATTTTTTTATCTGATTTCAGCTGACATAGATGCATTGTTAGTTGACTAACTTGCTTCCTGACAAATATTATAACAAAGAGATCTATTCTTCTCTTGCTGTGTTTGGGCTTTTTTCCCAAGTCTATCATTTAGTTTTCAAAATAATCAGAAAAATAATTAGTAAATATATGGATTAATATGCACAAAACATCTTTATATTTAAACTTAGAAAAGATTTTTCAAAAAATAAATTTAATTTTGCTGGGTTTATCTACTGTATCAGTGTATTGAAGGGAAGTAAAGCTAGACTGCTTTTTTTCCCTGTGTCGTTGTTTAACCCCAGTGGGTAACTAAGCTATGAGGCAATCATCAGAGGCTGTGACTGCACAAATCTGATGATCAGAGTAGAATTTAGCACAAGAACTAGCCCCAAAAGCAGTAAGGCGATACCAAACTTACAAAAAAGCTTACAAACTTTCCATGCAATAGACTTAGCCTAGTCTAGTTATTATATACTCCTTAGCTGGGGAACAGAATGATTCAGTAATCACTAGAAACTACTAGTCATTACAAACTTGGTATCTACTTTGATTAAAAAAAAAAAGTCTTTCAATTTTGTGCAGCTCAAGGCTTGCAATCGCATCCTTGTAACAGCTGGAGGCCCTAAGTAAGTGATATTATGCTTGATATTTTATGTGCTATTGATGCCCCAGATAATTAACAATTTATGTATTTTTTATTTGAAAGAAAAACAATGGTGTTGTAAAGTAGTAAATTCCTACCAAGCTATTCCAACATTTAAGCAACAAAAAACATAATCAGCCATTCATATAAAAGTGATCCTGGATCTTAGTATATCAGCAGAGAACAGAGGATGTAACAATAAAATGACAAAGGCAGGGTTGGGGTTGTGCAAAGTGTCAGGAAGAGGAATGTCCAGAAGATCTGGATCTGTAAAATCTGTTGTTAACATGCTCAGGATTGCTACAGAACTATGAATTCTGCTGGACCCGGGAACTATAAGTGAATTATTCATGTACTGCATTGCTGAGAAGCACGTGGGAAATCAGTGTGTCATGCTTACAAATACTTTCCATATGTTGATTTACCAAACAACATTATGTTACCCAGTAGCATAAGGCTAACTCAGAATAGGCTAAGACTATTAGTTAACTGCAAATTGACCTCCTCATTCTTATTTTTATTCTTTGTCCTGAATAAGCAAACTTCAGTCCTTAACAGATGAAAATCAAGCCAGGTCTATCAGAGTATTTTGGATGATCTTACATCCAAAGAGTGCTATAGCAGAGAAGTCAATAGGAAATGAAACAGCAGTAAAGAAAAAGGATTGACAGATATTTCAATGTCTTAAAGACAGATGAAGAAGAGCTGCTAACAAGGGAAAACTCCAAGCTACAGCTGATAAAGATTATTCTACCAAGGAGGCTCTGGGACTCAATACTAAAGCTTACCAAGGGCGAAGGGGTTGAAGGTTCATCAGGAATTGGTGGAAATCCTTGGAAGGAAGCAGCATGCTCTAAGCACTCCATCTCTTCCAGCTAGAGAGAGAATTAGCTGGTTGTCCTGGTTTTGGCAGGGCCAGAGTTAGGTTTTTTCCTGGCAGCTGGTATAGTGCTGTGTTCAGCATTTAGGATGAGAATAATGTTGATAACACATTAATATTTTAGTTGTTGCCAAGCAGATGAGGAGTTTTCAGCTTCTTGTACAGCCCTGCCAACAAGAAGGTGGGGGCGCCCAAGAAGCTGAGGGTGGGGACGCAGCCAGGACATCTGACTCAAACTGGTCAAGTGGATATTCCATACCATATGACATCATGCTCAACGTATAACTGGGGGCGGGGGGGCAGGGAGGAGGGTAGGAGACAAGATGGCTCAGGAACTAGCTGAGCATAGGCTTTGGCTGGTGAGCAATCATGCTGTGCATCACTTGTTTTGTATTTATTACTATTATTACTATTATTATTGTTGTTGTTGTCATTCTTGTTGTTGTTACTATTATTATTTTCCTTTTCTGTCCTATTAAACTGTCTTCATCTCAATGCATGAGTTTTTCCTTTTGCTACTCTCCTCCATCCCACTGAGGGGAGATGTGGTTGTTTTAGCTGCCTGCCGGGTTAAACCATGACAGTGATTTAAAGTAATCTGTCAAAATTTACCGAGGAAGGATTACAAGGAAATATACATACATAGGAATGTTTATATTCTATGAACTTTCAGGTGAAAAAAATGTTTTGTTCTGAATATAATGGGTTTTTATCGGTGTAATTAGTCACTGAAAATACCCAGAAGGAAAGAGATGCAGATGCCAAATTATGCATATCATGTTATCTTGTCTTGCTTTTGCTTGGCCTTCAGCTGTTGCATTTGAACTGAATCTGAGAGTGACGCAAAAGGGTCAGAAGAAGGTTACAGCTCATGCTCACCCTATAACTACAGTATTGCTTCCTGCTTCTTTCCAGACCAGGATAGTCCTTTTGATTTTTTTTTTTTTTTAACGTAATTTTTGGATTCATTTTGGAAGCTTTGAAATATTTGTCTTTGTTCTGTATATGAGGAGAAGAGAGGATCTATAGTTCTAGTTACTTTTTGGTTTTGCAGTATAAGCTTAGAAAGTATGAAATAGATGTGAAATAGAAATACTGGACAAAAATGTGGAATGTAAGAACAAACTTTATTCAGAGAAGGTCAGAAGAGATCAGAAAGTGATGCCTTAGAGTAACAACAATGAAATCTTGCCTGTCATTTACAAAAGTGGTCCAGCTCTCTGAAAATCCCTTGAGTTTAGGGATAATTTTTTTTGTACTGAATCAGTTTGCATATTGCTAGTTATAAAACTGGAAACCATATTATCAACCGTGAAACTATATAATTAGTTTCTTTATGGACCTGCAGTTTTTGCTAGATAAAATAAAAACTGTCACCAAATGCAGATGCCATTATGAATATGACAGGTCATTTATGGAAAAAAGGTTGTGTAGAATAACATCTGATAATTTGTTGGAAACATTAGCATATAGATGGCTATGGGATGTGTGAAATATTATCAGAAGAATTCTAATCTAAATTGCTGCAATGTCCAAGTAGGATTTACTGTTTTGTTACTATAATGCTCATAGCAGTTCAAACTTAAACAATTTATAGACCTAGCATTCAGCTGTGAATAGAACCATGCATTCTTTCTTCCTGTTAAAATATTGAGAGCTGTTGAGTTGAGAGCATAGATTATTGTTATTATACAAAGATATGTGATCAAGTGTTCAAAAGTGACTTATAATCCTGAGGAGAAATTATTATTTTTTGATCCAAGACATTTGTATAGCAGAGGCAACTTTTTTTTTTAATCATACTATTTGGCTAAAATTAGTAGGGGGTGCTTTTACAATTCCTGCATGCAGAAGATTGCATAAATATTTCCTGAAAAGGAAGAGTTTTTCTGTAACTGTGCTCCATTAGGGATTATGTTAGAAAGGACAGAAGAAAAAACAAAACAAACAAACAAAAAAACCAAACCAAAAAAACCCAAAAAACCTACTTATTTGCAGAGCCACTGTTTGTAAGGGAAAAAAAAAAACCAACAAATTACACCATTTCATGTGTAAATGGAGTGGTTTAAGGCAGGCTACCCTGACATAGGGACTAAGGCGATTCATTGAAATGGGGACCAGAAATTTCCCAAGCCTGAAATCCAAGATTACCCCATGCCAAGAAAGTAATGAGATGGTAGCAAAGTTGGAATTCTCTTCCTGGCTGCTCAGGGAATATCACTACTGAAAACACTTTTTGTCTTCCACTACTTGCATGGGCCATGCAGATCTTCTTGACTTTGAACTCGGTGCTAAGAATCATTCATCAGATCAGAGAAAACACCTAATTTTTCACAATGATGCTTGACATTCTCTCTAAGAATTTCCATGAGAGAATTTGTAGCAAAAATAATACTCTAACAACTGCACATGTATATACTACTTTAGTACCTTCGCTCCAAAACTCAACATGGGAAAGTAAACCTCTTTGCCCAAATATCAGTGTCTGTTGCCAAATAGTAAACTTGAAAAATCCCACAGTACACGGAAGCTTTAAGAATGATTGACATAATTTATGCCTGCTAAATAGGTTGCTCCATCTCCTCTAGGTCTATGCCTTCTACTTGGAATTTCTCTCCATCAGTTTCTTTGGGTTCTGTGGGCTTTATACTCAATACTAATGCACTTGCATTCCTTGTTTTTTAAGTAAACACACATTCTTTCCAATGGCTGCAAAGATATAGGGAATATAATATTCTGCAGCTAAGCGCATCCTAAAAGAGCTGCAGACTACGAAGAAACCAGATTTCTTCTGGCTTATTTAAAAAGGAACCTCCCTCTAATCATGCCTTTCAGTAACAGGAAATTGGGATTAATTCCTCAATAAAGGAAGTAATTTTAAATATTTGTATGTAATTGGATCAGAAAATATATGCAACTTATATGATGGACAGGATGTAGTTCTGAGCTGACTTGGAGGAAAACTTAAGGGTTTTAATTATTAATGTAATTTACTGTGACAAAATGTGATAGCAGCTTCTGGGTTTTTTGTAGATTAAAAATCATTAAAACATTCTAAACTTTTTCATATTAGTTCCCTTATTTTGGGTAGGAAAATTATTTTTACGGAAGAGTGATGGATGATTATGTGCTGGTTAGATTTTTTGTATTGTTTTTAAGAAATTGGTTAATTCCTGAACTAGGCCTTACATAAGATAAAAGACCATAATCAAACTTCTAGGCATGCATCTCAATTAGAGCCTGTGTTTGTATTCTTGGAAAAACACCTACCTACATTCCAGCTAGAAGAGCTTTCAGATCATTAATGATGCAAAATGATTTAAAGACACTTCCATAATGACTTCCCGCCTCCCAAAGACTGCCCATTGTGAAACTATTGGGCCACGTTGCCTGTCCTAAATGCACGGATCCAACTGCTTGACTGTAAGGTTATCAATACCACGAACAAAGCAGCACCATGTGATCTTGGAAAAGCAAGAATCTTCTCTGTAAGTGCTGTTGTCTCCCCTGCAGCAGCAGTAATGTCTTAAACTATACGTTCTTCTCTACCATGGAATCATAGAATCATAGAATGGTTTGGGTTGGAAGGGACCTCCAAAGACCATCTAGTTCGAACTCCCCTGCTGTGGGCAGGGACACCCTCCACTAGACCACGTTGCCCAAAGCCTCATCCAACCTGGCCTTGAACACTTCCAGGGACGGGGCATCCACAACCTCTCTGGGCAACCTGTTCCAGTGTCTCACCACTCTAACAGTTAAGAGTTTCTTTCTAACATCTAATCTAAATCGACCCTCCTTCAGCTTAAACCCATTACCCCTTGTCCTGTCATTACACTCCCTGATAAACAGTCCCTCTCCAGCTTTCCTGTAGGCCCCTTCAGGTACTGGTAAGCCGCAATTAGATCTCCCCGGAGCCGCCTTTTCTCCAGGCTGAACAATCCCAACTCTCTCAGCCTGTCCTCATAGGAGAGGTGCTCCAGCCCTCTGATCAGCTTCGTGGCCCTCCTCTGGACTCGCTCCAACAGCTCCATGTCTCTCCTGTACCGGGGCCCCCAGAGCTGGACGCAGTACTCCAGGTGGGGTCTCACAGGAGCGGAGTAGAGGGGCAGGATCACCTCCCTCAACCTGCTGGTCACGCCTCTTTTGATGCAGCCCAGGACCAGGTAACCTAAAGGAACACACAATGAAAAAGCCATGTAAAACTGCTGTTAATTTGAATTATTTTGCATTATCTCCAAATTCCAGACTTCTCATGATGAATCTGCTTTATAATGAGAATAGGGGAAAAAAAAACCCAAACTTATGCCAGTAGCTAGAATCATAGAATCATAGAATGGTTTGGGTTGGAAGGGACCTCAAAGATCATCTAGCTCCAACCCCCCTGTACCCCACAGGCAGGTACACCCTCCACTAGACCACGTTGCCCAAAGCCTCATCCAGCCTGGCCTTGAACACTTCCAGGGAGGGGGCCTCCACAACCTGTCTGGGCAACCTGTTCCAGTGCCTCACCACCCTTACGGTGAAGAATTTTTTTCCTTATAACTAACCTAAATCTACCCTCTTTTAGTTTAAACCCATTACCCCTTGTCCTGTCACTACACTCCCTGATAAACAACCTCTCTCCAGCTTTCCTGTAGGCCCCTTCAGGTACTGGAAAGCTGCCTTAAGGTCTCCCCAGAGCCTTCTCTTCTCCCGGGCAACCTTTTTTTTCCAGGCTGATACAAGGAATTGTGAAGTTGAGGCCATAAAGGGGACCACTCCAGTGGTTGCTGTTTCCTAAGATGAACCAAGACACCGTTGCATGTCTGTCATTGAAGCAAGCATACAAATATAAAATGAACCTCTTCATTCCTCTCTGACTAGGTCAACTAATTGCACTGGTTAATTGTTAAAATGAGTGTTAAGTGACTTCTCTTTCAAATTTTCTAATACAAGAATAACACAGAGTAATTTGACTTGATTACCTGCTGTATTAATTGGTGGTTTGATCATTTGAATGTGTTGATTTATCGATTCAATTTTAATTGTGACTTTGATTGTCACAGTTATGATCATCGCCCTGTGCCACTTTTAATTAGGTCTCTGAAATTGTAGTATATCAGATTGATAATGTGTTGGTTTAGTTTTATTAGAAGGATGAGCAAGCAAATATAAAACCATAAAAAATGCACAGGTTTGTATTTCCTCCACCAAATTGCCACATGGGTCATGTACTCAAGGGCAAAACCAATACTAATGTACTTGCAAACTACTTGGCTCATCTTCTAAATTAATATGAAGTCACTCGTGTTTGACTTAGTCAATAGAAATGAGAGTGGAATATGTTTCTTTAATCTAAAGATTAGATCATGTAGATGAAACACTAGGTATGTAGATATTTCACGATGTTTGCTTTGGACTATTTTAAAGGAGCCTGGGTTTGGATCAAAATGAATTTTTTAAATAAAATTTTCTTTTTAATCAGAACCTTTTTCTTTTTTCTGATCAACTGGAAATTAATATGGAGTTATCATTGGGTAAAAACTCTGAACTCTTGCTAAAACTCTGAGTTTGCAAATCACGAGGTTTGAAAATCACAATTTTGAGAACTTGGGTTTCTCTCAGAAAATAATTTGCTGTACTCACTGATCTAATGAATCTCAGGAAACAGAAGATGGCATTTCAGGCCCACCCAAAACACCATTTTAACCCATTGATGTTTCTCTTCTACTTCAGCTTCATCATTACCAACAAGTATGCTACATCCCCATTGACTCTTCACAGATCATGGCTATGATCATCAGGAAAGAGTCTAAGTTCACTCCAATTATTACCAGCAACAACAGAATCTTTCTAACCAGGAAATTTCGCAACTGTGAGTAATCTCCTGGCTTTAGGTGCCAAAGGTGAGTCTGGGGAGCACCATTTGTGTTTCTTTCCCCTGTAGATTTTCCGAGACATGGGCGTCATGCAAGGAACAGGAAATCAAGACTACAAGGTGCCTTCTGGGTTTGCCTCCAGGTGTCATACAAGATCACACTAAGCACAAGCTTAGCAGACGTCTCCCATTGGACAAGAAAAATACATCTTTTTTTTTTACATAAATATTTTTTTAAAAACTACACAGCTTCAACAGCTGAAATAGATCTTATTTCAAAACATCCTATATCCTGGCAGCTTGAGCACCCTCATGGAAATGGGAGGCTTGCATTTTAAATTTTTTCAGGGTGAGAAGTCCTGAATCCAGGTCTCCAGACAGTAAAATGAGATCTTTTCGGGGAAGGAATGAGTGCTTTATTGCCATTAGTACCTCACTGGCAACCTGACTTCAGTACATTCGTAGCACAAATACTAGAGCAGGCAGCACAAACAGAGAAAATAGGACTGGGAGAGGAATACTTATCTTATGTTTCCCATGAAGCTTAAATCTTAAATAGGTGCCAGGTAACAACCATCAAAACCTAGGTGCTTTCACACAGCTTGACAAATAGGTACCAGCATCTAACGAACTTTACTGATCAAAATTTCCCTATACAGAAAGTGTCCTGGATAGATGAGGGGTTCATGTCATCCGTGGGGGGTTGGGCATCTAAAATGACAGGTAGCTGCCCACGTAGTCCAAGAGGCAGCCCTGCGGCACAACGGGCTGACACGAACACTTTTCTGTGAGGCAGATGCAACGCCAATAAGACACTGACTTCTTGTTTGCAATCTCGCAGAGGCCTGACCGTCTAGGGAGCTGGGCACCTTGTCCTCTCCCTGTGCTGTCCCAACAGCAGCTGAGATGTGCGGGGACTGGGAATATGCTGAGAACCCCTGACGTGCTACCAAGGAGCAGTTTGTGGTGGCAACCTCTCGCTGCACTCCCAACCCTGCAAGGGGTTGTGAGGAAACATAGGAGGATGTGTTTCTTCCTGTTGTTCACATCATTGGAATATTTTTCAGCTGCAAATGATGATGGGCCAGGGTCAAGTTCTAACAGGAAACTCAAGATTTATCACTTGTCAAAGTACAACAGCGCTGTTATTTATTCAAAGAACCCTGAAATTTTGCCTAGTTGTTTAATAAGAAATACTGAATCATTACAGCACCATGATGTTGTAGTTTTGGTTTACAACTTTTGGCTGGATTTCAGGATGGAGATGAAAAGAAAACATTGTTTCTGAAGATGTTAGCAAGTCTATTGAGCTATTTCTCTTTTCTTTCCATTCATTTATATTGTTGCATTATGCAATGTTAAAGCACCAATTAACTCACAGAAAACTTCCAGGTTCTCATGATTATTAATCTCTGCTTTTCAAAGAGCTAACTGAATTACTGTTGTGTAAACTCTGAGCATTATTCATGAGGCTGTGGCTGAAACAGCATTTCTTTCAATCTTCAACAAGATCAACCGTATCCTTAATGAACAAGAGCAAATGGGAAATAAATCCAACAGAGGATTTTGATATTGAATTTGAAAAGACTACAGTCTATCAGTCTTGGCAAGAGAATTGCATAAAAAAGAGAAAAATAATGTTTGAATTATGCATGCTAAAAAGAAAGAAGGAAATGTGTCCTGGTTGCATGAAAACATTAGGAATATTGTTATGAACAACTTTGCTGTATAAAACTCACAAATATCATTAGATACACCATTCCTACTTCATAGCATATCGCATCAGATAAGTAGAACTGATAATTATGACTGCATGTTAAAAAAAAAAAAAAAACAACCAAACCTTAAGTTTCCAGGAACCCTTGCTCTGTATGCCTGAACAAAATCTCACTGATTTTATTATTTTCCTTTGGACCCTCTAGTATATTTAGAACAGTATAGAACAAATCTGAGACTGAAAATGAAAAGAAAAATAATCTTTCTCATTTTGAGACAAATTTAGATATATTTTTGCATTCTATTCTTTCTATTAAGCCAGTATCTGCTGGGAGATGGTTCAATTAATGATTTAATCTGGAAATCTCCTTTTTTCTCAAATTCCTTTCCATAGCAAAAGTGAATTTGCCTCCATGATGACCATTTCTGCAGCATATACACCATACCATAACACAAGACTAACTCACTGCCATTAGCACCCACTGATACCCAGACAGCAGGTTTTTGCATCAAGTAGCAGACAGGCTATGCCAGTCAGTGGCATTCAGCGCTGCTTTTCCACCCCATGTACACGTGGAGGTAAATCCTTGCCCCTGCTGTGAGATTTCCATACGAAAGCTGGGAAGGGGGCGGGTACCCCTGCAAGGCTGTAGGAGAGGTTTGTGTCCCTCTCACTCAGGCAGACAGGTTCTCCTCCTGGAGACCTCCAACTGCACATGGTCTCTGCACTGGTTGTATGGGATTTTTCTGTACTTCCATGAGGACTTCACCTCTAAACACCTGAATTTTAGGCAGATATTAGCACCCACATAAAGAAAACTTGATCATATCCTTCAGTTTGTTAAGTGCTTTTACCATACTCACATTAGTCAACAGCAGATGGCTATTCTGCACTCCACTCAAAAGCTATTGTTATTCATCTGCATTAATACCCCGATCACTTCTTTCTGTTAATTGTGTTTTACTTGTACTGCAGCAACCGGGAGCCCTGTCTGTTAGACACTGCGTATTTTTTGGTGTCCATTTACTTGAAAGAGCTCACCACCCAAGTATAAGATCAGAAATGAATACAACAAAGAGGGGAGAGTCCTGAGGTAACAATTAAATTATTATAATATAAGGAAGAAAAGGCACTCATAAACCATAACCAGCTAATTTGAAGACTGCAATCATATAAAATCTGCATGTGAGGGGGAACCATACCAGCCAGACTCTGCCTGCTGGTTTGTCTAGGAAGGTGTTGCTAAAACCATATTCCTACCCCTTTGCAGAGGAGTAAAGTTATGCTGGTTTTCATAATTTTGAGGGAGACGGAATAGACTGATGAAGCTAACGCATTTGGAAAGCAATTCACTCAATGTCACTGAGTCTGCACTTTTCATAGGAAAATAAATTCTGGCCCAAATATTTCATTCAGTTGTATTGGTGAAGAGTTACTCTGGCCATGGACACGAAGACATAGAACATGCTTGTATGTCACTCAGATTTGTCAGCTAGAGTATATTAATCATAGAATCATAGAATCATAGAATCATAGAATGGTTTGGGTTGGAAGGGACCTCAAAGATCATCTAGTTCCAACCCCCCTGCCATGGGCAGGGACACCTTCCACTAGACCACGTTGCCCAAAGCCTCATCCAACCTGGCCTTGAACACTTCCAGGGATGGGGCCTCCACAACCTCTCTGGGCAACCTGTTCCAGTGCCTCACCACTCTCACAGTAAAGAATTTCTTTCTAACATCTCATCTAAACCGAACCTCCTTCAGCTTAAATCGTTCATAGCTGCTTTGGCAAACCACCAAGGAAGGCTTATTCTCAGACATGTGCAGTGCTGATTTCACCAGAGATTTTATATACAGCAAATAATTAAATAGTAAGTAAAACCAGGAGACAACACAGGTGTGGAGCTGTCA
The DNA here is from genome assembly GCF_028858705.1 of Grus americana. Taxonomy (NCBI): domain Eukaryota; kingdom Metazoa; phylum Chordata; class Aves; order Gruiformes; family Gruidae; genus Grus; species Grus americana. The sequence continues at coordinate 29,156,430 of NC_072854.1, forward strand.
TCTACTAGATTCACTCTGTGGTGTGCCTAGTTTCTGAAGCAGTGTTTCTTTTTAAATGGTCTTTGCTTCTATGCTTAGGTAGAGTATGTTACCAAGACACTCTATTAAGCAGAGAAAGGAAAAGAAAACTCTTGTATAAGGTGGGGGCTTTTTTCCAGCTAATTTGTGTAATATTGCTACATCATTTGTACCCAATTCAGTGACAAGCCTGTAAAGGGACTTTATCACACTCTGTGCCTGCAACCAATTAAGGGAAAAAGGACCTTTGTTCAGCTAATCATCTGAGTGTTATCAAAATGGTCCTTCTGGGCCCCATTTAGAAGTCTTAATACCTTTGGCAGTTGAAGTGTAGTGCCTGTAAATACTTAAAATTATAAATATCTCTAAACAGATAAAATTGCTAGTGATCTGGTAGCTTGCCAATAAACTCCTGCTCAGTGAATTCACTGAGCTGAGAACAACAAAGATGATGCTGTAATCGGACAGCATATGGCAAAGTTATGTTTAAAGTTTCCAAGCAGTGTTCGTTTTCTGACTCACATTTAAATGATGTGCTATGAAAACAGAGGGTATATAACTTAGTTTGTGGTAGAAGACAGATGTTCCAGGCAACAAGAAATTAAATGAGTATACTTCAAGTATCTGACTTCATGTTTTTCTTTGCATTTTTATGCGCCAAAAGTAATACCACAGATGTCGAACATAGGACTTTAAGTAGTTTACTGATAGAAGTCATTTTACATTCTTTAATAGAACACACCTCTTGTTTAAAATAATTCAATGAGCTTCATGAATTAAACATTTTGCAACTGCAGGGTATCGCTTCATTTTTGTTTACTTGTACTATAAGTAGTAATAATGTCTTTATATGTAGTAATATATGCGTACAAATACATCCATTTATTTATACATCAGAAATAGCCAGAGCTGAGTTAAAATCAGACAGGCAAGGAAGTAAAAGCACTTTGCACAAATATTTATGAGGTTGTCATTTGGTCTACAGTGATGATTTACAGGTCCAAAATTTTTTTCAGTGCACATTTTGGAAACATCTGTGGATTTTGGTATTCAAAGATGTGAAAATTTGCTTCCACTTAAAATGATTTAATTTTCAGATGCTTGAGCAGCACCTTAAATAATTAATTTCTTTTTCTATTTGAATGGAATTTCTTCAAAAAAAGTCCTCTGCCTGTGAAATGTAAACAAACACACCAATAGTCTCAGAGAATAAAGAAAACCTGGCCACAGTCACATAGCACTTCCATTTTGTGCAACTGTGATTAGAAATAGTGCTTGCAGAAATAAGATTTACAGCATGACATCACATTCTGGCCACCTACAAACGGCTATACTGGATGAGAAAAATGGCCCATCATTATCCTATCCCCAGCAGTGGCCATGAACACAGGTCTAGGGAAAAGCAAAAACAGAGGAAGCATTTAGGATAGCTCCCATGAGTACACTTTGCCTGTTTTATGCTCAGGGGGGTCCCTGAGACTGATATGGATTGTTACTTAGTTCTCCTCATCTGATCTCTCTTCCAAGAACTCGTCCAATAACCTTTGAATCCATGTAAAATTTTTGCTTCTGCAAAATCCTTTGGAAAGGATTTCCATGGGGGTAATACCCACTGCAATGCCCTTGTTCTCCTGCTGACAGAGGTAATGAACAGTTTCTAATCGTGCTTTCCGTGTCTCCCATCATTCTGCAGATCTGTCGTATTCCCCCTGCATCACCTCTGTCTGGGCTGCAGCAGACTCGTTGAGTCAGTCCTGCCTCACACAGAAACCGTTTCCTACTTCTGATCATTTCCATTGCATCTTTTTTTGTTCCAATCTGTCTTTTATTAGAACGAGGAGATAAAAACTGCATAACACGGACGGGTTGTGGGAGAATTAGAAAATTCCAGTGGCATAACGATATTTTCTGGTTTGTATTCTGTTCTTTTCCCTACAATTCTTAACTCTGGATTTGGTTAGACAAATACTAAGCGTTGAGCTGATGCTTTCAGGGAACCAGAGGACAGAACCTCAGATGTCCCTCCTGAGTGGTAACAGTCATCTCAAATCCATTTTGCATAAAACTGAATTCCATCTCTTGTTTGACTGCCTAATCATAATATTTCGTAAAATCTCTGAAATTCTTCACAACCTGCCCTTGTCTTGTTACCCTGAATAATTCCAAAGGACCGATAAACTGTCTTCCCTCACTTTACACCCTGTTTTATAGATCATTACAATGCAACATCTTCTCTTAGACCTGTCCTGACTTCCTCTGCACAAGGTGATATGACAAATTAGGATGGAATAAGTTTCTAAACCAGTACTTTTCCAAGTCACTTCCTAAGAATACACTCTCCCATCACCATTTGCTATCTGTTCTCATCGTTATTCTTGTTTGTTTCTGGATGAAGCCAGCACATGAGAAGAAAATACATTTAGTAGGCTGCTTGAGAGAAACTTTCATCCCAGACTCTGGTGATGAGTGACTTTCCAATTGCAAGTTCTTGCAAATATATTTGGTACATTATAGACACACTTACAAGTCTTGGAATGTTGGAAACAAAATAATGAATACAAATGAAAGTTTGCCTTTAAAATTGCAATAGGATGATTGCGACTTCTCTTATTGAGGAGACAGTGATTACTTACTTTGCATCTTTTAAGCCTCGGACCAGTTTTGGTGCCACTGGTTGAGAAAAAGTAGTATTTCTTGAAAACCTCTAAAAAGGTATGTGCTGGAAGAGCTGTTATTCACCACTGTTAACTATCCTAAATTATTCTTCACCACTATCCTAAATTATTCTGGTCAACACTCATATGTATTTCTTTGCTTCATGGGATTCTTCAGGCAGCTGATTAGATCGGTTATCTCATCTCATTGCATGTCAGTATGACCAGCCAATGTCATTCTTTCTCTTTGCTTCTTCTGTGCTACTTTTATAAGAGAATTATTTTCTGTCTTGTCTATTGATTTTGACAAGTTTTCCCAGGAGTGTAAGGGATTAAAATATTAATATTAAATTAATATTAAAATCCAGTATTTCTTTTTTTTAAATAGCGACTACCATAGCTATTTACATCTTTGTGTGGTATAGAATTAGTTATAAAAGTTTCATCAAACTGTAATTAAAATAGAAACACTGGAAAAAATCTGAGGTAAAGAGGTTTACAAATTTATTTTCTAAAGAACTTTGCAGGGCTTCTGGCATTGATTCTGCTGCAGTTATCAATCACTGCTGTTTTTGCAATATTATGATACATTTTTAGCTACTGATTCATTTTTTTTTCTCCCTGTAAAGGTATAATATACTAATGGTCAGGAATATGATGAGGAAAGATCCCAATATTTAAAAAAAAAAAAAAAAAAAAAACCACAAAAACAACCACAAAAAACCCTTGTGGAAATGGTACCTTCTTGACATTTTGCTGTGGGAGGAGGACGCTGATTTTACCTGTCATGAAATAATAACTCCAGAGGTCACATCAGATAATGATATGTGACTGAATATAGAACAATTTAGTGTGGCTTATCTATCATCTCATTACTTCAGAAGGTGAACAAATCCATAGGTCAAGGTTTTCAAAGAAGGGTTACAGAGGTCCTGTTCCGAAATATATGTACGCTGAAGTAAAGGTCTAGACATCTGTCCTAACTCCTAAATCCCACGGAGAGTTACTGGACTCAGGCAGAGTTTCCAAGCAGACCATACACAGAAATGGAGTCTCGCTTTTCAAAATACTTGCTATTCAGCAGTTTCCACTGAAACCAACAAGGCCCACTGAAAAGTTCTGACAGTACCACTTTGAGGCCAGCTACAAGTCAGGAGTTAAGCTAAAGATCTGATAACACATTCCCCATATGCAAACAGAGGATGTGGGAAGTGGTGATTGCATTTAAAACATCTTTACAGATGTTTCAGAATTGTTCATCCATACTGCATACAATTTTCATTTAGTGTGTTAACTCTTAAAACTAGATTCCTCTCTTCATTTCTGCCAAACTCTACTTTCATTCTCCTAATCTAAATTGAACTGTGTGATGCAGCAAAGTACATTTCCTCAATGATAACTCCGCACTCACATAATTTTCTCACATCCCAAAGTCTAATGTGAAGGATACAGCATGAAGTAATGCTACTTTTATAGATGGGAAAGTGAAATTAAGATAAAAATGCCATTACTTTACTTCAGGGGAAAATGTAATTGCAAGGTTTGAAACTAATTTGAATATTATTTGAGAAACTGGATGACTGTGTGCAGAGCTCTGCAGGACATGGCAAATATGCTTGTTACCATCTCCCCTTTGAAAGATGCAAAGGTAAAGATGTTAGCCTTAAAGTGGAAGGCATCTGGGGTTTTTTTACATTATTTTTATTTCATTCTTCACCTGAGCACAATAACGGTAAATATTGGTTTGGTTTGGGTTTTTTCCCTTGGAAAAAGACCTACTTTAAATTAAGCTTCATATCAAAAGGAAGCTTTAATAGAGATGTTCAAGACATAAATTATCAAGAAATGAAGTAGCTGATGGACAGAAAACTTCAAGAGCTACTGACCTACCTGTTTACATGATAAATCCTTATTAGGCTGTCATCACTATAGTCTCTGAAAAAAATAAAAAAATGTAATATACTTATCCTCTGTACATCTCAGTGAAAAATTGAAGTAGTTTCTCCGTATTAAGCAAGTAAGGAACTGTTATGGAGAGGTTAAAATGACCTTCCTAAGCTCCCATAGGGTATCTGAACAGGGACTTTCCCATTGCTCTTCTGTTTTTTGGTTTATTTTGTTTTGTTTTTTTTCTGTTTAGGCTACAGTTTCTTGGGATTAATGACTGTTTTTTTCTAAATCATACATATGGCCTAACATAATGTGACATTGGGCAAGTCTGCCCTAAGTGTAAATCTGCTTGGTGTTAACATGGTGAAATCCTAAATAATGTAATTTGTCAAAAATTAGAGATAAAGAAGAACTGCAGAGGAAAATTAGAAGTCTTAATTTAATTTGAAATGTCTCACCTTTTAATTACTGAAGAGAAAAATCAATGTAGACAATTCCATGCTTCATTTGCATTGGAACATGTAGTTTTACATGTTTGGGTTTGTACATTGTCTCACTTTTTGTACTACTTATATTGGAAAAGTATAGAATGAAAGTTAGAAAGAGTATGACAATTAAACTTATTTTACATTGTTTGAAACCTTTTCATAGAAAAAGGAAGAAAAATATGTAAGTGAAATCTATTTTTCTCCTTAGCCTTTACAAGTTTCCTGGGCTTTCTAGTGGGAAGAATGAAGAAAATGGAAATTTGAAAATATTAGAAAAAAAATTATCCCATTATTTTTAGAAATATACCTTTTCAGAATTCCTTCATCAGATATGAAAAAAAAGAAACATTGTGAGAATGAATATTCTTCAGTAATTTTTTGTTTCAATTAAACTCAGTGTTTCTCCTTACATTTCTTGAAGTAAATCTCAGCAGCATTTGATAATACTGATGATAATGAAAGCTGTTTCGTGTTAATTGGCCCTGGGCTATAGTTTCATGATACAAATTATTCAGAGAAAACATTACCTTAAAGTATTTCAGTCTCCTTTTATCTCCTGCCACTTCTTCCCACCTCTCAGTCATTCTCACCTACTCCCTTTACTGTGCCGGAAAATTGTTTGAAGGTCATGCTGCACACCAGATCCTGGACCAGAGGCACACCAAGAGGGTAGCACAATACAAACATGAGAGCAAGAAAGACCCTTTGTGCTGTGAAACCAAGACATTATTAAATGTCATTGTTAAATAAGTTATTGCAAGTAAGTATGCATCTTTTTTGGCCACCCAAGTAGCATTTGCCCCAACGCTAGGCATCTGAAGGTATGGCTACCCTCCCAGGCTCTCTCTGTAAGCACCGGAAGGAAACAGTCAATTCTTGAGGACAGTGTGTCTCATTCTAAATCCACTGTATTTCAAGACCCATATTTCTCTTTTAAAAAATTACTTCATAATTAAATGTTTAAAGTAGGTGAGATCATTTCTGTCTACCACATCATTCTTGAATTTAAGCTTTTGATGGATACATATAACCACACATATGTAAAATATTTGTATAATCTCAACTGTGTAGACAATTAAATGAGAAAAAGAAAGAAGACCCAGTCTTAGGAATACCCTGCTAAGGACATGACATCTATACAAGAAAAAGAGGAAATAAAACTGACTGACTAGTTGAGTCAAATAGATCTTTCATGTTGGTGATCCAGGTTTTTCTTAGTTGAAATTAACTTCATACATTTAAATATTGAGTGTTTGGGGTCTACACATTTTAAATGCAGTTAAGCATTTAAAGCTAGTTAAGCATTTAAGCTAGTTAAGCACCCTGCCCCTGTATAGCAGATCCTGTCTTGCAGGTGGTACCTCAAAGCTTACACAAACTCAGCTTCTGTGCTGAAGAACAGAACTGCAGCAGCATTCATGGGCATCTTCACAGGATACCAGATTTAGAGAATCAAAATATTATGATTATTTGGAGCACATGAGATAAGACCATCATAATATTAGGCATGGTAGAGAAACATGGAAACACAGTTCATCCTCCCAGAACATGATTTAAGGCTACAAGAAGAAACAGTGGGAGGTTACATTCAGGCAGATGAGGCTTATACACAGCACCGAAACTATTTTGGACAATATAATTGGCTTAATGTATCAACATTTCTTCAAAGGTTTGTAGGCATTAAAGCAACCAGAGGTGTTCAGCGCTGCACTGCCATACCTGCATGGTGTCTGAGATGTTTCTCCCAGAAGCACTGAAGCAGCGAGTCAGGCAGAACTGCAGGACTGGCCTCTCCCATGCAATCATGTAGTCTACATTCAGTTCAAAAACTCTATGAAATTACGATTCTTCCTTGTGCACAAACAGAACAATAGTTGCTTTATGCTTTCTAGGGACAATCAGTACAGTGAACATCCGGTGCACAGAGATAACTGTACATGTAAAACATCTGACTTGTTCTTTTTTCTCAAAGTGGGTAATAACAATATGAGCTCAGTGTTTCTTGATAAACTCACTCAAAACACTGATTAAAGAGAAAAATGCCTTGTGTTCTAATAAATACTCATAATTCTCTATAAGTAAAAGCTGGCTCTGAGAAGAACAGGGCATATCCTTAAGGGTATTTTTATTAGTATTTTGATACCTTAACACCATTGTCACAAAGAGGGCCCTTATGCCACTCTGCAAAAGGAGTGAATTTTACTCTTTATAACAAAATCTATTTAAATTTACTGAATAGTAGCCCATTTTTTAATCACAATAAAAATTATATTCTAACATTATCCTTCCACTTAGCCTAGCAAGCAAACTGAATACTTGTCTTCCGAGATATATTTGTATTCACAAAATAATTCGATTATCTGTAAACGCAAACAAATTATTCTACCAACCCCATCTATGGAAAGAAGAACCAGAAAATATAAAACCAAGAAATGGTCCCAGATTTTAAACACCTTTGAATTCCAGAATGTTTTGATGAACATAAAAACACACGCCATCTGCAAAATTCATATTTTCTATAGATTGATTGACAGGGAGAGTGGATAGTTGGTTCCAGATCATGTGTGAATGGATGGCAGATTTTGTTCTCTATAATATATTTAACAATACTCACATTGACATTTAATAGCATTATCATGCCAGCACATGGCATTATGAGTAGAAGATGAAAAACATTTAAAGCATTTAACTGACTTCATTCCAACAACTGACCTTTGCTGACATTACTTAAATGCTGTTTTGCAAAGAAAAAAAAACGTAGCTTCAATTGTTCACAGCCTGTCAGCTTTTCAAATTACTTCAGGAACAAATCCTTTTCTTTTTTTCTTTTTCTTTTTTTTTTTTTTTTCTCCCCAGAAAACTGGCAGCTTTCCCATTGGCCTGCATAGAGGACTGTTGAACCAGCTCAGGCACTGCAGGAGCACAGGAGATGTCGATAATGCTGTGGGAACACCGGTAGCAAAAAGGTTTTTCTTTGTAAGCTGACTGCACTGCTGTCCTCTCGCTAATCTGAAACTTCAACCTACTGTGAAAGTCTTTCACCAGAAACCTAACTATATCCTCATTTTTTTCCTTTGGTTGGTTTTGGTCTAATAACACTGCTTGACATTTCCAGGTGTTTGTCCTGAACTATGTACCAATGCTATGTCAGGGTGAAACTTCTGAGCTCCTCCTCTAACATCCTACTGGGAGAAAACATAGGTGCCCCAGCAAGTGCCATTTATTGTAGTGTTTCAGATGCCAATGGAATAAATACACACAATTTTAACTGTTGGGGAGAAGGCAGTATATGTTTATTTAGACTAAAAATCAAAAGAACCCTCCCTATTTTTTTCATTCAGAATATCATATTTTTAAGTAGATTCCTAAAAATGGAGGATGGTGGAGTGGGTAGTATGGAAACTAAACAAATGCGAAGATCATATGTATACAACAAAAAGATGTAAAAGATCAGTTTTCCCATTATATCTTCCCTTTAAATGTGAAGAACTACATTTATTCATTTTGTTCTAAAATTATGCTTTTGTTTATTTACATGTTTATGGGTTTTATTTCTTTCTGCTTGCTGTAACTATTTTCACTTCCTTACATACCAATCCGGTTTCTCCTGGCATCTTTCTGGTCCTTTCACTTGTGGTAAAACAAACTCAAAGGAGTCCTTTCTGCAGTTCATACACCTGCATTGTCTTCTGACAAATACTTAAAGTAAGTTTTCAAGCTTTAATTCTAGTTTATACAAATTTAAACTGCCATTAGAATTTCTATGCCTTAAATCTTCAGTGATAATTGACATTTTTTTAAACCTGAGTATTTGTGTCTGCAAAGATCAACCAGGTTGACACACACAGCATCAACTAGCATTTCTAATACCTGCACAGGTCATTACACATCCTATTTAACCCCTAATAACAATGATTTATATGCATGATCTTCATTTTCATTATCCTTGTCCATCAGCATAAACTCTTCTGTCTTACTAAAGAACTGCCCACTTAGGCAAAATTTTCTTGTATAAAACTAAATGGAATTCAATTAATCATACAATTTTAAGAGAGGATTTGGGCATGCAGAAAGATGTAACTTTGCCAGTGAAAAATAAGGGCAACCAAAGGCATGAAGAAGGGCTGTCTTTCTGCTACCCATTTGCTAGGGTCAAAATTAGTGTTTGGCTAAGGCAACACCCGCAACGTGGAAAGTCTGACATTTCCTCATAACTTTAGAAGCATTTATTTGAGCTTCTTTCTCATTTTTCTTTAAAATTTAAGTCAGAAATTAGTGTCTGCTAATTTAAAAAGATAATTTAAATGATAGCCCTCATTTTTAATTTAAATGAGAGCCCTGCTCTGGTGGCTATGTATCAGCAAAATGGAGGACCCTTTGTACTGACAAGAAGGAGATGAAAATACAGAGGTATGATTACTGATGTTTGCATGCTTCAGGTCTGTTCAACACTGCACGGCAGCTCAGCATTAATAGCAGTGCTGCCTGATAGCTTTGTCTATGTTAAGCTAAAGTTATTGTTAAACACAGTGATTTTTTTCAACCCTATGGCACTTTGAAGTGTGTGTTAGTACCAGGACATACATCCTCTTTTGAAATCTGTGTGGGATCTCTCTCTACCTGCTGTGCTTAATTTCAAAATCCAATGCTATCATTAGGGAAAGAGAGCCGCTTCCTCTTTTCTCTATGTGCTCTATTTCACACCAATTTTGTCAAAAACCTTCCACAGTTCTTGCTGTAAATTGATCCTGCATAGCCCTGCCTGACCTTCAGACCCTATAAAGTGATATTTTTTAAAAGTTTAAAACCTTGCGCTATGACAGATCTAAATAGCCAGGGTCTTGTAATTGCATTAAAACTATTTCATTTGCAAAAGCAATGAGTTTTTACACAGGCAGTGCATTTTTCCGGCAGTTAGTACGTCCCCGTGCACTCTAGTATTGTTCAGAGTGCAATCTGCTTTTATTCGTTTGGCTGGGAAGAAAGGAGAAGGAGAAGGAAACGAGTAACTCCGGGTCTCGCCCGATGGTTGCTGCAGAGGTAAAAGCACCTTATTTGAGAGCTGCTAAGGTGGCAGATGTGGAAGAATGGCTGGACTGCTGGAGCTTCGTGGGACTCACAGCTACGTACACCAAGACTATGTAGACTAACTTAGTCTGCACTAAGTTATATCGCAGAATCCATCTTGTTCTTTAATTTATAGCAATATTTTCACATTTTAGTGTGATCACCTGTTTATACCTGCTCCTACAGGATTTTTTTTTTACATCCTTTTCCTAATACACACCTTCTTTAGGCTTCTAGTTTTAAAAGCTGTTATTTGATACTGATGTTCATCAGGTTTTGTCAACAGAGACAAAATAAAGTGTGTTTGGCCACTCCCCACTTGTGTTCCATAACACTAAAAGTAGGCCCATTTCTGTATTTCAACTCCAAATGTGGAGATTTCCAAACTTAAATACAGGGTTTGAGCTTTACCTGCTATTAGGAGAAAGATATTTTTGCAATAACACAAGCATTATCAAATAGTGATTTTGCACAACATTTTTTTGAAATACATTGTTATCAGAAATTAAATACCTTGTTAGGCAAAAACAGAGTAAGGAAGGGGTTGAACAGAAAAAAGAATTCTTGAACGTCCCAGAACAGGCAGAGCAGCTTCTACAGCTCCTCTTCATGGGACACAAGCTGGTTTTATAACGCTAGAAAGGAGTGGCTTTATTGGTGTCCTCCAAATACCTCCTGTGAGCACTGCATTCCTGGGAGAAAAGAGCCTGCAAGAAACTCAAAGAAACCCTTGCACTGTCTGCCTAAAAAGGAAGAATCCTTTTTCTCTGACTCCAGAATGTTTCTGGGTGAGGAAACATGATTAACTTGGCTCTGAAATTTTATCATTATTATTATTCCATACAAAAATGAGGGCCGAAAATACATCGTATCTAAGAACTGATTCTGAATCAGTTACAAAGACACTGTTAAAATAAAACCCAGGAGTTTGTTCAGATGGCTCTGTAGTGAGTTTTATGGGATACAGTCAGAGAAGTAGCATTCACGTCATTGGTCTGCTGGGCTAGAAACATCAATATTGATCTAACTCTGCAGTTCTGATTAGAGAGGGTTTCAGTGGGAGTGTTTCTGGGATTACGATACTGTGCCCACTGTCTCCGCAAAATCAAAATGGCACCCCAGATTACTAAATATACCTGTTCCATATCAATGGATCCATGCAATATTTGCTTCAAGAATGTCACAGTAACACAGATGGTGCAATTAGGTGATTGGCTTTCATAAGTTGCACCTGCTTTTACGGCCTCAGAACATAATGTCTCTGGCCATTTTATTTGTTGTAGCATCTTTTTTCGGCTGGTGGAAAAGTACTTCTTGTTTGCATTGCAGTAATTCCATGGCAGTGAAATATGTCTTTACAGGAATATAGGGTCACTTTTTATTTACTGGTGCTAATGGGACCATACAACTTTTACTGTCACTTGGAAAATGATGCCACAGTGTGTGATGTGTGAAACAAAATTGCATTTTGCACACAAATGCTTTTCCTCAGTGAACTCAAAGAAAGTCCGCAATGACAAATGTTCTGGGTAATAATGATAATCTACCTTTTTGAATTAAAACAGAATAGATGTTTTAAAAAGGAGTTAAGGAAAAAAAAAATATAAAATATGCTGAGTGCTGCAGCTTAATAAAAACTCTGGTTTCCGGGTGGAGTCCTTTGATTTATTTCCCTAGACTACTGGGACGTTTCGACTGCCTTCTGCCATCAGCGAAGAAAAGGGAACTCGTCATTTTCACACTGGTACTTCAAGCTTTCCCAGACCTCTGGCATGAATGGTCCAGAGGTTAAGGGACACAGCGGGAGTCAATAAGGATTTTGAAGACTGAGAAGTAGGTAAGACCATATCTTAAACCAAAGAGCAAGGATAAGTCTGTTCAGGTTTAAGCAGACTTAGCAATTCTGATCACTAGCAGAAACTTTGTCAGCCCTGGATAACCTGGGAATGAGCCCTTGATCCAGGGAAAATCCTCACATTTGGTACAACTAGTAGAAGTACATGTCTTTAAGGAGATCATGCTCAAATTTCCTCCCCTTTAGATCACTAATAGCTAATCAGAAGCTTTTCCTTAGTGTTGTGTCTTTTTCCTAAATCAGACAATTTTCCTGTGCCAATCAATCTAATCACATCTCAGCCCTCTATGATATTCTGGGAAATATTCATTAGAATCTATTAAAATGTAAAATTTAAATTAGAGTTAAAATACCAATCAGAAGAATCATGTATGTGATTTTTTTTGACAGTCTGCACAAAACACATATAAATTTAGAAATTAGTTAAATTTAGCTTTTTTTTTCTTTTAAGACTGAGTTAATACCAAAAATCCCTCTTTCAACACAATTCCTTTGTCAATCAATCTATTTAAAAATTAAGAGGGAGCCTCTCAATGAAATCATGTAGCCTATTATCTTTCTAACTTTTCCTCCAGATCTTCAAACAAAAATGTTCCTTCAGAAGTTTTTACATTGTTTGAAAATCGTAAAGAACAAACACACTTGCACACAGAGTCACCTGATTTCCATTTCACGGATAAACCACATGCAGCGTGTGTGCAGATTCATACCCTACTGTTTGATAGGTGTGCCTCACTTCCCTCTAACACATGCAACTTTGGGAACTGTAGCAGTGAATAATAGGGAAACTTGATTTGTTTAAAATGTAGAGAAAAGAAGTGTCTTATGTCCAACTGGTAGCAAAGTTGGACATGCAGTACATGAAAATCTGTGGTTTTCCTTTTTCTTTTACATCTGCCTCCACAAACACATGGACAGATCAGCAGCTAATCTCCCTGCTCTTTTTCAGACCAGCTAAGTCTTTATTCAGGACCAACTGTATGCTTTCTTGCAGTTTACCATGCATCTTAATATCTTTACTTTTCACAGGAGAATCATGACTATTAATTGCTCCTCAGAATCAGTATTCAGAAAACATGCTGCACACACAAGTCTAAACCCACAGAGAATGAAACATATATCAAGTTACAGACTGAAATATAAAGACACAAGGGAAGAGTATTCAGGCCTATTCTCTTAAATGCAAAATTTTGTAAAATGGCTATTTAAAAATATGTTCTCTTTGTGTGTGTGATATGCATGCATAATACCTTCATACTGTATCTCATAATTTCTCCAGTCTTTATGAATGACGAGACAATTAGTATGGTCATAGTCCGGGGAAGTAGACACAACCAGATAGTACTTTTCCCCACAATGTGAACTGCAGAAATGTGTGTTTTTCAAAATACAAAAGATTTAAATTTTTAAAATAGCCAAGAAACTCAAAGAAGGTATAAATGGCCACATATGTCAGAAATAAATGTATTCAATGTGTTACATATGACCAATACACTCCTCCTCCTCAACAGGACAGGGGGAAGAAGTAAGATGAAAAAGCTCTTGGGGGAGGTAGTGACAGGGAGATCACTAACCAGCCCCCTGCTACCAACACCTTGACACCTACACTCAATAACTATGTGTGTAACAGTGTGTAGATGGGACAGCCAAACCCGTCTGGGACAACCTTTGCTCTAAACTGATCATGCTAAGAAGGAACTCCAGGATGACCATCATCTAGATTAAACAGTAACCATTAAATTAGAAAGAGACCATTGAAAGTGCCTGAAAAGCAGTGTAAAAGAAACAGAAATTTCTAGAAGGTGTTGGGAGAGGCCTTGGAGCTGGACAAGGATGAGTCACCCAGCCTGGACACTGCCAGGCATCACTGCGCAGCGTCCCCATCCCTGCCCGGTACCAAGCCAGTGACCCACGGCACAGGGGCGGCGTGGGGGCACCCCTACCCAGCGTGCACGTAGGACCACGTGAGGCACTTGTCCATGGCCCCAAGCAGAGGACCACCTGGGGGACCTGCACCCACACAGCAGGGAGGGAGGGGAACCTGCACTGCCAGGGGTGCAAGGATGCATGTGAGTTGGAGGGGGGCGGGCATTACTTATAGAAGGGGTTTTGAAAATCTGTAGGGCTATATTAACATTTTTCAAGCATCTGGGACCATGGTGTATCTGTTGTGTCACCAGTATCGATCCTGAACGTATAGTTCGCTGATTGCCAGTTAACTGTGTCATTAATAAATCAATAAACCACTTTGATACTGATTTGATTTAAACCACATGAGTTGAGCAGTTTTTCCCCATGACATGTATGATCTATTGCTACACTGATTCAGAGGCCTGAGTCCCACAGGGGAGAATACAGGACCACTCTTACATCCATAAAAAAATAAAGGCTCTTAACTCAAATGGTTCAGCAGTGGCAAGGTTAAAAATAGTGGGATATGGAGGGTATAAAGCTCTAGAAAACAGAACCTCTTGTTACACCACCATTGCTAGGGAAAGCAATTTGAGAAAATTATACAGTATGTTTTGCAAACAGCAAGACTCCATATGCTTAGTAGTTACTATTTTTTCAATTTATTGAAATACTACATTTTCCAACTGTTATTCACTATTGAATTATAAAGAAGCTAAAAGGTTTGTGACTATTTTGGCTTCTGTAAGGACAGAATGGTTTTCGGTTATTCATTTTGAATCTCAGTGCTTTGTTGCTAAGTGTGTCTTCAAACTGGCAAGTTTGGTTATCCCATGCAACATGGATATGCAATGGTAACAACCATTTAGAGTAGACAGGTTAAACTGAAGAGAGGGTATTACAGCAAAATCTTCAGCTTACTCTAGGGAGTACAGCAGGGCACAGAGTCAGTCCTACAGAGATATTAGTTAGAAAGAAAATATGAACCATCTCTGAATCACTCAGAAATCAAATGTCTACGAAAAATTGCCTGAATATTTATCAGGTAGAAGACTCGAAAAGCCAAGATAACTATATTTTAGAAAATTAAATACTAAAAAGGATCAAAAATTATATGAAAAACTTCTGCCCTGAATCACTCCTAATAGAACAAAGTTGAATTCATATGAACAGACAAAATTTCCCAATCCTTCCAAAACACAGAAACGGGGATCCCTGTTGACATCCCAGATCCTAAATAGAGATTGTGGGGCAATTTTGTAGTTAATAGATAATTAAACCTCATCTCTTAAAGGATCTTTCTGTTCTACAGTAAGCTTTAAGACGAATGCTTGAAGGAAAAACAAAATAATTTCTGTGATTATTTTGTCATACAACGAAAATAAAATCAGAAATTAGACTATCCCTGCAACCCAGGTAATACTTATAAACCTAGAAAGACCAGAAACAAACATGGATTAATTTTGCTTCTTCTATATATATCTGTTGGTAATTGCAACCCAGAGTATTCTACATGAATATAAGAATATAAGGAATTTTAATTTAGAAATAATTTCATTTCATAAAGTAGGTCTTTAATAAATCATGGAATCATAGAGTGGTTTGGGTTGGAAGGGACCTCAAAGATCATCTAGTTCCAACCCCCCTGCCATGGGCAGGGACACCCTCCACTAGACCAGGTTGCCCAAAGCCCCATCCAACCTGGCCTTGAACACTTCCAGGGATGGGGCCTCCACAACCTCTCTGGGCAACCTGTTCCAGGGCCTCACCACCCTCACAGTGAAGAAATGCAGAAGAAACATTCAAAGTTGAGATTTGTTTAAAACATTAACATCCAACCTTTCTACCAAATAATTAATAAAAAAAAATTGCTTTTATTTTGGACACAATCTGGCTTTGATAGTCATAAGAAGAAAAATGTCTTTTTTGTCTTGGTAGTTTAGTTCTGCTACTTTTCATCCCTAGATAAAAGACCTATTCATTGCCTGATGTGCTGAAAATCTGCTATAAATGCTATCCTTCCTTCCAATATAAAATATTATAATTAATTAATTAGTGATAGACCAAGATCAAAAGGAGTAGTATTCTGTTTACATTCAGATAAGAAAAGAGTTGAGTGTTTAATTGTACTTTGACTTAAAAATCCAAACAACTGGAAAATGCACAACTGGACCAAAAAATCTCCTGCGGAGGGGCTTCTGCATGCAATTTTAATACTTCTGGCTAATGACTGAGCTACATAACCAGTTTTGTTGGATTTTGACATCTGAATTCTACAATACTGTATTCTACAGTGAGAACTGTAGAATTACTAACATTTTCATACATATGAGAGATATTTATAGTTTCACCCCTCCACCGGAGATTTGTATTCAGATTAGAGTGGAAAAAAAGTACAAAGAAGAAATGGCATTTCAAGTCCAAATTTATTGTTATTATTAAAATGCATCACAACCATTGATGAATCTGAACATAGCTCCCATTGAAAGAAATCCATTTTTATTAGCACTATGGGCAGTATCATCTGTGGCATATCAGCAGGTGCTCCGGTAAATTCAATACAAAAATGCTACAAACTGATTCAGCACCTTTGTAACACGAGAAAGGTGAAAATAAATGATCATAATAATAATAAAGTACTTTGTATAAAAATTTGTCCATTTAAGGTTGGCTGGTCTGCAGAAAGCTTAAGCTAGTTTAAGCCAATTGAATCTCATGTTGCTCTTGGCTACAAGTTCCCAATGTTTTTCTTGTGTCAGGACAAATCCTTATGTGATCAGGCACATGGCTACATCCTCCTGATCCTACTGAAAAATATATTTTTTTTCTGCATTAGCTTTTAGCAGAATGAACTGTCTGAGCTGGCTGACTGCAAAGCCACAGAAATGATACTGGCAGAAGTACGCAGCAGGAACACGCCATGGAGAGCAGGCTGAGAAAAGCCCATTGTGAAATACCTTCTTGAGACCAAATAGAACCAATTCTGCTTTTTAAATCAGCTCTTTTCTGAACTATGTAGACCATCACATCATCCATATCACGTAGCTCCTGTGATAGTGTGATAAATAATATGGACAAGTCTGATAAATGTATTATGCTCTGTCACGCTCTGCATAAGAACAGAACAGTGTGTCCAATATAAAAATAGATCTGGGAAGGCAGAGGTTTTCTTTGCATTGTAAAAACAGTTGCTTTTGAAAAGAGTTTTTGAAGAGCATTCCAACACAGCTTAGATTAGGACTGACCTTGTTAAGAAAGGGCTTTGCAACAAGTTTAAATTTTGTATTTTTATTTTTCTAGTGTCACTGACACATGCATCTGCTTCTTAAGGAGCATAAGATGGAAAGAGATCTCCTTAATTCTCTGATTCAGTTGCTTGCCGCTACAGACAGCTATGCTACATAATCATTTTCAGAATTTAAGAAGCTCCAAGTTTTCAAGAAATTTGTTAAGTTTCTTGTCCCCTATACTCCTACGAGGAGAGTTTTGATCCAGCTTTCATTGTTAACTAGTAATAGACAAAATAGTTGAATACCTCCACACAGTTCTCGAGTATTGCATTTAAATGCCAGACCAACCAGGAATCCTCCAGTTTCCTCCTCCAAATCACAGAAATGTGTCTCTCATGCTGCCAGTTGTCTTCTTCCCTAGAGGTTCCGTAGACAAAAATGTCTCTTCTGTGTTTTTGTTTCTTGAACAAGCTAAATTTCTCTCTGAATTCCTTCAAATTCTTCCAGAATCTTTCAACTTCAGTGATTTTTCAATACATAGCAACTATACTCACTTTCCTTGATCTGGGTATTTACCTCTCCCTAAACTCTAATGTTTTACAAGAAACTGCCTTTACCTGGAATGTGTTATCATCTTCTGTGTAGTTTATTTAGATACCGATGAAAGTAGGTAACCTGTCACAGGTAGACATAACAGCACTACTCCCTTCTCATCTCTTTCCAGCTCACCTACCAAAAACATTAAGAGATAGTTTAGGGCAAAGAGAGGTAAGATATAAAGATAGAATCACATCATGAAATCAAACTGGAATTCATGAAATATGTAGTGTTCATAGTACATACTGACTTTATGTGCCATCACATAAGAATATGACATTGGGATGCCACCAGGATGTTCAACAAAGGTTTTGCAAATGAGAGTTTTAGATGCACTTTTCAAAGAAATCTTTGCTTCTCTTAACTTTCTCAAATCCAGATGTACACATCAATATCAGAAAAGCAGAGAATTGTACAAGTCCATTTTCTCAAAGCCAGCAGGAGGTATGGTTTAATCAAAATTGATTATCATTTTGATTATCCTTTCACTGAATATATTTCCATATCAAAAGAAACAGTAGTATATAATATTAAATCATTTAATCTATTTGGTAATTTAATAATGAATCAATTATTTAAATCAAATTTCTTCTCTGCAACATTTAAACTGTTTGTAAGTAAGACCTGCACAAAAATGGTTGCAAAAAAGGAAAAGGAAAGGAAATTCATATATGCCACACATCATCATATGCATGCAAAATGTTTGAAGTTGTCTGTAATTACACTGAAAAGCCCTTAATAATCAGCAAACAGAAAAAGTTTGAAAAAAAAAAAAAACCCTGAGCTATACAGAAGTCAACACATCCCACTCCTCCCTAGATTTAGCAAATAAAAGAAACATACATCAGGAAAGAAAGAATCGCCAAAAAAATAATTATTAGCATCATTTTAGTAAAACAGAAATTAATTATAAAGCAAATGGTACTTTAATATGTAATAGTGGCATTACATACCACTGCATTGGTCTGTAATACTCCTTGCTACTCTGTAAAGTGTGTATTTGGAAACTGGTGTCCCAGAATTACTCAGGAATAGAAAGTATAAAATATATGCTTTGAACACAAAATAGTCTTGTTGAGAAGAAAAAGCTGACATTAATCTTCCTGAATCCTACATCTCTCTCTTCTATTTGCACCCAAGCCAGCCACTAAAGCGAGTTCTTCTAAGGCTTTTGATACATTATTCACAGTGCTGGGTGTTGTTGGCTCACCCACAACACAGTACAGCTCACGTCTCACTTTGCAAATTCTTGGAATGGAAAACATAGGGAAAGTGGAAAAAAAAAAATTGTGGAATTTTACAATAATAAGTTGTATTTACTTTCCTCTTATGCACAGGCCATGGAAGGATTTCCATCTGAATTCCACAGTCCTGAGCTAGTCTGTATTCATATATTCAGGAGCAGAACATTGCACCTTTAGAAAAATGTCATTTTCAAAACACTTTGTCTTAATAAATGTGGACAGTTAATTTACTGTCCATTTTGTGACAATGATGTTCGAATACTTGGAAAGCATAAATCCTAACACAGATTGCTCTCAGCCTACCCTCTGCATCGTCTACTTACCTCATCTTTGTTTCATCCAGGCACAACGAAATGCCAAGCTCTGAAAGTTCACTTGTTTGAATTAAAAAATTGCAATGAATCCTGACATAACAAATAAAACAGGTCATCTCTATGAAGTGTACATTTCAGTCACCTTAAAAAAAAAAGACCTTCAAAACCTATATTGCATCTTTCATACTTGTGAGAGCAACATTATACTTATGCTTCATGGGTGAAATATTGTGTATTTATAATGATTCATTGAGCCATACTCAAGCATTCTGGAGTGACAGAGGTAACTGGGCTATTTTTTTGCTAAGCACATAAGAAAACAGAGCTGAAATACAGTGAGCACAAATTGTGATAATTTTAACAGGGAATTCAATACCTATGTCACAGTGATGTTATGAATGCCGCGACTTTATTTAGGGAAGTGCTAACAGCAACTTGCCTGTTGCATGGTTATTTGGATACCTTCTCCAGTTTTTGTTTTAAAGACAAAAAAGGTTGAATTCCACATTAGATTTTGGTAGTTTGTTTCATGTTCTAGACATGTAACATAAATATAGATCTTTAAATCAGTGTTTATTGGCGCATAAAGTATTTAAAAAAATGAAAAATGTACAGTAGAAGATAAAAATACCTTTGTCTGGAACATTTCTACACATTAACATTTTCACTTTCTGCAAAAGCTTAGACATATTTATTGTTCATGAACTACCACAGAAAAGATACACATAAGCAAACCAAAGCACTCTCTGCTGAAGATCAATGAGTTGTATGATGCTGTAAATCATTATAAATAGTAAATATAGTTTGTTGGTCATAGCCTAATGAAGAAAAGTGCCTTGGAGTGCCTTTCCCAGCTGAAAACTTGAGTATTTGGAAAACAGGGGGATTTTGAGCCTTATTGTCTTGTTAACGTCTTGTCTGACATTTTTCCAGCAATGCACAGAAGAGTATAATTTAACAGGACATATATAATTTAAAAAGAAACACACTTTTTATTTGGATTGCCATTATTGATCCAAATATCAGGCCTCATGTCTGAATACATTTGACTTTCTAAGGGAAGTTATAGTATCTTACATGTGTACTGGATAATTCAGTAATGAACAAGTGCTAAGTAGAGTTTGCTGGAGCTGAAACAGTACTGACAGAGGTTTTACATATTGCTTTCAGCAATTGAGTGCAATGGCACTATTCTTATTAGATCCACATAAAGTCATAGAATCGTAGAATGGTTTGGTTTGGAAGGGACCTCAAAGATCACCTAGTTCCAACCCCCCTGCCATGGGCCGGGACACCCTCCACTAGACCAGGTTGCCCAAAGCCCCATCCAACCTGGCCTCAAACACTTCCAGGGAAGGGGTGTGGCAGAGGCACCCACCCCAACAAAGCCCACGGGAAAATCTTCCCACCACAGTTTGAATTATGCCCACAGGGCATTGGCAGTTTCATTTGACGGGAGACAAAGCTGATGTCCAATGGCCAATGGGAGACCTACATGACCATATATGACCACAGGTCAGATTCGAATTGGGTATAAATGGAGTCCCACAAGGGGGCCATCTTGAGTCAGTCTCCCTCAGCACAGGGGGTGTGCGGTTGGAGGCTCTTCCCATGGGTTGCGACACCACCTATGGCTCATCTTCTGTACAGATTGAGAGACCTCAACTTACACAGGTGAGTGATTTTGTGCATTTTGGGTCATCAAACATAAACCCTAGAAGCTCTTAAGTCAGCAGTGTAGTATTAATATCCTGACTGACATCCTGAACCTGTGGATTATTAATGTCTGCTGGAGCCAGAGTGGTTTCAGTTAGAACAAAACTTAGTTTTTCTCTTCCATCTTGTAAAATAAATATTTTTGATTGATTGTTTGTTAACTGGACTGGCCTAGTTTGTGTGGTTCCGTGACAGAGGGTATCCACAACTTCTCTGGGCAACCTGTGCCAGTGCCTCACCACCCTCATAAAGAAAAAATTTTTCCTAATATCTAATCTAAATCTACTCTCCTTCAGCTTAAATCTAAATCTACCCTCCTTCTACCCTCCTGAAGCTTTTACAGGTAGATTAGATGAGCAGGACTAATCTGTCCACATGAAGATGCCTATAATATGAATGTCTGAATTTGAGCTAGACCTTGTGGGATCTCTTTATAGTGGACGGAGAGAAAATAAGAACGCTAGGGGACAATTCATCTAATCCTGAACCTGAAGTCTGTAACAAGTCAGATGAATCAATATTAACTAGGAACCAGGACAACTAAATTAGAGGTAGATACCCGCACTGTGTACATCTAAGGTAAGATGAAATGACTGGTGAAGGGTCTAGAGCACAAGTCTTATGAGGAGCAGCTGAGGGAACTGGGGTTGTTTAGCCTGAAGAAAAGGAGGCTGAGGGGAGACCTTATCGCTCTCTACAGCTACTTCAAAGGAGATTGTAGCCAGGTGGATGTCAGTTTCTTCTCCCAAGGAACAAGCGATAGAACAAGAGGAAAAGGCCTCAAGTTGAGCCAGGGGAGGTTTAGATTGGATATTAGGAAAAATTTCTTCACTGAAAGGGTTGTCAATCACTGGAACAGGCTGCCCAGGGAAGTGGTTGAATCACCATCCCTGGAGGGATTTAAAAGATGTGTAGATGTGGCATTTAGGGACATGGTTTAGCAGTGAACTTGGCAGTGTTAGGTTAATGGTTGGACTCGATGATCTTAAAGGTTTTTTCACACCTAAATGATTCTATGATTCTGTGACTGATGTCCACTTCATACAGGAAGGACCAAGACTGACATAGTCCAGCCACATGCCTCAACTTCACTGAAGCTGATCCCCAGCAGAATTAGTTCAATGGAGAAAAGAAATTACTCAAATTCAGCTCCAGCTGAATTTCGGCAGCTATGGATTCCCATACAGTTTCGGGGTTTTTTAAGACAATTCAAAATTAATTTAAATCTAAAGGAAAGTAGAACTGAAGAAGGGAAGAGAAAAAGAGATGAAAAAATATTTCTCAGCTTGAGGAAACAGCTTTGTGAAATAAAATATGCTATATGTTAAATTAATACTCTTTTCACTGCTGCTTTCTTCCACAAATGTGGACCTCTGAGTTACGGAGTTTAATAAACTGGGGCTTTATATTGATCCCCAAATCAGAAAATTGGAAAAACATGGAAAACTGTCTGAAGGCATATTTGAACTTTTATGAAAGAAAATAAAAGAAAGTCAAATTTCCAGTCGATCTATGTAATGGTAGGCCTGACAGGACATCAACATATGTTTTCTCATTCAAAACTAATGATTATAGTCTTTTATGTCTGGCTAGACATGGAGAAATTAGGACCGGCAGAAAGAGTTTGCGTGTTCAGTAGGCTCACTGAAGCTTGCTAGGATTGGTAGCATTAGGTTCTGGGCTGTCTGTGAAAAAGCTGGATGGAAATGATACAAATAGATACTGAACTCATTCACTGAAAGGAGCATCTCCATCTCAACCACTGAGCAGGGGGATGAACATCTCTAATCTTGACAGTAGCAATTCGGTCTGCAGTTAGGACATTCATGAAATATCATTGAGAACCAAAACACAGATAAATACATATTGGCCCCTAGAAGGGTATGTAATATCAGTAAATTGACATGGGAAACCATTGCTCGTCTCTTTAAGAAAGATATGCGTTAGCAAGATAGAGAAGACCTGGTCTAAATTGCCTCAGCAAAATATTTGTATAACGCTAACAGGAATTGTCATTTGTTCCATTCCTGCCTTGGGTTCCTAGGTGTATTTTGACGCATAAAGTCACTGATTAAGTGGTACATGCAGTCCCTGGGTTGAAATTATAACGTAATATCACCAGGAACAGAACCATACTTGAGATTCAACTTTTCTGACAAACTCGTTAGTGTGATTCTTGGAAATATTTAAATATGAGAGATGCTGACCTGAGAATACAAACTTGAGTGGCCATTTCTTGTTATCTTTGCTCTATCTCCCAGCTTGTCACATGCAAGGAGAGAGACTGTACTTCAATATATTTTGCAAACATATGCCTTTTCATGGAACAACAGAATTAAGCTCTGTCCTTTTATCAGTAAGAGACCACACTTCTACTGTGTAGCAGCCACAAGTAACTTTTCTTTTATGATCATCAGAAAGAGTACAATGTGCAGAACCTACCATCATTGGAAACATGAAATGTTCTTTCCCCCTCTTCACTGCAGATTGGAAAGAGATTGAAATCTATCCTAATTTAGAATCTGCTTTTGTCTTCCTCAACATTTTACACTCCATGTGCTGTAACTCTCACTTTAAAGCCTGTCAAGCTTGTTTACAGAAGCATCATCCCTAGAGCAAGCAAGATAACCAAAGCTAACCAGTTCAGAAGTCAGGGAAGAGAAAAACATCAAATGTAAGATGATGGGGTTCTGCAGAGTGAACTTGGATTCCTTAGTCACTCGGTACTGTTTCTCAGGGGGAAAGTTTCTCATCTATTCTTTTTTTCCCCCTCTTCTTACCCACAGAAAAAGGGTTTAGCCCTCTTGACCTTCTCCTGCCTACCCTTTCCATCCTCCCCACTCAGGCATCTGAATGTAGTTCTATAAAACACAAGCAATAAATTCAAAGGAGGGGGGAGGGTGGGGGAGAGGGAAGAAAGAAACGTAGTTAAACAGGAATATTCCACTTTCCCAAGCATTCCACTGATCATTTTCCCTCAAATGCCTACGTTTTGTTCTGTCTGTCCCTAGTTGCTCTTGTGGCCTTGTTGCAAGCTTCGTAAGTAAGAGCCAAAGAGCAGGCCAGCTGGCTGCAGGCTCAGCCCCACCTCCATCTGCCTCCCCCAGGCTCAGCCCTCCCTCGGAGGCATGGACTGCTTCATCGCAAGTGTATCGTGCCAGCCTTTTCCTTTGCAAGTGTAGTAACTTTAGGGAAAGCACTGTCGAATAGAAGAGACAATTACGATTTCAAAATAGAGCTGTTTGAAGCATTCTATTTAATTCAATAAAATGTAATGGCTAATGTTTTGGTTTTTTTTTTCAAAAAACTTCATAAGACAGTATAAAAAAAATCAATAAAAACCTATTTCCCTAGCTCACTTGTGTCATTAGAAAAAGCTATACTTTTTGGATTCATATCTATGGGACTTTATTAGTTTGATCCCAATTCAATCTTACAGTATTCTTCCTTAAGGAAAGCAAGAAAATTGACAACAAGGGAAGAAAAAAAAACCAACCAAACAACACTGTTATGAGGGCAAAAATTCACATATTACAGAAATACAAAATCTCAGAACGTAATGTTCAGTTTCACATTTTTGTAAAATATTAGGTCACTGTCAAGGCAATAAACTCTAATGAGAGACATTAAATTTCAAAAGTTATGTTTTTCAATGGTTAAATTACCTGTTTTCCTACTTATTTTGTCAGGTAAGGCAAAAAGGTATGTCTGATGTTAAGATTTGAAACTGAAACACCCCTATTAGTATGAAGAAAGCTAACACATAATAATAAATGCATAATAAGATGATTCAAGGCCATATATAAATACACTACAAATATAAGTATTAAAAAGGAAAATAGAAGGAAAATAGTATTTTTTATTTCACTGTCCCCAACCTGAGATTCCACATATGATATAAAATGAGCTTTCAGACACAGAAACCTAACCAGTTCTTTAAACGTGGGGGGTTTTATATTTCCAGACTAGTAAAGAGGAGCACCAGGTCTGGCAGAAGAAACACGCGTGCCACGCTGAGAACTTTGCACCGATGCATAAAGTCCCCTAGCTCTATCTAGTGGATGGAAAGGAGCATACTGCCTTCCGTGTAAGAGCTGCTTTGTGCTTTTGCTTACATATTTGAATGTAATATAAAGACTTTCTCTTTTCACTTTGAACGTAGTTACATCGTCTATAAGTGGATTCAAGCAATTGGCTGTATTATTCCAGAATACTTCTGTTTTCCTTTTCTTGCCCTGTGCAAAAGATAGGGATTAACAAATATTAGTGAGGTAGGTTTGTAGGGAGAAATAGTATTTTATTAAGCAAATTATATTATTGGACAAAAACAGGACATTTTTTTTAGTCACACAAGCTCTTCTCTGGAGCTAAACCAGACTTGTTTTGGACTAAATTAAATCACCCCAAAATTATTATTTTCCTCTTTTTTTTCTCTTTTCTTGCATTACTAGTATATAGTCATGAATCTTTTGTTTACAAAGATACTGCTTGTCTTGCATAAATACCATGGCTATGCTAATAATATAAATATAAGAAATAATCAATTTTTTTTTACTTTTCTTAAGGCAATTTAATATGTCGTCTTCTTTCCTCATTTTGATATATTATACCTACATAGGCAAAATAAAAGGCAATAGGAGAGGAAAATGTTTGGACATGTTTATTAGCTGCTAACAGTGTTCCCTCTTGAAACTTGGCTGTAAATCCAGCCCAGGCTTCCACCTACTCCTGCAAAACCTTGTGCAAGGAGGAAGATCTGCACGTGGGTTTCCAAGTCCAGAGCACAGCGAGGTCAGGCAGCACGGTGCAGCCCTCACTGTGGACTCAAGGGATGGCCAAAGGCCTTGGCATGGGGTGAGGAGGGAAGACTTTGAAGGTAAGGGATCCTTTAGTACCCCGAGGGAAAAATCACCTTTCTCATTAAATTTGAGAAAGCGGTTGAAATTAATTGTCATGTCCCCTCAAAAAAGCAAGAGTTCAATGAGATTTCACGTGAAGTTCTTCTATACCCTCCTGAGCAAGTATACTCACTCATTTCTTAACAAAATATTTGTTAGACTAAAGGATGTGGGAGCTAGAGTATTGTTGGAGTTGTTGTACCATTTCCTTGTTATTGTCATGTATTGCACAAGTTTATGCATATTTGGGGTCTCCCAGATGAACTAACAAGACGTTTGCCACATGAGCTATTTTTGAAGGCCTGCAGGAAATTTATACTTGTGCTGAATGTAGCTGCCAACTTGTTTACTGGAGTGAGAAATAAGTCTTTCTCTTCTGAGGACTCTTGGTTAACTCTGCGCAATGTTTGGCTTTTCCTTTTGATCTGTAAATTCCTCTATAGTTGAAACTTCTTGCACTGCCACAGCATTGATCTGCCGAAACATTTTAACTAGCTTCCTTTAACTTTCCCACAGGAAGGCTTTCAATCTAGAAAAAGTTTGAGAAGCCATCAACTCCTTGATGTATTGCAATTTCAGCAAAGGACTGGTGCTGTAAAATTCTTGGAAGTATAACTGCAATGAGAACCACTCAAATCTAAATAAACCAGGACAATCTCGGGAAAGGAAAAGAGAAGTGAAGGGAAATGAAAGATCATAGGCTTACCTGGCATTAGAAAAAGATTTATTGTACAGCTGTGAGAAGAGACGTTTCTAAGTTAGGTACATCTTTCGGCAGTATAACATATCCGGCTTCGCTGTAGCAAAAACGTTTTTTTTCACAGTATGGTCGTGTTTACATTAAGATTTAAAACTACAAATATTGTAGAAAACTGTGCTGTTAAGTATTGTGATTTTTATAGCTGATAAAGTAATTTTTTTAGACAATACAGTAATTTTTTTAGACCAACTGACATAGCTTACAAAAAATAGGCAAGTTTTATCTTCAAAAATGCTTCATTATTTTTAGTATAAAAGTTTATCTAACAAAGATACTCCTTCTCCTCCCAGACTTCATACCCTCACAGCTACAACACTAATACCTGCAACTAATATTGCCATATCATAAAAAGATTCTAGCATGTGCCTAGCCTTAAAAAGTAATTTTTAACATTTTTTTCCTTGCATTTTTCAAAGTATAGACACTTTGAAAGGTTTTCCAGTAGAGATAACAGTTCCTGTAGAGCAAATTTTACCTTGATGTCCTCAATTAACTTTAGTAGACCATTGTTTAGACCAAAGATCTTGACAGTCCCAGGGAACCATAGATTTGAATTAAATTAATCTATTTTGAAACAGTAGACATAGGCATCATAGTTTTCATAACATGTAATTTTACCTACAATCAATCTGAGGAATTGCTGAAGATCAGAGAGCAAGTAAGTGGCAGAGATGAGAAGAGGCAGTCTGGTTTAGTACTTAGCTGTACACCACTCAAGTCTTATCATTAATTATTGTTTTTGCCTGAAGCTGAAGAGAATGTTAGAGGAAGTCTAGTGAGAGCACAGTGCTATCTTGGGAGGGGATGCTCAGAACAAATTGACTACAGTGAAGGTGCTGTTGTGCTGGGGATAGGAACATCTCTCTTCTGTTTAGTGCAAGATAGCTGTCCGTGGGAATCATATCAATTCTAACATGTGGTAATATTGTTAATAAATAATACTAATATTGATCTCTCCTACTAATATTGTACATGTATTCAGATCTTGTTGAGTTAGGTTGCTTCCTAAGCCAAGAAAAGCATACATATTCACACACTTGAGATTATATAAGCAACTAATTAATATTAAAAGCTAGAATGAAAATAGGAATATTATCACAGTTTTGCAATTCAATAATTTTACAGTCAAAACTTGACAACATGGGGAAGGATTGTAAAACTGGAAATGTTAAAAACCTACTTTGATGAAAAATTTCAAAATTTCTAAGATTTTTTTTGTCCTTTGGTGAGGTTTTACAGATAATGTGAAGTCTACATATAAGTAGATAACAGTAATTTATTCTGCATAGACTGCCACCTAATTGAATTGTAACTAGCATAGTTGCGGCTACACCCTGAGGACCCTTTGAAAATGAGGAATGAACCTGTCAGATTATTTCTTCTTGATTAGGGAAAAAAAAGAGTGTAAAAGCCTCTACAAATCCTGAATCATTTTGTTGACATCACGAAGTAGCTGTGCATAATGTATAGGTACTGATTAGACATTTATTTGATCTACTGAAACACTACTACTTAACAGTTTGCAATGCATCAGCCTCCTGAATGGAGACTCAGACTACGATGTGTCCATGTAGACAAATTTTATCTTCACCATTGTGAAGACCTGCACTAGGAAACTCCCAGAGAAGTTAAATGCTTCTGGTCTTCAGCCAAAACATTTTTGACATTTATTTCTCAGACCTTTATATGACTATTCATTATATTGGTGAAGGGATACCATTTCACCCCCACCTTTTTAAATTATATAAATAGCTACATAGATTGTAAGCCATATATTTCTGTCTTCAAGCGCTATCTCTACTGTACCTTGCCTATTAGGATTTAGTCATTACTAGAGACCGTGGGCTTCATTCCCAAATTGTTTATGATTGCAGCTTCTCTTCTTGCTTGCCTCCAGACATGCAACCGCAAACAGAGTAAAAAACAACTACATTTCTTATAACACTCCCTTATATTTTCTACTATCACGCTGCTTCCAGTTGTAATTCCTGATTTGCAGACTACTGCTGTAGGCAGTCCCGCAATACAAATAATGAGTCGTGCAGAGCAATACAAAGTGCCTAAGCAAACAGGTGAAATAAGTTACGTGCTCAGGAGTGCTGCAGTCAGTGAGGCAATATGTAGGCTTTAGACAGTGGCCATATATCTAAGGTATAGCAGAAGATACAGGCCCTTTCTCACTCACCTAGTCAGACCGCAGTTGGGGAAGATGCGATTCCCTATGGGAGCCCAGGCCATCCCAAGAGGGCAGTAACAACGAGTCAGCAAGAACAGTCTGCCAAAGGAAGGTCAGAGGAGAGGTCCCTGTCTCTAAAATATGCTGATGGAGGGGAGCCAGCGTGTGGTAGGGAATGAACCGCTTGCATTAAACGAGAAACGGTTCAGCAGTGAGAAGGTGGGGGAAAAGCCTTAAAGATTCTCTCTTTAAGGCTAAGTATACGTGTGGAAGGTGATATATTGTATTGGCGTGGTTCTGAGTTGTAATTTATATGGAAAACCTAGCATATCTGATTCCACCATCTCTCTAAGACAGATGGTTATGCTAGTGAAGGAGCAGCTTGCAATGTGCCCCAGGCATAGATATAGTCTTCAGGGCTATGTCTAAACTGGTAATTGCAAGAGTTCTTCCAGCTACTGGTGCCTAGGCCACATCCTGTGTCATCCTTTACTGGGATGTGTATTGGTGTAATCCAGCTTCCTCTCACCCTGCTTCATCTCATTTTTTGTGGGATGGAAACCTGGACACCCTTTGCCAGAAAAGGACAAAAGTGTGTCTTAACCTTTCCCCATTCTGGATGGTCAGGGATCAAGGATCCTTGTCCTGGTGATTCTTGTAAACAGAAACAAATATATGAGTTGTGACTCATGTTCACTTACCTTTTAATGGGGAAAATGTAATCTACTCTGCCAGCAAGCACAAAAACAACTTCTCATCACACCTCTGACAACATCACTGCATCAGTAACATTTTGTAAGACTACAGCCAGTATTTGTTCAGTGCTGTTTCTGGAGACCTAGAGCTACCCCTCAATGGTGCAACAGCATCAAAGACAAGAGTCTGTACCATAAAGGGTGAGTATGCCAAAGCCTGTCCTTCCTGACAGCCATCCCTTGCAGTAGACTCGTCTGAAGATCTGATTGTGTATCTTCCGTTTGCTGTGTAGAAGGAAACAACTAAGTAGGCCATCCATGAAGATAAAATTAAGGGCTGAACTGTTGGGTTAAATCCTGTTGTCAACATGGTGTAAGTACAGAGCAGCTCTACTCAAGTAAGTGGATTTAAATTGATGTAAAATGAGGATAAATAAAACAAGGGGCAAGCCTCCAAACACTAAGGAGGCTTTCCACTGCTGGGTAGTATTATGTAAAATTAAGGCATTCAGGAGAGAATTTTGGAACAAAAGGGTCTGAAAAAATAGTACTCTCACACAGATCAGAGAGGATTTTCACAGTATAAGATCTGATATGCAAAAAGCTGAAACTATAGCCCACTAGTCGGGAATCATGTTTAAAGCATCATATAGGCTAGAATAAATCTTCTTAAACCTATTAATTGCTTTCATTGTTGTTATTTACTGAGAAAAATGATGTATTGATTTTTAAAAAGCAGAATGGTTTGGGTTTTTTTCACTTCTATCTTCAAAAATGTAAAATCTTACAAGGCAACAGCCTAGAGTTTAAACAGGTTAAAAGAAATCAAGTAACTGAGTGTTGTGATTTTTTGGGGTCACTGCACTAAAATAAATAAGATTTTGTATATCTCACTGGAGGTGAGATTTGCTTTCTGTAAGAATCTTACTTTTTTTTCTGAAGTCTCCACACTGAAATTCTTAATCATAGTGTCTGTTGAAACTGTTTTTAGAATTAAATGCATATAATTGGTGTCTATACTATAACAGGTGAAGGAAACTTCTTTTTAAAAAAATATAGCATTTGTGTCAGACAGAACTGTAAGATATCTCTGCCTGCATGCTGTAGCGAGGAATGGCTAGGCAGTAACTCATCCAAAATCCTGAACAAAGATTAAAAATGTAGTCAGTTATTATGCACTCAGATGGCAGAAGAGCTCTTAAAAGAAGAAACAAGTGAGTGTGATGAAAAGAGGATATTTTAAAAGTCTTAATTTTACATAACTTTTAACAGTATAATTAATTATAATTATGATAATTAATAGCTCTGATTTTGATTGGTATAAGAGAATACATAAATACTAAAAGTTATATTCTTGCATGGGAAAAAAATGCATGCTTAAGACACAGCGATCCACAGACAGAAGACTAAGAAAATACTATTTTTTATTTTTCTTTTTTCCAAGACCAGGATATAGCAAAACAGAAGGAAATCAATGAGAATAAAAACAATCTTGAAATTCTTTTCTTTCTTAGTAGGTGGCAATTACATCTTATGATTGTTCTAGGCTTGGTACTATGCTGCTTAATCATCTATTTCTTCATGTTCCCATCTCTACTTGTAACATTGCTATAGGAAAAAATACTTTTATGGTTCTGTTCCAAACAGGCTCACTTGAATAATTTGGCCTTACTAAAAAAAGCTATATAGATACTAGTAGTACTTTAAATTTTGCAAGTCAGCAAGAGGCACTGCAAAGTTTAACCTCGGACTAATTTCTTCTATTACCCAAGAATCTTTAAAATAAAAACCTCTTCTGTTCAAGACTCTTGGAGGTACACTTGTAGCCACCAGAGATACTAAGTTGGATACTAATGTGAATGCCATCAAATCTGTGAGTCTTCTCGCTTAATCTCTGAAATCAGCCAGTAAAAACAGCAAAATACCAAACTGTGTTGTCATCCCACTAGATATCACACCTAAAAATAAATCTCATGGGAGTTTTTGGGAAATACTTTGTTGCTGCAGAAATTGTATGCTGTACTCTGAAATTTGCTGGACAAGCATCTTCACATGGTGACAGGCTCCTCAGAACTGCTGGGATAGTCATTTACTGAATGAGACAAGATCAAGATGGTGACAATGTTTGAATGTCAGCTTGAATATTTACTGTTTGGAGTTTCCTGGTCAAGTTTAAATTCTATTATCCAAATATTACTTGTCCTTAATGTAAGCTATGATGTTACAGGAACAAGCTATATGGACTTTCCTTCTATTTGTTGTGTTTTGAGTTTATGGGCATTTATCCTGTATGTGGCTCTGTAAGAAGAATCTGTCTAATCTCATTTTTAAAAGATATTATGTGTATGATATATGGGAAAACTACATTGTGCAGGATCTGGCAGCCCAAGAGAGATGGAGATGCCACAGCTCCATGCTGCAGGTCCAACCAGTAGCAAGGCTGAGCGCATATACCAAGTGGGCGCACACACACACAGAGCACACATACACACCCCATACGGACTCCTGGGACAGCCCTGGGAGGGGTCTGGACAGGGTGTCCCTTCCTCTGAGTCCTTAATTTGTGTTCCTACCTGCCTTTGGGCTCTGTGCTCCTCTGGGATAGTGAAGATGGACATGTGGCGGGCTGATGGCTCCTGGGATGGGCCTGGGAGGACCCATAGCAGGGTATTATTTGGGTTGTCCTCCATGTGCCATTGTTTTTTTGTGTTCCTTTGCAGGTGTAGAGATGAGCTTTTTTCACATGACATACAGGTGCCAGCATTCACATAAACTAATTTGTGTCTAGTAGTTGATCAGCCTCAGGAAGTGCCACACTGAGGACGTGTGGAAGGACAGAAAGTCTTAGAAGGGTTTGCCTTTGGGATTATCTTTGCCCCCAGAAGTTTTTAGATATGCATTAAATAAACCTCTGCCGTGAGTCTGCCAGCACAGTCCCTAGCCCCAGTCCTGGGACAAACAAGCCAGTGTTTCAATACTTCTTTCAACGTAATTTCCACAACTTCACAACTTTATGAAGCAACATGTTTCCAGCTCACACAGTGCACCCAGAGAGACACACCACCCTCTGCTATCACAGAAGAACAATAGTTGAGCTCTTTCTTTTCCCAAGATTTGTGGCTTCAAACAGCGGGTAAAACATAAGGCAGATATCACATGGTGATTCAACAGGTTTCAACAAAACAAAACAGGTTTTACTTTGCATGCTGCCATTTTTGAAGATGTGCAAGGCGGTACATAAATGGACAGCACTATCTCGTACAGCTGGTATGAGCTGCACGTTTTGTACTGACAGAATCAATGGAAAGACGTGTTCCCCTGCTATCAGAAGAAGAAGATGGTGGCAACATCCATTTCTGTTCATTACAACAGCAAGGGGGGTAGTGCAGACTTTCCAAATATATACTTCCCTCTGGGCAAGTAACCCAGATCCACAAAACCTATTCACTGATACTTTGTGGCATCTCAAGATTAATGAAAATGATGTAAGATGACATTGGCATTTCCCTGGTCATTCCACACAGCTGCTTCTGAAATTGGCACTGGGCATTTGGTTTGAGTGTTACAACAAGAAAAATGATAACACAGAGATGTTACTGGCATCCAAAATTCTTGGCATACTGAAGACTACACGTAGGGTCCAAGAAATGGCCTTTATGGACTCTAGATTTTAAAATACATTAATCCTTTTCCTCCTACATAAGAAAGAAATAAACTAAACAATGCATAGATCAGTTGATACTGCAAGTGACTTTAGCTGGACCCTGACCCAAATCACAGGCTACACTGTCCATTCCTGGAGTCAAGCTCAGAGACAAGGGGATGAAAGGCGCATTTCAGCTGCAAAGCAACACCCATGGGATGGAACAGGAAGCTTTGGGCTTCTTAGATCCAGCAGGATTCAGCTGAGGCAGCAGCTGAGCAGACAGATAACTGCTATGTGCAGGATGCCATTGTAGCGCCTGCCTTTATTGGCTCTTCATTGTGTTAGTACAGATCAAAGGCCAGTCCTACAGCACGCGGTGTCTCTTCCAGGGCTTAGAGTCAAACCCTTTTTAAAATGATAGGTTAATTTGTCATTTACAGTTAAGGGAGTTCCAAAGAAGCTGAAGAACTATTGGTCTCTATGTGGCTTCTATAACTAGTATTTGGTGTTTGAGTGCAATGGCATCATTTGACACCGTTGCTGATGGTGTACTTCAAGGTCAAAAACATCCTCTGAGTGGGGAAGCTCCGTAAACATACAGAACTTCCCAAAGCTTTGTAAGCTATCTCCAACATAACTTTGACTTGGAAACTGCCTCTAGATGCATCCTTCCCACCGACTTGGTTGGTTGGTTGGTTGCATGCCAGGTATTCAGTTGGATGAAGGATGAACCCTTTCACCTGAAGCAGTCATATGATCTCTCTTTACCTTCTTTTGCTTTCCCCTGATCAACATTAGCTGTTCTTTCTTGTTCTGCTGGGTTTATTGATGCCTGTTTGTCTGTATGAATTTTCCCTTTCCCCTTCCAACCCCCAGCACACCAGACTTACAGTGCAAACACTTCCGTAGGCATATATCCTTAAGAGTACTCCCCTAAGTTTTCAATGAAGATGTTATGAAAAGAAAATGTTAGAAACTATGATCTGAAGCTACTCATCAAAACAAAACTAAAGTAACTTTTAAATTGATGTTTTTGCAGAGTTTCTTGCAAATACTGTTTTGCCAGTGCCTAGTGAAGACTTCACTGAATGGCAAAGTATCCACAAAAATTACTTTCCCCAAAAGTTACTTTCAGCTTTTTGCTTAGTGAATGCATATGCTGCTAAGGCAACCTATAGAGCCCCAGGATTAGTTCATCCTCTCTGTCAAGTGAAATCAGCAGTAATGTGCAGAATACCTACACTAAAGAAACCATCTCACTGTCCTTGGATATTTAAAATTCTTTTGTTAATATATCCCTGTGTGTTGAAAATCTACCGTGTTTCCAAGCAGCATTGTGAGCATCCCAAAGGAAGCACAAATTTGAGGCAAAGGTGGCCGCTTTCCCTGTACAACCTCAAAGTCAAAGTGATTTGCCCTTTTCCTTAACTTTACCTGTCAATGACATGCCCCCATATAACTACAGCAATAATAATAATAGACCAAATAAAGTAAGGTGCTTGATGGGTCTTGCTGTAACTTAGTGCTTTATCATATATTACACGGGAGCTTAAAGGTGAACCCTATTGTGAATCTCTGTGATTTAGCTTATAATACAGAGAAGCTTAGCATGTAATTCTGTTGTAAATTTATATTGATTTGCTGTACAATATACAGAACCTTATTGTGTAGCTTCATTGTAAGACTCTTCTTATTCACTTCCAGTATCATGCAGCTGTAACTGTAACTTCCGTGTGAAACACTCTGATTTACTAGGAGGCACAGAAGATTTTACTGTGCAGCTCTGTTGTGACCCTCTAATGATGTGTTCACGGAGTCCTGCCGGAGAATAGGCTGGACTTTAACAACCTGTTGATGCTGCCATGTGGCAAAGAATATCTGTAGCCAATGAAATATAAAAAGCAGCCTCCAGAGCACAGAATTTGGATTAAAATACATTAGCTGCTAATCCACGCACTAACAAGGTGTCATGCAGAAAAGATCATTTTCTCCAAGAGATCTAATGCCCAGGCACAGAGAGTATATTGTGTGTGCCTCCTATCTCCCAGCATTCAAAACCCTCAGACTTTTCCACAAAAATCCTAGTATTACTAACATTACACATCATTATTCCCCCTCCAAAAACTCCAAGATTTTTCGAAAATTCACTTTCTTTTACCTAGGACTGTTTTGGGCCAGGGGCACAAGTATTCAAATAACTGAGAGTTGACTGTGGCCAGCAACTAAGCACCCACTCAGTCACTTGCTCACCACTCTCACCCCCCATCATGATGGAGGAGACAACTGGAAGAGCAAACACAAAACCCTCGCAAGTCAAGATAAAGAGAGTTTAACAAGTGAAGGAAAGCAGGAAAAAACCCCAAAGTATTGTAAAGGCAATAACTCATCACCTCCCACAAGCATATCAATGCCCAGCCAGTCTCCAAGCAATGAGTTCTTTGGAAAGACTACCTCCCAGATTTATTACGGAGCACAGCATCAGATTGTACACGATATACCTTTGGCCAATTCAGGTCAGCTGTCCCAGCTCTGTCCCCTCCCAAATTCTTGCCTCCCCGAGTCTGCTCACTGGCAGGGCAGAGTGAGAAATGGAGACAACCTTGATGCTGTGTAAGCACTGCTCAGCCGTAGCTAAAACACTGTTGTGTTACCAACACGGGTTTAGTAACAAATCCAAAACACAGCACCATATGGGATGCTATGAAGAAAATTAACTCCATCACAGCCGACCCAGTACACTGTTGAATGATGTATAAGAAAGCAAGTTTCAGTAAGTTTGTCCTCAGCCTCGACTTTAAAGCCACTGCAACAGAACTTAAACAATGCAGCGTAGAAAAAAATACCGTATTTTAGTTGCCCTTTGGAGATGTCTATCTCTTGCCACTGCGTAGCCTGGGGTGCTATGGGAGCTACACTCCTCTCTGAGGGGTACCAGTTAAAGGCCTAAAATTTAGTGGTGTGAGTCTGTGCCCAGTAGCTTTGAATTCAACTTAATATTCTACAGAAAGACCATGTAGAACATGTATGGAAGAGACACATAACAATGTCATGTATTAACTGCAATCCTTTAAGCTGTAACTGGTTCCATCTCAGGTATACCATAGTTTTATAAGTCAAATGAAAAAAAAAAGCAGCAAAAAACTAAGGACATAACATTTACTAGGATGGAATATCATAGCCAGTGTGAGATGGTAGAAAGCACTATTTGTGAATGTTGTTATGACGAGCTTGCTGTCAGCAAAGAAATCAAAAAGCACTCTTAAATTACAGATTAAATTGAACAATTGTTGTTGCATACCTTCAATCAAAGAAAATTGCTCTGTAGTTGCAAACTCATCCAAGTGGTTTCTCACCTTCAACCAATCATTCTTCATCCAGGAGCTGGTCTCCTGACCGCTGCCTTTCCGGGTTTTTCTCAGGTGATGAATTAGAGCTTGCACAGAGCACTCTCACCTGCTCAGCCCTCTTCACATCTTTCTCCCCCTGCTCAAGTATAACATACAAGTTTATTTCCTTTACTGCCGTATCCTGGGACCACATTTGTCTGTTTTCCATAGATGGTTTACAAAAATGCTTCAAAACAGGAGAGTTTCAGACCAGGTAAATTAATGCTTTGCAACACCCTTGCAGGATCAAATTTTGTTTGAAGCATTTAAAGAATTTTGAACATATTTGAGGTCTTTTAAAAAAATTGTGAAGATATTGCAACAAAAGGGTTGGAGGAAGGGGATTGTTAAGGCTCAAATACTGCAACTTTGTGGAGAGATTTAGCACATGAAGAATGTGAGGTGGGGAAGCAGACTTGCAGAGCAAAGCCATATCCATCAATGCAGTCAAAAACACTTAAAAATATCTATCCCATGTGCTGATTGATATCTAGACTGTGTAGCTAAATCCCAATAATTTACCCAAAAATTCTGGGTAGAGTTAGGTTTCTGCTCAGGATTGTAAAGCTGATTGGAATCGGTGTGTCTAGGGTGCATTTATGTACTTGTAGTTATGATTTACCTACAGCAGACAGGAAAAAAATGAGTTGGAAAGGAAGGGAATTAGTATACATTGAATTATAAACACTAAATACCAACATTAAATGACTTGTATTTTTGCTACAATGTTGTTAAAGAATGCATAAGGTGATACACACACACACACTCTCTCACACAAATATAGACATAATATTTTGAGTCCTATAGTGTATCTTTTACTGAAAAGGCTATGCAAATTCAACAGTTCACTAAGCTTAACTAAACAAATGACAAAGATATGCATTAGCTTTCAGCTGTCATACTGCCCTTTTTTAAAATATTGTAAGTGCATGTATAAAATACGTAGGTATATTTTAATATGGCATTTTTTAGCACAGCATAAGAGCTTGAGATCCCAGAGGAAAATTGTACAGTACACTGCTGCCCTCTGGCTGGAACCTGAAAGAAGAAAGACAGAATATTCACTTATGTGCACGGTGTCGGCGGCTTGACATGCTGGAGAAATGTTAGTTAATAAATCATATTCTGTTTTCATATTTAACAAAATGTGAAACCATTAGAAACATGGCATTTCCAAATTCAAAATGAGCTACTGTATGGAGGGCTCTGTAGATTTTTGTGTTATTTTCTGATACTATATCACAGAACAGATCAAGACACAATGTGTAAAAACGGGTGTGAGATACCTTCATCATTCATTGCACAACATCAAATTTACCTGAGCAGTGATAGCATAGTGTTTCCATACATTTTCACTGTGTTCCTAGTGTTTCATTACGTGGTGTATGTAACCACAACTGTGAACCATTTTTTCTGACTGCTTTGCTAGTACATATCTTCTGGTCTACCTTCTTCCCTGCATACACACATTATTAACAGAATTCCCCCATTAAAAAATAATGTGATTTAGCTATGATTTTCATCTTCTAAAACAGATAAAGTATTTTCCTTTCCTATAAATTCAGTTATGAGCACAGGCTAGCAGTGTGTTCCACAATCACACAGCAACATGAGACCCAGCAAAGAAGGAAAATGAGCCAGCTTATTACATCTATAAGCATCATGCAACTAAGGATGTACTATCTTGGTACACCATAAATTACGCTTTGATGTCCCTTATTAAAACCTTGCCAGTTTCCACAGACATCCACCTAGAGTTTTAACCAGTGACAAGCACGTTGGTGATACGAAGATCACCAGTACTGGAGACTCTGCAGTTTTCCTAAACATCAATTCTGTTGCTCCGTTCTCTTCAACAGTATGAAGTTTTCCAGATCGTCTAGTCTAAATCTTCCTTGATACAAGTCTATTAGTCTGTTCTAACTGCAATGGTCAGGAAGAAAAGATTATATTCTGCTACTTATTTATCTGATAATTTCATTCATTTTACCATCCCTATAATCAGATCCAGAAGAAGTACCATGTAGAAAGTGAACCTAAATATCTTCTCAGACTTCAACTTAAAAATGTGGTCAGTATTATGCCAGGGTATCTTTCCAAGTCCCAAAAGAAATCAAAGAGCAAAGTAAGTCCATTTTATAAGGTATTTCATTGAGAAGGTTGAGTTCACTTATGTTTTGTTTAATATGCTTTATTTTTAAAGAACAATTGGTGAAAAACAAATACAGATCTGAAACTGGACTTTAGAGACTCCAGTGTGGGAATTTGTTTCTATTTCAAGATCAACTTCTAGAAAAACTTTAAAATTGAGATCCTTATGCCTGTAGAAGCTTAAGACATGTTCCACACCTATTTCTGGCACAGCTTTGCTTAGCCAATGTGTTTACTACCACACAAAAATCCTATCACAATAACACACATCATACATGCAGTGTTGTGCTTTATTGCATCCTTGCCAGATGAAGAACAAGGAATAGCTATTAACCTGTGTGACTGTTGGGACTAAATAATGAATATGGTAAGTAAGCTGTCTGAGCAAGGAAAGTGGTTTTTATGGGTATTTTCTGCCAAGAGCTTGTAGAGGTGAGAGTGGGAAATACCCACAATATAGCAGACAAGTCAGAAGACAGGCAGATTTCCAGAGTCCCTGAAGAAGTGTTAGGGCAGCAAAGGAGAAGCATTTTTTTTCAGAATGGGAAATTCTGCTTAAATGCAAGACTAGACTTGCCAAAGCAAATCAACCTGGAGCAGAAAATAATAGTCCCATGCTCTGGGGCACCCAAAAAAAATTTGTCAGGTGAGTAAGGGAGAGAAGCAAATCCACCCACCAACCACAGACTGTGACAAGGAAATGCATTTATCATGTGTCCTTAGATTATTTATTTCCTCTTGCTACCCGAGTATAAAGTTATTTCTTCTTTGGAATTCCACAAAGTTTTAGCATACCAGGTGCTAAATTTCAAGTGGAATACTTGGTAGGGAAAGAGTGGAAGATCCATCAGTAGGCAACTAGCATATTTCTGTTCACACCTTCTAGTTCTGCAAGTTGACAGAGGCATTGACTGAATCTTGTTTTCACTCCACTGATGACCAAACACTTTCACTCACAAATTTCTAAACATAGATCAAAATACTGTGACAAGATAAAGAACATCAGAAATCACTGTTAATGCAGAGGTGGGGGATGAAACAAGGGTTATCTTTAATAATAAAGGATGACAGCAGCAACAGTAACAAAAACAGAGAGCAAATCTAAAACCCACCTCCTGCCATTCCAAAAACTTTATTTTTCTTTACACCAGCTGTGATTTCTAAGTTTCGGATGGGTCTTCTCTTTCTCTGTTTTAACTACGACTTGCCAGTCTCTGAATTCACATCTTCACTCACTCTTTTTTAACCTACTCTTTCTGTTCTTCTCCTCACAGTCATCTTCTTTATCCTTGATAACATCAGGTTTTCCAATTAAGTCCAGTTTAAGCTCTTAATTCTCTGGCTTCTTTGCCCTTTTTTCCCCTCATTTGCCATTCAGCTCTGAATTAACCCATTAACTATCAAAACAGACATAATATCAGCTTCTTTTTTGTTGCACAGTGGCCTGACACTCCTGGCTTTCGGTCAATCATTACCTCTTCAAGCCACCATTTGATTTCTGTCAGTATCTTTATCAACTATAATTCTTGCAAACTTTGTTCAACAGCAGAATTCCTGATGTATAGATTATTTTATAATCCCTCCTGTCTTTTTATTTAAGTCCATTAAGATCATAGAATCACAGAATCACAGAATGGTCTGGGTTGGAAGGGACCTCAAAGATCATCTAGTTCCAACCCCCCTGCCATGGGGGATCAGATACTGATTCCTGACTCCCAGGTTCTACAGCCTCGGTCCTTTGGCTCGCTCTCTACAACGTTCATCATTCTAGCCTAAGTTATAAATCAAACTCAAATTCTTGTGGTTTAGCAACCCTTCAGCTACTGAATAGGCTGGGAGAAAGTCCATAGTGATGCTGAACAAGAAATTCCCCTCCTTCCTCAGTTCTCCTGCCCCCTCACACTGTCTCCATTATTCCTACTTTTCTGCACATTATACAATCCTATTACAGTTGTACAGTTGCTTTTCTCCATTTCACCTTCTCTTTTCTTCTTTTCACCAGCAGATCTGTTCACTTAAATTGAAAAAAAATACTGTTTTTTAAAAGCCTGTTAATTTTATTTCATGAATATCCGCTTTGCACTGAATTGTCCTGAATGTACACAAATAATAAATTGGAATCACCATGTACTATACAAAGGAGGGGAAAAATAAATCCCAAGGCATTACAAACATTTTTAAATATATTTACTAATTTCAAGATTCTTAGCCATTCACTGTATGCATTTACACAGCATCACTACAGAAGAGTGCTCCTTCTAAATAAAATACCCCAGGCATTTATTCCTTTCGCTATCCATTTCTTCAGTTTCTAACTCATAACGTTTCATGGCAACAAAGTATCGAACAAAAGTTTCGCCTAATGCTTCCTTAATGCACGAATCTTTCTCAAGCGCAACAAGAGCATCTTCTAGTTTCAGAGGGACTGACGAATGTTTCAGATCACCAGTGTGATTTTCTTCCTGGACCATATCATCATACCTAAGTCCTCTCTTTACTCCATCCAGACCCGCAGCAATAGTAGCAGCAAGCACCAGGTAGGGGTTTGCTGTAGCAGAACTTAATTTATTCTCTATGCGAGTGCCTTTTCCACTGTGGCATTTGATGTTAAAGGCACAGCTGTTATCATTATATGCCCATTTTGCATTTACAGTCTCTTTTGATTCTTTACTGTACTTAGAATAAGGCTTACGGCAGCTGGTGGTAGGAGCCATCAAGCAGCTGATAGCTGCTGTGTGTGCCAAGAGACCCGATAACCAATTTTTTCCAATATTTGAGAGCTCCTCAACTCCATAGCCAGCAGAAAACAAATTCTTCTGGCCATTCAAATCCCACAGGCTATGTGACAGAGCCCCCGAATTGTAGAATCCCGATTCTGAGAAAAAGCTAGCCACATAGTTATACTTCTTAGCCACCTCTTTAATGCCTGTTCTAAACGTGAAGGCACTGTCGGCAGCATCTATGCCAAACGCTGGATGAAAAGTGATCTCCATTTGTCCAGGCCCACTGGAAGAAGAAAAGCTTTCAATGTTGGCACCAGCATAATACATTCCTTCAATGAGCTCCTGAATGAAAGTCTGGTCATGGTTATTTAGTATCGTGGCTGCAGGAAAGGATATTGTCTTTGAATTTACAACCTCAGTAATGCCATAAATACAAAATTCATAAGTGAAGGCAGACTGTAGAGAAAAGCCATTGTCCTGAAGCTGGCTCAGCTGTTTCTTGGCAATGTGCCTCGGTGAGGTCATTAGCGGGTTGCCCAGCACAGTGAAGGAATCACATATCACTCTCGCAGTCTGCTCAGTCCAGGGCAGAATACGAAACGTTGATAAATCAGGGTTCAGGATTATGTCACAATTAAAATTGGTTGCATTTAAGTAATCTAATTCATTATCTTTAGGATTCAGGGTCAGCTCAAGATAACTTCTGGGCATGGCAACACCATGAATTGCTTTCTCCTAAACAGAACAGAATGACAGATTACCAAATGAGAAAAGAACTCAGCGGTATTTTTATGTATGCAAAATATATAAAAATCAGCCTCTCGGTAAGAACAGTAGTATTTTTTCCTAAAAGAACACTAAAATGCAGTGATCTCTAAAGTGGAGGATAACAGCCAGTTACTGTGTCATTATGAAGCAGAACAACCTTCTACAAGATTGGTATGAAAACCCTGGCATCCAGTATCCCATGACCATTTTTTAAATTTCCATAAAGAACTGAAAAAATGTTCAACATCTATCTTGCATGGTCCTTATACAATTCTGAGCATCACCAGTTAGGTGCAAACTTTGCAAGTCAAACTTCTATCTATAGTTACTCTATAAGGTTTTCATACCCTCTGAGCATTTCCTTTACATAGATCCAAATTACCATACAAGACTCATGGCAAGAATTCAGGCTGTGACTTCTCTTTATATGCCATAACACATACCTCACCATTTTTCAGATGCAAATTTTAACTGAAAATTCTCACTTTCTTGACTTAAGAAGTTTGGGGGTAAAATACAGGGAAGCACTTCCAAGTGAGAAATTATTCTAGTTTTTCAGTACTCCTCCTCTAGGTAGCAAACAGGATAAACTCATAATTATACTTCCTTCTTCATTTGAACACAGAGCTGCACCTTACGCAAATGAAATATAGATAGGACCACAAGGAAGGATCATCTTCAAACAAGCACCTTTACAACTTACCTTACACTCAGACCTTTAGGTAATGAAAACTGCAGTTATGCTAAGTTCTATCAAGTGAAATTTGGCTCATGTTTATATCTTACCTCTATTTTTCTAAGAGGAAAGGATTACAATCTTAGTGAGCAGAAGAGACAGAATAAACCTAAAAAGGGGTAAGCTCAGAGCTGAAAAAACAAAATTTTGTATATCTAGATGAAAAATTGTTGAAATACTTCAAACTGCATACAGAGTCTTCTCTTAAAATAAATAGATAGATAGATAAAGTCTGCCTTCTCTTAAGTAGGTGGCAGTCCAGTGGTAGCAGTTGTCCCTGCGTGACACCCATAACCAAAACTGCACAGTATAGTCAATACTGCTCCAAGATGTCTAAGTTGTCCATTTGACACTGAAAAGGTGTTGAAGGTGATTACCCTATAGTACTACCTCTACCTCCTCCAACCCTTCACCCCCCAAAAAAAAGAGTAAAAAAAAAAAAAAAGAAAAAAGGAAATTACTCTCAGTTATTCTGTATGTACTCTGTATGTATACATACATGTCTGTGTGCACACATACACAATTTTTTTAGTGTCCAAAAATTTAGACTGTCATCCAAAGCTCCAATTTGTTCAGATCTTAAGGTAAACATAAAAGCTTTCTTTGAACAAGCTGATCTAGACATTTGCAACTTGGCATAACAAGTGAAAGAGATGTTGCAATTAACCTACCAATCCTCTCAAGAATTGGGATTGATAAAATCCAAATGACATCAGAGAGAGCAAATTGTATCTAGATGATACAGTTGCAGTTTAGCAATATCTAAAAGAGAAATAATGAAAACATGGCTTAGGCTTTAGAAGGAACTTGAAATAAAAGTGCTCTACATCTTTCCATGTTCATATCTTTTTTTGTGATCACTCAGTAAAGCTTAAAATGTTCTTAGTGATATGTGAATGAAAGTATAATGTAGTTATGCACATGAAGTATCACAGAAACAATATACTGAAAAGGCTGATCAGTCAAGGATAAACACAGTGAGGATTGCCTCCTAATTTGGTTCTTATTTCCTGAATCATCAATATAGCAAATATTGCTGTTAAGTCGTCATGCAACCCAATGGTATTTTCTTATACGATTGATGATTATAAAATTTCTTACAGCAAAAGTGTTTTTCATTCAGTTATCCTTCTTTTGGTGTTTACTCCTTTCCTTTTGCAGTTTACTGATGTTCAGTAAAACAAAATCT
Source organism: Grus americana (assembly GCF_028858705.1). Lineage (NCBI taxonomy): Eukaryota > Metazoa > Chordata > Aves > Gruiformes > Gruidae > Grus > Grus americana. Next base: position 29,200,542 of record NC_072854.1, read on the forward strand.
TTATAATGCATTGAACCTGGAAAGATAAGTCTGAGGAAAGAGATTATTAGAAGTTCAAAGAACTGAAATTACTAGCCTTATTTAATTAGATTACTATTTGGGGCTACAGGGGAATAGATGGTTGCAGTGCTGAAAAAAGTCCAGATCCTTTGGGAACATTAAGTGGAGGGAACAGATAATTTGTTCTAAGTTTGAGTTTCTGCCTGCACTATGAAAAAAACCTATAAAATATAAATTAAGGACAGGGCCATAAAAACACATAAAGCTACATCTAGAAACAAAAAAACTCACGTGAAAAAAGCGAGAAGGAACATTCTTTGATCTTGACACACCATGGAGGTCTATTGATTCAAATCTGACAAACTGTACGTTGTCCCTGGCCATCTGCTGCTTAATAAATTCAATATGAGAGAACAGGTGAAGGAGAGTTGGACTTCCAAGGCCGTTTACATCAGGCTCTCTGCTGGACACTGTAAGTGAAGAGGAATGTTCACGTCAAACAAAATAATGAATGCTGGAATACAGGCTGTTCTCCTAAAAAGTGCAATAGTGGGAAACTGTGACATGGAATGCAAAAACAAAAATAAGAAAAAGATACACTGGTGCTGGAGCACCTCTCCTGTGAGGACAGGCTGAGAGGGCTGGGATTGTTCAGCCTGGAGAAAAGGCAGCTCCGGGGAGATCTAATTGTGGCTTACCAGTACCTGAAGGGGCCTACAGGAAAGCTGGTGAGGGACTGTTTATCAGGGAGTGTAGTGACAGGACAAGGGGTAATGGGTTTAAGCTGAAGGAGGGTCGATTTAGATTAGCTATTAGGAAGAAATTCTTCACTGTGAGGGTGGTGAGGCCCTGGAACAGGTTGCCCAGAGAGGTTGTGGAGGCCCCCTCCCTGGAAGTGTTTAAGGCCAGGTTGGATGAGGCTTTGGGCAACGTGGTCTAGTGGAGGGTGTCCCTGCCCATGGCAGGGGGGTTGGAACTAGATGATCTTTGAGGTCCCTTCCAACCCAAACCATTCTATGATTGTAGGATATGGAACACAGAGCATTTTTGTAAATAAACACACTTTTTTTTTCCCACCTGAGGACCTGTATTAAAACCCTTATTTTTTTGAATGGTCTATAACTTAATTTTTTTTTTCTTGTTGGTAAGAGAATGCAGGGGAATGGTAGTAAAGACAGGAATTTCTGAGGGATATCTCAGCTGGTTTGTTGGGTGTTTTCAGGAGCACAAATGTCAGCTGGATACCTATTTCCCACTGCAAGCTGATAGAATTCAGATGCTATATTTCTTCAATGCCTTTGAAAAGTGCATGGATACAGAAACATTATATAAAGGGCTCTTGTCTTCTACTAAACTTTTGTCAAGACCTCCTGAGGAGGCCCGTAGTCTTCTCCACTAGAGGCAGCAGACTTTTAGGAGAAGGTTATGCATTTATGCTCTTGTTGTTATGGAGTTGTCTTCTTAACTGTATTACAGCAGCTGTAGGACTGTATAAACTTCTTGACATGAAAGCCGTAACATCTGTGTATAACTTCTGTAATGGACCAGAGAGCTGGGCACAGTAACTTCCTTTCACAAACCTCTTGATATCTCAGTCTGCTTTTCTTTTGAGTGTCTATGTATTGTCATTATTCAAGTTAAACTACATAAGGTATTAATTTCCATTTAGTACAATAAACTAACTAGACCAAGGTTAAAATTTGATATTAAGATATGAAAAAATGCAAAAAATTATTTCTTTCTACATTTCTGAGAGGAAAGTTCTCCATTCTTCCTAAGAGGCTGAGAATATGATCAGATGAATTTTTGCAATCTTTCAGATCCACGGTGGAAGATCACCAACAGCAAGCACTCATCACTACCCTTCAAGTGGAAGTTAAAAGCTTCATGCAAAGGCATTACAAAGGTTGATGGGAGCACTCCCAATCTCTCCAGTACCAAGCTACCCAAACTGGAGCGCATCTCCTTTAGCAGTAGGCAGCAGGTACAAACACATCTCTTTTGACCTCTCCTTCAGGGCAAGCAAGAATGCCAGTTGAAAGGCTATAAGGAGGCTCTCCAGCTAGCCCAGCACAAGGCTGTCTGATTATTCCCTGAAAAGGCAGCAAATTCATCCACAGTCATAGACTTCTTGGAGCCTTTGAATATTACTGGAGTATCCTCCACCTTCAGATGGCAAGGAGGTGACAAGGATACTTTAGGTCAGTAAAGTAAGAAGAAGTTAAGTGATAACAGTGCTCCCTGAGGAATGACAGGTGAAAGGACACGACAAAATTTTAAGTAAATATAAGAGTCTATAAGAAAACAGAGTAAAAATTGAAAAGGTAGAAACAAGAAAAAAAAAAAAGAATTTTGCCACATCCACTTCTCCTTGTGACATCTTTCCCTTTGGTCTGCCTCAGCTGTAAGCTGCTTATGAAAATAGCTTTTTTCCTCTGTATTCTATAAACACTAAGGCACTATGTCCCTTAAATCATATACATTAAATAAGGAAGTCCTGTTTAAATATTCTGTGTAACACTCACTCTGTTACAGATGCTGCCAAAACACAATAGCGAGCAGGGAGGATACGTAAACCGGCCTTTCTTGCATATGTCATCCAAGTAATAGCTATTTGAATACCACTTCAGTCATCCCATAACATTGTTTTACAACATAAATGTTTACTGACATTTAGCAGATCTGACCTCTTTATGAACCTGACCAGCCATTAGAAGTTTATTAACAACTAATGAACTGTTCCTATTTATAAGATAAATAGAATTAAAAAATATTCTGAAAATCTTCCTACAGATTAGAGTGAGTAGCATTTTCTTCATCTCCAGGGACAGAAACCTCAAGACTGATTTTGGAAATATGAAAATGGATTTGTTTCTTAAATAATATTTAGTGAATAACTACTGACAGTACTTACTCCAGCACAGGTCCCAAAATATATTTTATTAGTAGCCGCTAAATAAATCACTGGCAAACTAAGTCCATGAAGCCAATGACGACTCAAGTTTGGAAAGGTATCGTAGGGAACTGAGTACTCTGTCTTTTCCCAGTTCATACAGTCATTATCCAGAGCATTAGTTACTGGAGATAAGGTAGCTAATAAATAAGAATTAGAAGGGTCTAGCTGACTTAGATACACAGTCTACAAGTCTTACATTCTTATGAGGGAGGATGGTATTCATGAATCTTAACTGTTTCCCTAGCTTTCTGGGCCTCTTTTATTACTACAAAATATCTACAAATAATAAGAAAGTATCTTCACACATTTAAAAAAGATTAATAACACAAAACTAAAAATATTACAAAACCCCCAAATTACACTAATTATATTATTATGTCTAGCAGAAGAGTGGTGCCATTCTTAGATCATTAATATTGAAATAATTCAGATTGCTGAGGGCAGCTGACATCAGGCTAGGGCAAATAGTTAACATCAGCTTCATCTTTCCAGCAACAGAAAAGTGCCACAACAGAAGAAAGTGCACATGTCCCAGATCAATCTGTCATTATCTGCTTGTTCAAAGAAATCCTTTCCCATGGTCCCTTATTAAATCACACCGCCTCTAAAGCAAACAATTTCTCAGCTCTACAAGCGGTGACTGTGTCAGACTGATGAAACTAAAAGAATGTGCTACATGGTGCCAGGGGACTTGACAATGACAGGAACAGGCTGACCTAACAAATGTAGTAATATTGGAAACTCTTCACCGAGAAATGCGACCACCAACGTAACATAAGGCAATAACCGCAGATACCAGCAGGTAGACTACAGGTACAAATCATACGTTGGAGAAGGAGACGTGTTTCCATCAGTCCTCCTCCAGTTTCTTCCTCCCACTTTGTCTGCAGCTGTGCCAGATGTGCTCCCTCCTGAAATGACCCCACCGCGGCCACGCAGCTGCTGCGCACGCTCCCCCTGCCCCGTGAGACGGTGTCTGGTCACGCCTGCGTCCCACACAGCGTCAGTGCACACGGCCCTCTGCTCTGTGGCACGCTGTGGCACCTGCGACTGTCTCAGAGTGGCAGGGAAATAAAAACCCTTGCAAATGTAGGAATTGCTGTGCCAGTCAAGGCAGCGTTTCATCACTCTAGAGCTGTCTCTGATATCGGCTATTAACAGGAAAGGCAAGGCATTCTTTGCAAAATAATCTGTCTAAAGAGAATGGCTTTTGCAGTTCCTCACTAAAAAGGTGGTCTTCTGGTTAGGAGCAGAAGGGTTAATATCCAAATTTGTCTTTATTTCTTCTTCATCCTTCGAAATCTAACACAGGGTGCTCTGAAGATCTACGTGAATATTGACCCCCTTTATAAAAATGGATACCTTGGGCGCATGATATCCACTAGCAATGAGTCCCACAGGGTAATCACACATCTATACCCTTCTAAATCCTATGGAAATTCCTGTCACTACTGATTTAAATATGTCTGCTGATCTTCACAGGACTATGGTTTGTGTGTATTTAAGAACAGCCAGTCTACTTGGCTTGCACAGCATGTTTCTTGCTGTTCTCGTGTTTGTCTTCAAACATTAACAGTCTCTGTTTCTCAAACCTCATATCACAGCTTTTCCTATGCTAGACATCATTCTTATTGCTAGGATTTAAAGCCTCCCTTTTCTATTCCCTTCTGGGTTTTAACATAGTAAATAGAAATGAGTACTAGGTTACACTTGAATAGTATTATTGATGTGAATAGTGATCATAAGAACCTTCAGTTGAAAACATTATGTAAACTACATTTTCACCCAAAAATAGTTTCACCAAAAGTGTTTACTGATAGGTCAGTAAAGTGTTTGATTTCTGCAGCAAAGTACATAAAAAGATGTTTCCTACCTCTTATTTTCGCTCCCGTACAAGACCCCTAGCAGGGAAATAAATATGTAAGCATACTAGAAACTTATCAAAGCATGGGAGACACTAAAAATGTTTCCCTGGTCTGTTTGATATTGATACTTTCAATGTTTTTTCCATCTGTTTCTTTGTCTCATGATAGGCTTCTTTCTTTTTTAATCTTAACTGTGAAGCAAACTTTTTTACTGATATGGCCATGGAGAAGCTCAGCTCTTTTTTGTGAGTTGTATAGCTAATTTAGAGACAGCTTCAATCATCCATGAATTATTCTTTCCAAACTGTATGACAACAACATGACACAGCTTCTCAGAGTATCTACATTATCAAGAATCGAATGCCAAAAAAGATTTTATTTCTCAATAGATGAAAGATAAAATGTCACTCATTTTTTTTCTGTCTTCCAGAGTTTTATAAAAATGGTTCTTCTGTATTGAAAGAGAAAATTTTCACAGTTTTATAGAAAGGTTAGAAAATATTCCACTTAGGCAAGAGGATTTGAAAACAAGACATGCAGGTGTCTGAAAAAAAATTAAGGTGAGTAATACCCACTAGAACTACCTAACTAATGATCCTAAATATGATGGATCTAGGATGGCACATCTTTCTTCAAACTCAAACAGAAAAATTAGATTTAAGGAAGGAATGACTGAGCGAAGATCCATGAACCGAGGGATGCACAATTGCAAACTTGTGCATCTCTTCTTGCTCTAAAAATGTTTGATCTAATTAAAAAAAAAACCCAGTGAGAATGAGTGAAGGTGCCACATTAAATGGGAAGCAAGGTTATTTAGGGAACAGAAGATTTTGCACAGTATTGAAGGTAAGGACTAAACTCTTCTTGAATGTGTTGTAGGAGAGGCAGCTGGCAGAGAGATCAAGTAGAGAATGCATTTCACTTATGTTAGACCTAAACTAATTATTTTGGCAACATTTCACTATTACTAGGAAGAAAGTGAGCATCACCAATGGGTGGGAAAAATTACTGACTGAATATACCTCTTTCTGTCACAGAGTCACAGGATGACTAGCTTACTGTGGGCACCGGAGTCAGAGGAGTTGGATCTCACATGAAGGCGGGGACAATAGTTCAGAAAGATAGGATGGAAGTGTTATCTGAGCATTTTTGTTTTGTATAGAATGAGGTGGAAAATGGAAAAACATACAGAGTCACAGAGAGGGAAGATTTCAGCTATTAGTATGGAAGATAAAGGACTTAAGGGTTTTGGTTTGCTTTAAAGGAAAATAGCTGCTCTTAAAGCTTGTGAAGTAAAAAAAATAGCAAGTTGTATATAGCTCAGTTCAGAGGGAAAAGGAAAGAAATAGGCAGAAAATATGATAGTTTGTTCAACAGAAAATAAGGGCCATCAAGAAGGTTTAGAAAGGAGCTGAGCTTCAGCCCTGCTATGTTCAAGTTGAGTTCAAAATGTAGAAAAAGAAATATTAGAAAAATTTTACTGAACTGCAGGTAGGGCATGAGGAAGGAACATGAAGAAACAGTATGGCTTTGCTTTTTCACTTCAGGAGAGATGCAAGAACAGCACAGATTATGTAAAAAAACAAAGCAGAGAACAGTTCCAAGTGAAAAACACAGTGCTAAGTAATACCCAAAGCAAGACGTGGTTATTCTGCAGGAATGACTGCAGAGGCAGTGAATATGAAGTACCTGGAGCAGGAACTTAGATACCTCTCCTGTGTCCACTTATATCTCCTGATTGTCCACTTACAGCTCCCAAAGAGTCTTTAACTCCCAAAGAGACTTTAAACAAGTCCAGAATTACAACATGAGATTATTCATTGTAACGGAAAAGGGAATTGCTTGTAGGACTGATGAACTCCACTCTTAAGAATGAAAGATAGCCTGTTAGTAGCTACTTGATATGCCTCTCTTTAAAAAGACAACTTAGCAAAGGAACTTAGTGCTTGGGGTCAGCACCCGTATAACATTTCCTGTGATTCTTGGAGTGTTCAATCATCTTTCTTCTGTGCATTTAAAATTTCAACAGTCACTAGGTAGCTACTGATGCCTGCGGCTATGGCTAAGTCACATTTTCTTCCTTCACAAATTTCCTTCTCCCTTCTACAATTCCTGATCCTATCCTGGTCATATTTACATGGCCTCACTTGATATATGCTCAAGAAGATGAGCCCTGTTGAGAGGACCTGCTCCTGGAACTGCTCAGGTTCCTGGGGGCCCAGCTCTGCAGTCTGCACTCAAGAGAGAGTTTAACAAACTACTTTGTCTCCAGCTACAGACCAAGATGTACAAAGGGAATCTAAAGCCTCAGGTGACAGCCTGATTCCAATGTGTTATCCACCTACAGCTACCTGGAGGTGCTGTTGTCTCATAAGGTCCAGAAGAGAGATTTCTCTTGAGCCTGCGTGGTGGCACCAGGTTCTGCAGGTCCCTCTGACCACACGCAGTGCGGGTGGCTGCTGAAGCCACCTGCAGACCCTGACTCTGGCAGTCCCCTGTGACAAAGAGAACCCCAACAATGCGGTGTATCATGATCTTTGGGAACTTCACATTGCTCGAATAAAGTTATTTTCTTTGGCTTCCTCTCTGGCTACCATAGTATAAATACTCTAATTTAATAGCATGCAGAGCAGCATGTGATAAGATCTGAGTTCAGAGGGGTCAATATACACTTATGGTATACGCTATATATATTATACATATAGTATATATCTACATATGCGTGTATGTACATACTACGAAGTGTTATATAATGTTACATATATTAAATTTCATCTGAATTTTTACTGTTTGGAAGCCTCTCTCTTGGTGTCCCAAGAATGCAGGCACTGAACAGCTTAAGAAGCACCTGATCGTTAACAACTACATACTAATTTGCACAAGTGCACATCATTATCATATATAGATACTTATGCAAATAAAATTCATAAATTCATGTTAGTGCAGTCACTATATTTGCCTAATTAGCTATCTCTGTTAGTTTCTGTCTTTCCATGGTGATGAATTAAAAGAGCTTTAGCTTTAACTTCAGCTCCAGTTTCACTGACACTGTCCAAGTAATATTTTTCATGTTGACCAAAATACCTTGCACGTCTGTCTCTTTTCTATTATTTTTTTCAATGTCCAAGCACTTCTTTTATAAAAGAGCTGACAAGCAATGGACAAAATGCACATGCAGTAATATTTTCCACAATTTCCAATCAGAATTATATTAGAGAGACGTTAACCACATAACTAAGATGACCATATTTCAGTCTTCTGCATTATACTGAATCACTAATGCTCAACTACGTGTCTCAACCTTTCTGCTGCTGACCTCTAGAGATTGTCCCTGAGCTGTGCACTTTTAGATCAATAAGGCATATTCCTTCTTTGGCCATGGCATCCAAATGTGCATAGTACTCAATATAGTGACTAAGTAAATGCACTGGGTACTGTTTATGTAATAATCATGTATGTGTGTACAGTCATATAATTTCAATGCTCTCCTACTTTGTATTCCACATGAAAGAAACAAAGAGAAGAAGAGAACAATTTATTTCTGTATATTTTTTAAATCAAATGTTTGGGGAAAAAATTGGATCAATATTTCCAATTAGAGCAAATTCAAATATTTGAAAACTTGCAAAATATAAGAGGTTGTATTTCAGATCTACTCAGTATTGAGATATGTCTAGATACAATACTTCTGTTCAGATATTTTGGTAACTAAAACATTTAAGATGACATTTTAGTCATAAAAATAAAATATTCAGGATTTTATCTCAGCAATCTTAATAAATTATCACTGACAGCGATGAAATACTCTACATACTGTTTATGCAAAGGTTCATTAAAGACTGCAGAATGTTATCTAAAACTTTCTTCTCTGCAGTTAAGTTACTGAATGTATTCAATGAAAATTAAATTTCAAACACATACATTTCTAATTAAGTAGAAACTATTTTTGTTTATTCCATTTACTAGTGGAAACACGTACTGAACCCTACAGTTTGTTTGGTCAAAGCCAAATAGAATCCAAACCTCGTGAGATTCCAAAACTCTCGTTTTGGATATGTTTCTGATGAGACAAAACAGTTTTCCCCCACTTCCCTTCATGGTTAGTTCTCATCTATAGTTCTCTTACAGTCGTTATTGCCAGTGATACAGAGTAGGATTAACCCCAGGTAGCGTTAGGTATTTCAGAGTTAGCAAATAATCTGAAGTAGTCATCATGGGACTTCCTTCCCATTGAGTGGAAAGAGATGTCCATCCATGTTTCTCATCAACGCCTCTTTGAAGACAAAATGCCTCTTTCCCTTCTGACTAGGTAACAAGCTTGGATTAGCCACCTCACTTTAAGTGGCTAAAATTGGGTTGAAATCTCCCTGTAGAATCTACAATTAATCTCATCAGTTCTCTTTACCTTGTAAATGGTGTTATGACAAAGAATACTTTAAAATGTATTTGCTGGTTTTGCAGACAACGAGAAAACAGTAGCAATCTAAATTTGACGATTCATTTCACTAGCCTTTCTGCAATGTGAAAAACAATGTAATCTGGAAAGGGAACAGCATCAAGTGTAGGCTGAGAAATAACCCTCTAACATATTTATTCTAATAGACATGAATAGAGAGTGGTTTGAGTGCAAAATATCTTTTCAAAGCTTTATATTTCTCATGCAGTGCCTTGAGTTAGCACTGATAATGTTCATGGGTATCTTGTTCAGACTTGTTCAAACTAGGTAACACAATATGTCTCCTGAGAAATCCTGCTATAGCTCACAATATTTGATATATACAAATAGTCTGTTTTCAGAATATGTATAGCAATATTTCTATCCATCTGAAAAGAGACTTTTAAATAAGTAGGATAACTTCATATTGTTGTACAAATTTAATTGCTACCGTTATATTTTATTATGTAGTTAATGATGGACGAGGTATTTTATCAGCGAAGAGATAAGATCCGTATTTCTTGTATCAGTGAGATAAGTCAGAGGGTAAGATATTTATCCTGAAAAGCTGATAATATGATCTGAGCCTCATGCTCCCGGAAATTTATTAATCTGATATCTATTCAACTGGCAAATTGTTGTTTGTGTGCTTCCTGGAATAGACACAAAACATGAACTGCTCAAGCCCATTACATTGTCATAGCTAATGGTAGTTCTCAGTTTGCTGATCCAGCTAGCCCAGAAGTATAGCCTTCACAGTTTCAAAGAAACCACAGCCTATTAGTAGCAATTAATTGGCTCTATAAACACTTCCAAAATGGACTTATTGAACAGCATGAAGATAAGTGGAAGTTCTCTGCCTCATTTGCTTTTCTTCCTCTATAGTTTATATTAGATGTTTTAGCATTCCAGTCCTCTCACAGGACGGATAATTGAAAACATCATCCCTACATGGGAGCAATTTCCACTGCTGGAAATGTTAACAAAAAGGAAATTTTAAGAAGCCCAGATGCCATCAGAGCATTGCAGTGTCTAGCAGACCTTTGGGAAATGTCGCCTGAGCTCAGTTTAAATGAGGAAATATTTCAGTTTTAGTGAATAAGACAGGACCACTTGTGCGTGGCCGTTTTTGGCAGGCAGCTGGGCTTCATAAATGCCTTACTTATAAAAAAAAAAAAAAAAGCATAGATGTAGAGTACAACTTCTGACCCAATTCAATCACACAGAAACCACAGGTGTCAATTCTCTCATGCGCTAGCTCTGCCTAAAGCTTGCAGCTTAACAGAACCCCACAAAACAACAGTAGCACTTTATTTAACAGGACAGCATGTGATGTTTAAATATCCTTACCAGCTTGGCCTGCGGAGGAGTCAAACTGAATCTCGGGTGCCGTGCTTTCTGCATGTGTAGAAGCTGCCGGTAGTCTCAGAATAAGTTGATCCACGTCACTTCCCGCTGGTTGCTGCTGATCAGACCCAGCAGAGCTGAGGACCAGGAGAGGTTTGCTCTGCTGCCCCACTCCTTCCTTGTGGAAGCTGTGGTACTTTTGATTCTCCTCTCCAAAATGGGGACTAAAAGTCTCAAAGGGTCGGCCCTGCTTGTCAGCTGTTTTCTCCCAGGGCTTCGAATTTTTCTGAGAAAAAGTGCCACCTGCCTTGCCACTGCACTTGGGCCTGTAATCGGGCAGAGGACCTTCACTCAGCAGGTTCTTCAACTCTTGCAAACTTCGCTTAGAAATGTCAGGTGCCCCTGTGAAGGACTCGGCAGTACCGCTTCCTCGAATGGTTACAGTACTGCCCAGGGAGCCCGTCTTTGTCACGTGAAACTTCACATCTTTTTCTACCATCCCACCCCGTTCTTCTTGCTTACTCTCTGCCTCCTCAGCGCCCTCTCCCCTGCGTGCTGCCTCTGCGCACCCAGCTTTCCCTGCGTTCCTTGCAGGCTGCAGGCCCGTGGGCTGCTCCATTTTAGCTGGTGTATCTACTTCCTTGTGAGTTTTTCCTATTATTCTTTTCCTGGTGTCAGCATTTTCCTGGATTTCTTGCATTTCTCCGGACATGTCTTCTTTCACGTCGCTGCTGGTATGGGAACTGCCACAACCCGCTCTGTCCGTTTGTACTGGAGGAAAGCTCGCCAGGTTTCGAAGAGGCTCATTTGATGGTGGTTCTGAGGAACCACTGGTCGCTTGAAGGGGACAAGAATCTGGTATTTTCGAGGTGCAGGACAGCTCCATCTTCTCATTTTCTAAAGGAGGAACGTACTTTGTAGGACCTTTGACTCCCTTTTTCTTTCTGAAACCACATATATTGTTGCCATCAACTTCATCATTGTCACTTTCAGATGTGTTCTGTAACCAGCAATAAAATATACAACCAAATAGCACCAAATAGCACGAATGAAACAGAACATCACAATGGAGTACTACCACCAGCTGCATTCATTTTGTAGCACGTCCTTTACTTGCTGATGGAGGTCTCTGTGGACTCTTACTGACCCTCAAATTCTGCTATTTTGATTTTTAAAATTCTCACAGAATTCTTTTTCGTATGTTTTAGAACAAAATTGGTGAAAAGGCCTTCATAATATAGTTTTTAGGCAGATTTAGTAGATTAAAATATAAGAGATTGCACACTGTGTGACATCATTTGTCAAACATGCACCCTTTAAATATGAAAAAATGTATTTTAATTATTACATTTAAGTATATTCTTGCTCATATTAAAAGCATTTGTGTTTATAAATGAAATTTATTTCCCTGAAACACAGAACACTGGCAATCCTTATAAGTACAGAGAGGGAAACCTGAAAATAAACAGCTTTTAAATTAATTTCAGGATCTAATTTGCCCAAATAACTGAACTTCCAGGGCAGCGGTCAAAAGGACAAACCCATACTTGGATGAGTGAGTGGGCAAGAACCAGAAGATGATGTTTACTTTTATATATGACATTGATATAATTTATATTATTATGCTGGGAGCAGATTTTAAAATGGATGTAAACATGTGGACAAGGTGCAAAAAGGAGCTACAGAAATTAATCTGCTTGCATTATCCCAAAGAATATCAAGAAATGTCTGGATCCTTGTCCCTCCTAAGTATCTTGATCCTACCACAAGTATGATTAATCTGATGGTGACAGGGAAAAGGACAGGAAATCAAAACCAGATATGTCCAAATTAAAAAGCAGCAGAGATTTTAATATTGTGGGCGATTATTTCACAAACTATCAAGGCAGAGATTGAATCCTCTATTTCACGGAGTCTTAAAAAAGACTCCATAATACAGTTTAACCAAAATATGAATCTCTCCATAGCCAATCACAAATTGTTATATTGCTTATGAATACCTACTCAAGCATGAATTTAAGACTCAGTAGCTTAACCCACAGTCCTTGGTTTGCTTGGGTTAGGTCGGAATTAACACCTGTAAAAACACTGGGAAATCAAGAGATATGTTCCGAATGAGACTGTTCTTTACCTTTTCCACAAAGGAACAATCTGTACTCTCTCCAGTTTCTGAATTTCCAGAAGAAGTAGGGATCTGCACAAAAGCAAAGTGAATGCCAGTCTGGATAAGGCAAAAGAGATTCCTGTTGGCAGACAAAAGCGCACAGAAGAAAAGGCAGCAGTGTCTGATGTGCATATGGAAGGAAACAGTTACTTGGCCACCATTAAGGTCATTAGCACCTCCCTTTTTCTATATTATTCCTCCCTATTTTCTCACTGTGCTATTTTCCATCATTACCTAGTTAAAAAAAGGCTCATGGCTGGGGTTCACGGGGAAGGCAGCTGACTGCCAGCTCTATAGGCAGGGCAAGCCACCCAGCGCCTGCAACTCCCATGCACGTGTCTTGACAGCGATGTGGTCGTGATGCCCACTTGCAGCCCAACACAGTTATTGGCTCATTCACAACAGAAATCCGTGCTTACCCCAGTTTTAGCACTCGGTTTTTAATGAATCCATTTCTTCATCAAAAAGCTTTGGTTTATTCCCATAATACACCATATGATACTCCGTAAAATAACTCTGGGTATATTGCTGATACCTCCTCACATTCACCCATACAGAACAGGCCTAATTCCTACAACTCTGTATCATTATGGAATATAAACGTAATGAAGGAACTTTCCTGAAGCAGACAAAAAATGCTTATAATGGAGAATTATGAGGGAGAATTTTAACACCTCCATTAGTAATACAAGAAAGTGAATGAAGCTGGAGAAGAAACAGTAGAGGTGGAAGAACCAGTGGCTGCTAAATGAGAAAACCCAAGTCATTTTTGAATAAAGGAGGCATCAAAGTAAATTTCTAGGTGTATAAAATTCTTTTTTTTTTTTGAGAGAGAGAAAGGACAGAAGAGTTACAGCTATGAAAGCTATAGTTGTAAAACAATTGTAATTTTTAATGTATGTATGAAAAATATTTACTTAAATATCTTTTATGGCAGAAGTTACCATCATTAAAATATTCTGGTTTCCACTTTATGAACTTTTCAGAATTCTTTTGTTTCCTTTGAATAACTTGAAACCAGTAACATAATCATAACACCATCTGCATTTCTGCTTTATAATATATTCCCACTCTCTTTGCTCAGAGATAACCACTGAAAATTTTAATGTTTGATTAGGTTTTTGCCTGTTGTCCCTACTGCAGGTCTCTGAGAAATGTTCAGTAAAATAACTGAAGGAAAGACGAGCACATCCTTTTTTATAACACCTATATACTGAAGTCAGACAAAGAGTAGTTCATGTATCAAAACCAAAACCTGCCTGTTAGTGTTAGCCATTCTAAATGGTTTCATGAACACAAGGTACCATCTCCACGTTATAACCCTTACCAAAACACATTCCTTCTGAATAGAGATGAGCGGGATAAGGACTGATCACTTGTAAATTTGTTAATGGAAACATTAATATGCAATAGAACTCTAATTACTGATGTGTCTATAGCAGTCTGCAAAGGGTTTATTTTCCATGAAGAAATTGAGATTATGGTGCTGCATTTTGATCATAGATGTCTGAAATAGATACAATGCCTGTTGCTCTCAAACAAAACAGCGATTTTTTTTTTACCTTCAAATAAACAAAACTCTTACCTTTATACAAAGAACAACCTATACATTACTTAAGGTCCTCAGCGTAAGGCACACTGTGACTTTGTGCAGGAGAATGACTCTTCATTTCTAAATAAACTCAGACATTGATGGACTTTCTTTTAGAAACCATTCACAGTAATTTTTGCAGTGAATTAAACAGTGCTAGCTTTGTTGCAAGGTACAAATACAGCATCCCTTCATATTAAAGCAGTCTTATGCGTGAGTTATGACACAGCCTTACTTGTCTAATAGCTTCTGTGGTGGCTACCATCAGAAAAGGCCTAGTACCGGGGCACAGAGGGGAGAGCACCCAGGAAATAGGACTTACAAATTATCTCTTTAACTTTTTATTTCTAGCAAGCTTTTTTCTGCAGAAGACAGGGATGATTAAGCAAAATAGCAGCTTAAAAGAGTTACAGTGCAAGTGAGCTGGATGCAGATCATGACTTAATTTCACAGAGCCATGTGTCCTGCTGTGCTGAAAGCAAAACACTCATGGCATTAATATGGCAAAAGTTCCGTTTATTTTTTATTTCATGGCTGAATGCTCCTACATTTTTGTTGCTGTGTGGCAACAGTAACAGGAGATGCTAAAGCTACTTGAAAGTTCTTTCAGCCAACGTTTGTTTCAGCATCATTCAATTTTTGTTTGCTTGTTTTCAAATATTTACTGGCACCCTAAGTCAGAAGTCTTGAAAGTTTTGAAATTTGCTTCTTTCTTAACAAGTGAACACTCAGGTGGTGATTCAAATATTCCTGCCAGAAGGATTAGGTCCAAAATATGAACAGTGTGGGCCACATTATGCAACAGATTTGAGATTTAGATTTTTCTTTCTAAAGATGTTAATTGTCATTGATAGGTATCGGTACACCCCCAAGTTCTGATTTCCATCAGGACTTCTTGCCCCAGTGCTGTGACTCGTGCTGGTACACTGATCCGCTCTGCACTGGGGGTTTGCACCTGGTAAGGTTTCAGTAGAGGTGGACCAGTGCACATCCAACAGTAGGCAGGAAGAGTGGCAGGGTGGATCAGACGTCATTTCCCGTTATGGATAATCTCAACTCATACAAATAACAGCTTTGCTTGTCTTCACCAGATACCTACCGTGTCACTTTGGGTACACAAGAGTCTGGACCTCTGTGACTATCAACAGACCATAAGGGCTACACGTGTGCATTACAGCAGCATATTAGGGCACCATGCAGGTGGGACGAGGAGAGAATAGAGAACAGTACCAGCAAGCAAATATTTCAGCACAGTGCAGAAATTGCTTGCTCTACTTAACCCAATTACACGCCACTTCTGGCATGCCATCAGGCTTCTACAGCTGATAGGCATTTTATATCTTGTGGTAACACAGAAAACAAACATCTAAAGCAATTTTTCTTAATCAGTTTGCGTTCACTTTTAGGCTTTGTATAAGCTCTGAGGTGGAACATTAACTGTATCATGAAATACAGCACTGTCAAAAGGCAGTTCATCTGTAAACCTGCCAATCGGCAAGCTGAGAATGTTTGGAAATGTGAAGTGTTGCCTTTGGGAGGAATAATAAGTGCTGAGATTTCTGGTGTGTGAAACACAGGTGAAAATCGAAGGCAATTCTTGAACTTTTGCCTTAAAAGGATTTTATAGGTGACTGAAAATATATCTGTAATGTTCTATGAGACAAATTCAGAGCTGCAGAGGGGACCTTCTATTTTTCTCCTATTTTTTATTTGTTTCATGACCTCAGGCAGGACTGCAAATGCTATCAGGGTTTATAAGCCTCTCTCAAAAATGTATCGACAAAGAGACAGGGAAATGAGAAAAAGAAACTCACACTATAGCATTTGAAAGGGAAAAAAGGGAGAAAGGGAGTTATTTTAAAAGATGCTCTGAGTAACTGTAGGTGAATAGCTGCAGAAGGATTTCTATCACAGAAAAAGGTGAAAGAGGCAAGGTGCAACTCTAGCAGGAGCTTTTGTATATCTAATCAAGAAGATAACCCAATGTTCCTGCTACTGGCTACCCAAAAAAGTGATGCAGCCACTCAGCAAAATGCACTGGGGTCTCCATCACGTTCTCATTTTCTCTTTTGTTTCAGATCATTAACCAACTTTAGACATTATTTTAACTGATTATTAAGAGGTCAAATTGTGATGATCTTCCTGAGTTGTTGCTAAAGATTTTTTAAGAATGAAAGATTAATTTTGCAAAAAACATCAAAATGTCAAAAGCTGGCATAACTAAGAATTAGAAAAACATGGGGAACTAAAAAAAAAATCCTCCTAAACAGAAAAGTTAAAAATATGTATGGTTTGGTTGGCTGAATTTTTTATTTATGAAAAGTTAAACCGCTTCACTTAGGTTTGACTTTGTTTTTTCTATCATATAAAACAACGTTGAAAAACTGAAGTTAAATGTTTCCAATCTAAAAAAATCTAAAAATATTGTTCAAATTATGTTGACATGTGATATTATTCTCATTGTTACTTTCAAAAGTAACACAGTTTCTCAAAGTACTTCAATTGCTACGGAACCGTAAATGCTGAGGAACTTTCTCTGACCCACTTTGACTGTTACCAGGTTTCCCTTTACAGCTCCCCTATGTTGGTACAGTCAAGTTTAATTAATCTTTTTGTGTAGTAATGAATCTCAAAAACTAGAAGTCAGGTCTTAACAAGAGATGCTGCTTAAGACCTTAGACGACAGTGCCCATAAAGCAAGTACTCCTGCACCCAAGCGCTTTCTCTGCCCCTTCCCTTGACAGATGGAAAGCGTTGCCCAGCTGCTCCCCCAGTAACCAGGCAGCGAAGGAGCAGAGGATGCAGGAACAAATTATCTGCTGCTGGGAATTAATGCAGCTTCACTGGAGTCACTGGAGCTACACAGATTTGTACCAGGAGGGAATCTGACCCATGGAGTCGTAGGGAGGACAACACAGACATTTCCAGGGAGTAGCTCCAGGCACAGAGAGGGGTTTTGGCTCTTGCACGCAGTGCTAAAACAGTGTGTGCTACAATAAACAGACACCGGTGGCTTGTAAGCTAGAGGCATGAAGATCACAGCATATTGTCAAGATATCGCTGTGACTAGTTTGTCCCTCAGTGACGTTGTTTGATGAAGTGGTACTCAGAGTAATTTACTGCTACAAAAAACTCCCAGTGAAAGACCTGCAAGTGGCGTAAATATTAAGTATGTGTAAGATTATTTTGCAGCTAGAGGAGGTGAAGTACAAACTTGACATAGCTCACAGGAAGATGTGTGGTAATGTTAGGAGCAGAAGCAGTCTCCTTCCTTCTTTGAAACTTTTAAACATACTCAAGATTATTAGCATACTTCATGTGAAAATGAACGGAATGAGTTTAGCTCACAATATTGTGTCACTTATTTTCACGTTTGACATCTGCCTTTATCTGCCACTCCCATCCAAAACCTTCATACTATATACACAATGATTACATGAGCTCCTCAAAGTCATTGACTCTCTGGCTGCCTCAAAGCAGCAGAGAAGTCCCTGTGGCAAGGTTATTTGCAAATATTTTCCCTTGGACTATGCCACCTGCACCATGTAAAAAAAAAAAAAAAAATCCCTAAAGATAGAGATGAAGAAGCAGATCCTACCTTCACAATGATTTGGGACCACAAAAGTACACTGGTGGTGTCATCTCCAAATTGCAGCAGTGTAAATGAGATCTAAAAGCAGGATCCATTTAACAGTTGACTAATCCTCAGGAAGACATTTGCAACAGAATGGACTTAATGATCTACAATACTTCTATGTCTAATTTCTATGACTCATTTCATATACAAAGATGGTCTAGGAGGTAGTCAGTGACTCAGAGTAAGTCCATCTCTGGCATACAAAGTATCCATTTATTCACCTTGATAAAAATGTCTAGTAGCCTCAGGAAATCTGCCTGCACCATCAGTTCCAAGCCACATTACATCTTTCTCAGTATCTTTAAGGAAACATTTTAATGTTAATGTTATGTTTTCACAATGAAACATGGCTTCTGGATGCTACTCAAAGTAATAGGTTCAGTTATTATTTTTTTTTTACTTTATTGAAAGTATATATTACAACTTCAGGACCAGAATCTGTTTTAAAATGCACTTATATAGAAACTGAGCAGCTCCACTTAGGTCAGTAGCCTGACTCAGGAGTGTTACTTTCTAATTCAGGACAGACCGTGGTCCACAAATTATAGTGCTTTCATTCACATTAATGAAGCCAACCTGTTTTCCTGCAAATATTAATAGGATCAGAATTGAGACCTCTATTTCTGTTACGTTTGACAGAGTTATGAATGAAAGACATAGGAAGTTAAAATGTGTTAGATTTGCTTCCTAAAGCATTTTTTCTTCTTTTCAGCTTAAACAAGAAGCCTTTCTTTGACCTGCATTTGCTTCAGAATTAGACCATGCTAAACATACATGCATGAAGAGCCTTGCACACGATCCACGATGAAGTATTGACTCACTTGAAATCTTGAAGTGGATGCAAAAAAGTGTTTTATATCAGCGTATCTGCTCGGAAATCATTCCCAGTCAGTCTCTTACCTGCTGAGTAAGATCTTCCTTTTTGTTCATGTCCACTTCATTCTAGTTCAGGTCACCATTAGAAATGACCTAGTAAAAATCTAGTAGAAAGACATCCCGTATTTATAGGCACAGGTACAATACAGGTTAGTTAAAACAGAATTGCTGTAAAGTTCTTTTCCCAGAAGGCCACGCAGATGATGAACCATAAAGAGCAACCCCAACGTGCCGTGGCCAAGAGTACCACTTTCTGGAACAGCGTTGAAGTAGTAAACTGACAAATGCACATTACTAGCTGCCTGCCTGTCTGGAAACAAAGACAACTGAGTATAAAACTGTTTTGCTCAACTTTTCTCCTCACAAAAGGCTTTTGTCCTGTAACAAGCCATATCTGTTCCGGAATGGAAGCTATTGTTAGGCTCCTTAGAGGTAAAACCTGTATTGGGCATTATAACAGCAGTATGTTATTGAGGCACATGGAAAGGGATTTGAAAGGCACAGAACACTGCAAGAACAACATGCAGCACTAGCCTGTTATTCTAGGTGCTTGTATGTTGTAAATATTGATGGATCTTGTTGTACTAGAATTGGGGGTAGGGGTCTTTTTTTGCATTAGATCTCTGAAAATATTTCACAGATTAGATAGTTAAGATTGTCTGTCTTATGCTTTTTTATTTATCAGGTTTAACATGAATTCAAAGGACTGCGTTTAACTGACACTTCATTCAAGTTGCTTTAGCTGACATAGCGCTACAGGATGACGGTATCGTGTGTGCTTACAGCAGCCCGTCCCAACGACTGGTCACTCAATAAACTCAAGTAAGCATCATGTTAAGAATGGCATTTAATCTTGCAAAAACGCAGGTTTGGCAATTTTTTACACTTCCAAAAAATAAAAATAAAAAAGAGTTTGTTAAAATTACCCCATCAGAATAATGATTATGGGTTAAGAGCTATAGTTCGCAAAAATCTTAGGCATCTCCAGAGAAATTCATAAATACAGGTGCCCAAGTACCAAACTGTGATTCTGAAAATTCTTCCTCATCTTGGAGGCACTGAAAGACCACAGCTCCTAACTTTGTGATTCCACCTGTGCAATTTCTGTAACTGCCCCTGTTCTGAACTGCCCCACTTGTCACAGAGCAGAGCAGGAAACAACTGAAAGTTTACTAGAATTCAAGAAATAGGCTTACTTCAAGATTTGACATTTTGTCAAGCAGACATTAAAAAAATTAACACCCAGCACACTCTATAGGACTGGGCTCCTGCAAGACAGGTGGGATGGAATTCAGCATTTTGCTTGCAGAATACTTTTTCCAAAAAAGTTGCCTTCCGACTGTCATCACGCAACAGTCAGCACAATTGCACAGATCCCTTTTTTAGGCAACATACAGGTTTCATAGACCTATAGCTTTCCATGGCAGACTTGCTTGTCAGTCTATGTTGTGATGAGCTGTGCCAAGAGGAGAACAATTCTGAGCAGGACTACTCAGACCAACTATTTTGAGAAGCAGAGGCCAGGCAGAAACAGGCCTTCTGGCTCTCCATTTTTTCCATTTTTAATGCAAGCCTGAACCACCTCAGCTAATATTTTAAAAAGACACACTTCAGGTTAAAAAATCTTATTTGTCAGAGCAAGAAAAATATTCTTCACAACAGTGGTGGTCAAACATTGGCACAGGTTGCCCAGAGAGGCTGTGGGATCTCCATTCTTGGAGATATTCAGAACTTGACTGTACAAGGCCCTGAGTAACCTGATACAACTTCAGAATTGGCCCTCATTTAAGTGGCATACCAAACCTGATGAATACCACAGATGCTATCCAGCCTACATTATTGTATGATTGTACATCTAACTCATTTACACATTTTTTAATGAACTTCATTACATTTTTGCAAGTACAAGACTTTTCTACCCTACTTTGAATTCTGTTCTACTCTGTTCTGCTAAACAGAACATAAAGACGAGAAAGAACAACTTGTGCCTTAAAGGGTGTAGTTTTTGAGGCACTAGTCTGGCAAACACTATTAGTAACAAATAATCTTTTCATCAGCACTAGAAGGATCAGGTACCTATTAGATCCTCCTAGAAACAGTGTTGTTTTGTTTCATTTTGTTTTCTGGACAGAGTGAAATAGGAGAGAGGCTGCTGGTTTCAGTAGAACTGTGCTGATCAGAGAAGCTGAGAATCTGATCCAGAAACTGGTGGAAGCCCATGTCACATCTACCACAATACACGGACTACTGCAAAGGGCACAGTTTCTTCAGTGATACTCATCATCTTCCCACCTTTGGCAAATAAGATAAATCAGGCCAAATCTACTGTATCTGCACGAGGCATATCCAGGTTTTTATAAAGAAACTGGCCTTTATATATGGATTCAGAAAGACATTTTCTGTCAGTAAGCTTTTGCAAAAACCTGCTTTCACATGGATGTGGGAGCAGCGCTTCATAAAAACAAATGTCTCTATAGGCTTTCTCCAGAAAAGGTCCCAGAGAGGAAGGAATCCTAAGAGGGAGAAGTATTCCAGTAGCATCCGATAGAGAGAAGGGAAGATAGAAGACAATGTTTATTTTACATTTATCATTGAATTCCACACGAGAGGCATTTCTATTAAAGGTAAGTGTATTAGAAATAACAGAAAAGTTTATAATTGCACAGAAATCTTTTATAACAACTTGTCTGTGCTTAGAGTGAATGGCCATTGTTAAATGAGGCAATAGCTTTTTCTATCAAGACGCAAAGTTAATAGACCCAGAAAATTAGGGTGGTCAGAAGATTTTGGTGTTGGCCACTAAACAAAGGGTCAAAGAGTATGGAGTAATGACTACTGCTTGATCGGGGAAACACTTGTAAGAAACATCCACACCACCCCCAGCCCACTGACCTCGGTTCCTGGCAGATGGATGGGCTGGAGCAGACCTGCCCCTCAGGCTCTTCCTCTTTTGGCTGCTTGGCCCATCTTCCCTCCCCTCCTCCTTCTCCATTTGATTACAGAAATACCTTTTCCCATCTTTAACTCCTTCAGGTAGGCATAGCAAAATTTAGTTCATCTTCCATTCTAAGAAGCCTTGAGATGGTTTCAATCTTAACATTAGCATAACTCTGTGCTAAAAATGTTTTTTTTTCCAGCTTATACTGGCTACAAAATCATATTTAACATTGCTATTAGTAAACCCAGTTCCTCAAGGGTATGTATCTTGTAGTCTAACATTTTGATAGCTATAAGTTCTTTGTAGCATCACTGGAAAGGGAGCCTCAGAAGAACAGCTCATAAGGGTGTTTTCTGCAGGAGAAGCAGAGATTTACACAAAATGATCCCTTTCTTTTAGAATATAGAACTGATTTCATGAGTTTGCATAATTATTTAATTGAAATATTCTTGGCTTTAACCATAGTTTATCAAATACTGATCTAAAAGCCTAGTCATTCAGAAATATAACACAGACCAAACATCACAAAAGTGATCACTTAATACTTTAACTACAGATACTTTGTATGCACTGTCTATGATGAATAAGTGGTAATGAGAAAGTGCAAACTGCTCATTATCCCATTAGTGGCTCTTCAGCAGCAAAAAAGAGATACAGCTTCTCTGATGACAGCTAGTGTGGCAAATAACTGCCTATTCAGGGGAGCTCTCTGCGGGCGAGCTGCCAGCAACCTGCGTACACACAACTTCACCATCATCATGGCTTAGAACTACTTCAGATTCCAGCTACCGATGTCAGGGGTTTTTTCCATGTATTTTAAAAAAATAAAAAGAAAAATAAATAAAGGGAAAAAAAAAGAAAAGGAAAAAAAGGGTTAAAATTATCACTGCTTATACCCCTCTCCCATTCAAATTGGTTTTCCAGAAGCGGAAATTTCTATATACTCTGAATTACCATTGTTTTAAGCATCAGAGAATCAGGTCTCAGGGCATCCACCAGGATGTAGGTTACCTTCAGCTATTAATTTCTGTGGGTCCCCTGAAATGCCTAAATTGTTCAAAAGAAACTTTAGATGATACAGGTTTTGTATCTGGGATAGGTCTTGGATAGTGTCTAATGCTTCTTAGGTTGGAGGAAGGGAGGATTACCTCCTGTCATCTGCTCATAGGCATGGAAAATTTCTCAGAATAATTTTATCACTTTCTTTAATCACCTAAATTTTATGGGATGTGGCCACTCCCATTTCTGATCCTGTCAGGCATGCCAAAAGACATTCACCCTGCCTGGCTTCAGAAGTAGTCCTCTCCTCAAAGACAGCTGAAGTAGGTAACTAAAGGTTAACAGAAAACAATTCAAATAAAAAATTGTTTCCTCCAATTTCAGAAGCCTTAAAAATAAAAGACTTTTTAAAGGCTTATTCTTATAACATGTGGAGGTTTCCAAACTTGTGCAAGCTGGCTAGTGCCAACTAACATCCGTACTACACAGTACTGTACAGATATACAATCTAAGATGGATTTTTTACAGACCTATCTCAGGAGCTTTTGAGAACAAAGACCCTTGAGGTCTCCAGTTCCAAAGCTGGCAATTACATGGCCAGTAAAAGGAGACCACTAAGTCTCTCCCTCACCCCCATAAATCTATAATATTCTGTACTAATACCTAAAGGCTGCATCACAAACCAGAAGGAGAAATTCAAACATCAAAATCAATTCAGGAAAATCTAACCTAATGTGTTCCTTCACCAACAGGATATATTTCTGGTTTTACCTTTAACACTGTGCCTTGCCATCATTATTAAACAACCTTGTAGTTTGTCTTGCACAAAGTGTCTTTTTCTTCACCATTTCTTCACAGTTGATTTAAAATATTATTCAGCATCAAGCTTTGCAAAAGACTTCAGATCATTAAATTCCAGTTTATATTGCCACCTAGTAAAATATAAAAATACAAAAATTATTAGACCTTGGAGTTGTACTGATCCTTACTGAGTTACTGTATCTAGCTTTCTGCTAGGTGCTCTTTCAGAATTTCTTCATATGGTTCTCTTTTCCCACATTCTCACAGGTATGCCTTCACCATGTATGGCTATATTTATCCAGTATCCTCCATTTACTGCACAGTGATTTATACTCCAGTTAGGTAGCTAGGCATGCCACAACAAAGCGCTCATCACATCTCTATCTGCAGGTGCCAAAAGGTAGGTAAAAATGGTACTCACAGACAAGGATAGGTTTGAAAAATTGGCCTAAGATGTACTAGAAGTTAATGAAGTTAACTTTTACATCAATGGCGTGTATAAGAAATCTTCTCAATAGGCAATAAGCAATTATTTTATACTCATAATAACTACAGTTGTCAAAAATGTTGATTATTTGAAACTGTAGCGCTATTTGTGCTTCAAATGATGCCTTGATATATGCTCTCCATAATTTCAGCATTAAAATGAAATGCCAGACCTTATTACACCTTTCCCAGTTCTCATTCTTTTATATATCAAATGTGCAAACAAAATGCAGGGACCTTTTATTTATTTTACTCTTGTCAACACATACAATTTATTTTCTATATTGAAATTTTCAAATTACTTTTCAAATTATAAAAAAACATTGATTAAGAGATCATGAAGAGTCTTCAATCTAGGAGTCAAAGTGATAATCTTACACAAATAGCCAAGTCCTTCTGAGTTGGAATCATTCCTAATAAGAGGAATCAAATATTTTTTCATCCTTTCCATTGCTTCCTCGGTCTTATTGAGTAACTGGAAATCATTCTGTTTCTTTTATCTATTGCTTTATTTTTTGCTTTCATTCTCTGCCAAAAATAGAATTTCTCTTCCAGTCTGGAAGCCAGTCTGTTCTTCATATATTAAATAGAGTCTTGTGCCAAAAGTCTTTCCTCATAGGCCAGCTTTTACTTGCAAAGCATATGCTATTTTACTGTTCCTGCATACAGCTGTCACTGTAATAGAATTAAAAAAAAAAAAAAAAGTTACAGAATAACATTAAGGGTTTTAGACAGATGATGAATATTAAATTGGAACCAAAATAAGACCATAGTTAGAACAAGAATTCCTGTGCCCCTAGCTCTTCCCTATACACCTTCCCTCCTCCTCCTCCTTCACCACCACAGTAGCGATATACGCTCACTCCCCTGGCAGTCACACACTGCCACGAGGCAGATGTTGCAGTGGGTGAACAGCCACAGCAGCTAGAAAATCCGTGGTGTCTTGTGCCTCTTCCAGCATGGCACCAAGCGGGAAGGCCACCTCACAGCTCATCACACTGACCCCATGCTGGGGCATAACCTGTGATGAGGTCTGGGGAGGGAGACCAGCAAGTCACGTGCAAGACACTCCTCCCAGTGAACCTTATGGCCGCACTTGGCCCTACAGACTATAATTAGCAATTAATCTGGATTAAATTAAATCCAGGTAATGCTTGAATTTCTAATCCTGCAAAATACATCATGCGAGCATTAGTAACAGTATGCTAGTCTTACAGCTATCCCTGTAATGCTGTCTAGCTATGATGCACTCTCTGAGGTGAACTGGAAGAAGCTGCACAACAGAAGCTGACGTAGGAAAAATAAGGGCTAAAACTGTACAAAGTATATGCCACCTCAAGTATCCCTGACAGTATGTTCTGAAACTATAGCACCAACACCATCTTCTGCAGCAGCTGGGATTTTCCACATTAATTTACCTTGCAAATTCCTGGCAGATATACCAGATTTTCCTTGACTCACCAACATAGCAGTGTCACAGGCAGAAGAGCAGTAACTGGGGCACCTCAGCACCCTGCGTAAAGTCTTGATAATTCATTCCAGAACCATGCTAATTCAGGAGGCCATGAACCCATGCTGGAAGAAGGTTAGATGGTTACCATTAGCTGTCAGCACGGACCATGACTAGAGCACCATGGTTTGATTCTTATTACCTCTTGTAACTTGCTATCACCCTCCACAGCTTTTTCTCTTCCATATCCAGTCAGTCTTCAAGAGCCTTTTCACATTTGCGTACCAACCCCACTTTAGCAGAAGGATGGGAAAAACTCGTTGTCCTCTTTTGGCTTCCAACCTCTTATGGCCCTTGCCTTTGTTCACGTATCTTCCAAGGTAAACACAGAACGACGCCTATCATGCCTCAATCATTTCAATTTTTCCAGGGTTACCCCTAGGCACGTGGCCCTGCCTGCTGCAGAAGGAGGAGCTTAACAGCCTTGGACTTCCACTTAAACTTAGGAAGGGAGTTTAGATGTGCCTTGGACACAGCTTCCAAATTCGCGGGGGTTAAACCAAACAGCAGACTGCAAGCTGCCATTGAAATGCATTACCACTACAATGAGAGGTGCTCCATGGCAATACAGTGGTAAAAAGAGAAACATCCTTCAAGTACACCAGGGACAGACCGATCCAACCTCCTTGCAGGGTGCAAATGTTTCAACCTGCCTGGTAGATGACTTGTCAAGTATTTCTGCTGAGGAACTAGCAGCAGTTTCATAGTACACAATTATGCAAATCACTTAATGACATATACCATAGGAAAATTTGGAAATTTAGTATGTAATCTGAGACTTTTTGCAATATTCATGCAAGTCATTATCCAGTTCTGAATTTTCTAATTGCTTTTACAAAAAGTACATATATATATATATATAAAAATATAAGGAGAAATGAATTGTCTGCTACTTTCATTTGTACTTATAAATTGGCAAAAGTCAAAGAAATCAAACCAAAAAAAAGAACATATTTGCTCGCATTATGCACTTGGGTTTTTTTTTTAAAAAAGTCTTTATATCTGCTGACTTTAGGGTCTTTCTCAGATAATCTTAAAATCTTAAAACAAACCTAAGGGAAATTATCTTTAAGATTATCTCTGGAACAATTTTTAGCATTTTGTAGATGGGAAGGAATTCTGTACTGGCTGATTATGATTACTTTAAACTTTTGTAGTTCTGCTGATTAAAACTTGACCCCAGCTTTATTAGCCTAATTACCTAGATCTTTTGATGTGTTTGTGCTATTGCACCGTAACAGCAGTACTCTTAATCTCCTCAGTAAATCTGTCCAATATGAAAATAAATTCTGCTTTACACTGTTTACATACACAGAACGCTCTGGTTTACTTGTTGTACTCATATGTACTTATTCTCTTTTCCCTAGTAGATTATTTGTGTTGTTCAGACAGAAAGGAGCATATACCGTTAATTCGTTTAATGAAGTATACTTATCTAGGGTGTAGTAGATATGGTTTCAATTCAACTTGTGCCTGAATGAATTTAAATATACAATTCTACCCTCTGTACTGTCGTGGTTTTGCAGGTAAGGGAGAGAATCAGAAGAGTAAAAGTTAGAAAACTCATGGGTTGAGATAAAGACAGTTTAGTAGGAAAAGCAAAAGCCACGCACACAAGCAGAGCAAAGCAAGGAATTCATTCACCACTTCCGATGGGCAGGCAGGTGTTCAGCCATCTCCAGGAAAGCAGGGCTCCATCACGTGTAATGGTTACTTGGGAAGACAAATGGCATCACTACAAACATCCCTCCTCTTCCTTCTTCCCCCAGCTTTTCATTGCTGAGCACGATGTCATATGGTATGATGATCACTTGGGGTCAGCTGTCCCGGCTGTGTCCCCTCCCAACTCCTTGTGCACCCCCAGCCTCCTCGCTGGTGAGGTGGTGTGAGAAGCAGCAAAGGCCTTGGCTCTGTGTAAGCACTGCTCAGCAGTAACGAAAACATCCCTGTGTTATCAACACTGTTTTCAGCACAAATCCAAAACGTAGCCCCGTGCTAGCTACTATGAAGAAAATTAACTCTATCCCAGTCAAAACCAGCACAACACCAATTCCCTTAACAATCATGTTCAAATGCTTCAAAGCTGTGTCAGAGGAGGTTCGGACTTGACATGAGGAAGCATTTCTTTGCCAAAAGGGTGGTCAAACACTGGAATAGGTTTCCTAGAGAGGTGGTTGATGCCACAAGCCTGTCAGTGTTTAAGACACATTTGGATAATGACTGTAATAATATGTTTTAACTTTTGGTCAGGCCTGAATTGGGCAGGCAGTTGGACTAGGTGATCATTGTAGGTCCCTTCCAACTGAAACAGTTCAGTTCTATTCTATTCTATTCTATTCTATTCTATTCTATTCATCAGGCCAACAGCTGCTGTTGCCAAAGGAATAGGTTATAAAGGCACTTAATCTTCCTTGTTAAAATTGTTCCATTTGATGTAAACTGATTACAAAATCATTGGGTCAGATAAAAAGACATATAAGCTTAATTCTATACATCACTAGTGAGAGACTCTTCTAGACAGAGGGAGCACCAGTTTTAATCTCTGCCTTGGTAAAAATAATATATTTTATGTTGAAGTTGTTTTCTGTCTAGCTTTTCTGCTAGGCAGGTTTTGAATTCTATTAGTACAGAATACATGGTGTGGGGTCCTTTCCCTTTGGATGATGTTCTGTGATCTCAGTTGCGCTAGTGGGAACACAGTGGTATCTACAGGATTTCACTGAAATTATTGCAATGACATTAGTAACTAAACTCCAAAGAAAACAGTTCAGTATTTTAAATGGTTATATGAAAAGCCCGCCTCAATGGCCTTTCTCTTCCAGTTCACATAAGCTCTGGTCAAGAAGCAAGGGAAAATCAAAAAGTCATTCTAGGCTGTGTTGGGTTTGCGTGGCAAGGTTTTGGTAGCGGGGGGGGGCTACAGGGGTGGCTTCTGTGAGAAGCTGCTAGAAGCTTCCCCTGTGTCTGATAGAGCCAATGCCAGCCGGCTCCAAGATGGATCCGCCCCTGGCCAAGGCCAAGCCAATCAGCGCCTCTGTGATAACATATTTAAGAAGAAGAAAAACACTTAGAGAGAGCTTTTGCAGCTGGAGAGAGGAGTGAGAAGATGTAAGAAACTCTGCAGACACCAAGGTCAGTGCAGAAGGAGGGGGAGGAGGTGCTCCAGGCGCCGGAGCAGAGATCCCCCTGCAGCCCATAGAGAAGACCATGGTGAAGCAGGCTGTCCCCCTGCAGCCCATGGAGGAAGGATGAGGGGGTGTAGAGATTCCACCTGCAGCCCGTGGAGGACCCCACGCCGGAGCAGGTGGAGGCACCTGAAGGAGGCTGTCACCCTGTGGGCAGCCCATGCTGGAGCAAGCTCCTGGCAGGACCTGTGGACCCGTGGAGAGAGGAGCCCATGCCAGAGCAGGTTTGCTGGCAGGACTTGTGGCCCCATGGGGGACCTCACACTGGAGCAGTTTGCTCCTGAAGGTCTGCACCCCATGGGAGAGACTCACATTGGAGAAGTTTGTGAAGGACTGTATCCCGTGGGAAGGACTCACGTTGGAGAAGTTCGTGAAGGACTGTCTCCCGTGAGAGGGGACCCCATGTTGGAGCAGGGGAACAATGAGAGGAGTCCTCCCCCTGAGGACGAAGAAGCGGCAGAAACACCGTGAGATGAACTGACCATAACCCCCATTCCCCGCCCCCCTGTGCCGCTGAAGGGGGAGGAGGTTGCAGCCGGGAGTGAAGTTGAGCCCAGGAAAATGGGAGGGGTGGGGGGAGGTGTTTTAAGATTTGCTTTTATTTCTCATTCCTCTACTCTGTTTTGCTTAGTAATAAATTAGATGAATTTCCTCTCTAAGTTCAGTCTGTTTTGCTCGTGATGACAATTAGTGAGTGATCTCTCCTTGTCCTTATCTCGACCCACAAGCATTTCGTTATGCCTTTTCTCCCCTGTCTAGTGAAGGAGGGCAGTGACAGAGCAGCTCTGGTGGGCACCTGGCCCCCAGCCAGCATCAACCCACCACATAGGCTTAGTCGTACTTAGACCTACATAGTCTTCAAACATACATAGTCTTGTCCTAATTGGGACAAGAAAACTAAACCAGTCATAAGAATACAGGCACAAACTGATCACAGCTCTAAAAATGTAAGCTTAGTTATATCAGTTTAACCAAAATTAACCTGCAAAATCTAGTTTTTTCTAGGGATCACCGAAATCAGAATATGGTTCTTATTTGCTTCTAAAGAATCAATGATGTCAAGCAATTGTCATGTTTTCCTGGATTCCTATAGGAAACAGTGTAAAGACATATTATTACCAGCACTCAATAATATTATGACAAATGTCATAATCACTTTTGTATTTTCTTGGAGTCCCAGTGCCCCTGGGCAAGAAAATTTAAGAATCTCCGCTTTCTTTTAAAAAATATATTTCTATCTCATGTTTTCAAGGAAGACTTGAAAACAAGCCAGTGCCAGGGGAAATAGTTTCTTCGAGAGTTTGATGGTTTAGGGGAAGAGGGGTTTTGGTCTTGATTTTTCTTTTTTTTTCTGGTCAAATCCTATGCTAAACTAGCTTTAGTTATGACTTTTATTTTGTGGTGTCCAGATTCAGTCATGCACAGCTTGCCACTGATATTAATGGGTCTGCCTCACTGAATTCAGTGGCTCAGTTGACACTATTTAGTCCACTCCAGTCTGATCTGCACTGATCTGGCCTAGATAGTGCAGACCTGACTACTTACCGTGCCATTGCTTCAGCTCCTTTTCTACACACACACCTGAGTTTCCCTTCAAGAAAAGCAAGGTCAAATGGAGAGTGACATACACCCACTTCTTGTCCTGACAGGGAGTCAGGACACAGCCAGCAACAAGGACTAGAGCAGTCTGAAGGGTGTTCTTGTCCCACAGATAGATATACCCAAAAAGGAGCATCGTAAGCCTCTCAAAGGTTATATAGGGAGGGTGGAATATTAATTCATCTAGAAAGATGACTTAGGCAGAAGAGGAGAACAATAAAACTATACTGAATTGGGAAATTATTGGGAGTCATACTCTTCAACTGCAAGTGAAGTCTTCTGACCCAAACCAATCAAGGTGACAGAGACTGAGAAGAAGACACGCTCTGTGTTGTATGTGGAAAGAAATTCTTCTGTTAGATTTTATAGCCTGGCACAACAGCCATCTCTGCTGTACCTGGGTTAGCTGAATTACAGAATGATACAAGTATGTGAAGCAAAATATAAACCCCAGTCAAATTGGCTGGTTAAGCAATAAAAATCCTAATTCTTTTTGTGTGAAGGAAAAAGCTACTTGCAATGCATACTAGTGGGGTCAATGAATAACATAAGAAGGTCATAGCTGTCTCAAAACCCCTTTCATCTAATGACTTGTATGTATAGATGATAGGGCACCCCTTTTATCTGCTAGCTAACAACTGAATTTTTGATTCTTATAAGTCCTATTTCCAGTCATCTGAATATTGTACTTTTTCATCCATCTTCATGTTTCTATAAAGAGGCACTCAAAAGACCCAAAAAATATCATGTTGAACATTCAGTATGATTCTATGCATATAAAGGGGATTTTACCACATGAAGCAATGGTTGTTCCTAAGTCAGTTAGAAGTGCTCATGCTCTTAGATACAGGGACAAACAGTAACCTTTATGTTTTCAAGGTTGAGCTCAGGGAATTAACTGCATGTTTTTGATAGCTCTAATGAAAGTTGTGTGATTAAAACATTATTCAGCTCTGTACAATCACCACATATGAGCCTGGGGAGAAAAAGAGCAAGAGGATCAGTGAAAAGAAGATGTGACTTTCTAGTTAATTAAAATGTGCATCCACGGTCACAATGTTTATCCTTTATTTATTCATAACTATGCTTGGGATGTTTTTTAATCAGGAATCCTTACCGTAATTTTAGAAACAAGTTCCAAAAAACACCCTGACACAGACACTCAGCCTCACCCAAGCCACTATGATTCAATGAGCTTGCTTGATTACATGGAAAAAGGTGAAGAATTACATAGCACTTTTACACAAGTTGAAAGACAAGGGCACTACATCTTGTAAAGCACTGTGTCAAACATCTCAGCTTATATCAGATCCACAGTTTCCATACCAATTATCCAAAACCGGCCTAAGAAATAGAGCACCTGAAAATAGGTCTCCATAATGTCTTTCTTCAAGGTAGGGTACCTACCTAATCTGTCCTTGCCGTCATACAACTTTAAAATCCCTTCTCCTCTTATGGAAAAGATTCTTTAAAACACATTTCTGACCATGTTCGACCAGAGCTGAGACCAAAATACCTGAATTTACAGCAATGCAGAAGAGGTAAATTGCTGCAAACCACAATGCACACGCTCAAAATCTGAGTCGACTCCATTGGTGCAAATGACAGCAGCACTAAGCACACACAGAGGTGGACACCAGTGACTGGGCACGATCTTGGCTAAGTCTGCAGCAATTCAGGTAGAAAAAGCATAGCTAAGGAGGACACAAGAGAGCTGTTACTCTGTTAGGCTTTCTCTGAGTCATTTTCCTTTGTTTCTTCTCAGCGGGCAGAGTATCTACTAAATTCTGCTGTCTCCCCCTCCAACGGTGTTTGAAAATGTTCTCAGGTGATAGATGAATCTGACTGAAGCCAAGAGAGCTGCATGCAGTTAAACCTCCGAGATTTTTAGTCAAACATTTTCTGTGTTTTATGTTTTAAAAACTTATAATACTTCAAAACACATTGATGAAAAAAGACCAGAATAGATGTGAATTTTGTAGGAATGAGACATTTTCAGTCATTCCATGGAAATCTCTGGCAGAATAGCCTTCCAGATAATTAGGCAGAAGGCATAAAAGAAGACTAAATTCCTAACCTTTCAATCCCAACTTGCAATTTAACAATATCAGATAAACGGAAGAGTTGTCATGTTCTTTATTTACATTAGGTGGCACCATACTCACAGATTTATAGTTTACATCAGAAAGCTATAAAACTTTTGTTCTGAAATCGAGTATGAAATACCTTGATACAGTAGGTACTTCATTTGCAACCAATAGGAACATCTTGCATTATTTAGACAAGAAAAAGTACTTAGTTTCAGCATAAAAGAAATCTCCATTACTGAAGAAAAGCTGCAAGGAATAGCTAGCAGGAAAGTAGAAATGCCGAGGGATTTACTAGTAAACCTTGTGTTGTAATAGGCTTATTATTAAACCTGCAATGTACTCTCCATCTCTGAACGGTTTCTGTTCCCAGAAAAATAATAGCTAAAACCCACTTATGATTCAACTTATTTAGCTGCGTTATGATAATTTGCCAAGACCCTTATATTCTTCAGTTATTAATTGAGGAATTTCTCAAAAAAGGTTGACTGAGGTTGCCAATTCCATTTTCTCCCTGTGTTAAAATGAAGTCAGGCCTTTTAAAACACTTTTAGAAAAGGAATGAAGGAGGGGGTAAGTGGTGACAGCAATCGACTTCAATTAAGATCAGTTCTTCTCAAATCACCTGCATGTGAGGCAAGGCATGGACTTAGGCACGGATATCCAGTGCCTCTAGGTGGTACCCCAAAACCAATGGTAATATGTAAGAAGGTTCCCTGCCTCTGAAGAAAATTTTTTATATTCTTCAACAGATTTCTGCAAAATGTTTTCCCTCTAATGTACTTCGGTACTTCGGTAACAATGTTCCAGCTGGCTGTATTTCCATGTTGTTAGTCTTCCATCAAATCTCATTAGAAAGAAATTCTTACAAGATGCATGACACTGGTGTTCCTGGTCTCGAAGAGAACTCTTGGAAGAGCTGTACTTGAAAGCTCGGAGTTTGGTTTTGCCAAACTTGGAAAAATAAATACAGTCAGACAGCTAGGAACAGATGGATGGGAACTGTCTAAATATTTCAGGAACTCATAAGGGATGTGACTTTTTATTTCATTACTCCATCTCTAGTTTAACACCCTAGCAGCTCATGCAATCGGTTTAAGTAACCTCTCTTTCATGGCCTAAGGAGTTAGAGTCAAATTTCCAAAGGCAAATAGATGCTATTTGAAATTGTCATCCCCACCTCTCATTGCTCTTATTGCTGACGATCCTCTGATACGAAATTTCCCCTCAGTGCAAGCTGATGCCATTTATCAATGCTCACAGAAACAGGTGACCCAAACACCCTGTGACTTAAATGGGAGTTAGGTAACAAAGTTTTTTTGAAAATCTCCTGAGGACCCAATGTGCAATTTTAGATACCAGGTAAAAACAGCCTCTGAATCCTATTACAACTGATGCTAGTGGGAGAGCTTTTCATAAGCTTCAAGATTTGACCCAGTAATGTTAAATGTCCAGATAAAAAAACTATGATAATTTGAAGCTATGATTCAGGATAAGTGATTTAGGTAAAAAGCATGTTAAGGTATGGAAAGCCCTAAATACCTAGCCTTAACTGTGTCTTGGGATGACATCATGCAATGGCCATGCAATTATTATTAAATGCATCATAGTATTTCACTCCCAGGTAAAACTGGACTGATTACAAGACACAGTCACTCTGTTTTCTTGCTCACACTGCTACTTCAGAGCTGAATTAAGGATGACTGATGTATTTATTTAAAATACTTGCCTAAATACCAGCAACAAACGTTAGAAAATATTGCAAAAGAACAGAGTATACTATTTCTATTGCTCTCAGGGAAACTGCATTGGTATTAATGTTAGAGTTTTCAAAGAATGCAGCAAAATCTGCTGAAAATACTTTTAGACAGCAATGGTTATCAGTTCACTTTAAAGTGCCTTTGTGTGTTCCTTCCTACTATCTGTAAGGGTCTTTACGGAGCAGATGTAATGGGATTTTCAGCACCTAATAAGTCAACTGGAGAATGGAAACGTAGCTGCCTAACATACAGCATTTATAAAAGTTACAAGTAATCTGGATATGTTTTCAATAGAGCAAACCACAGTAGTCCTGGAAAGCAGATTTACTCCCCCACACCTGTGCATATCTTACACACTTAATGAGGTAATAATACTGTCCATATCTAGAAGGAGGAGAAAAGAATCAGAGGATTTTTCTGTAGTATACTGTTACTGGGACTGTATCTGCATCTGTAGAAAAGAGGCTTGGCTATAAAAACCAACCATATGAGTTAAAAGTATTTCATATGTACAGCAGCATATACTGCAGCAGAGAATATAGTGACTGTTTATCATCATGCTGCAATTTTGCGCAGTTAGTTGAGTCAGGTAATATCAGTGGATTCCACAAATGCCATTTATCATTTGTCATACTTGAAGGAAACATCCTCGAGGTTGAACTACTGAATTAAATACTCATTATCTGTAATAGGAAAGGAACTGGACAGAGTGAAGTTAAGTGTGCTGCCTCTGCTGCCTTACAATACACATACTTAGCATTTCTCTTCTATCCATTGAAATACCACTGGGTCAAGGCTGCACAAATAGATTTACATATTGTCATTACTGTTCTTTTAATCAAACCTGTGAGGATAATTCATACCCTGATAGACCTCCAGACAATGGTGTGGAAACATCTATGCGCACAACAGATGACTGGACTGAAGGTGTATAATGAAATCGGTTTGGGAGGCTCTCTAGTAGTGCACTTGTGGCCCATCACTCTTCTTTGCCAATAGTGGACTATTACACTTGCCCCCACCACTTCCCACCTGACATGGGTTTGGTACATGCCCACATGCCAGCTGGCATTCCACTGAGCAATGCCTTGGCACAGTTCAGAGCTTAGCACAGGCCAGGGACCATTCCTGATAAGGGTCTTAAATATGTCAAACCCATTTTGGAAGGCACAAGAGATTAGACATAAGGGCATGAGTCATGCAGTTCCAGTTAACCTCAGGAGCCAAGAGCTGTTTCTGGCTGTATTCATATACTGGTTTACATTTAGGCTGACAGTCCAATGGGTGAAAAGGAGGTAGAGGTGGTATAGCACATAGGAGGCTATAAAATATTCTAGCCTCCTATGGCTCTTCATCTTCTAGGCTGAGATGCCTATGATCTGTGCCATGAGCCTCTGAAAGAATTCAGTTGCCAGATTGTTTCCTGCAACTTCGATAATGCTGAGGGACTCGCCCACCGTGCCATAGCCCAGAGGTCATTATTTACCAAATCTTGAGCCTCTGTAAATGCTTTTAACAAGTTGAGCAACAATGGCATAGATTGGTAAAGAAAGGAGTTCTGTAGATGTAATTTCTGACCGATCTTCCTCACTGCCTTATCAGGCCAGTTCACCCCTACCATGCTTCTGCCTTCTCCAGGCTGGTTAGGTTGAGTATCATAGGCAAGCTCTGCTTTCCCAGATCCAGTCCAGAGGTTCAAACTCCCACTCACAAATAACTCCCTCTACCCTGTAGCTACTTTTAATAATGAATGAATACTCTTTGTAGAGACCTGCTTGCATCTTCAGCAAGTACCTGACACTCCTTCCAAATGGCATCCATGAAGAAAGACTCCCTATCTGCTTACACGAACAAGAAGAGGTGCCAAATCCCCACTTCTTTGCTACTGATTCAGTGTAATTTAGAAGACAGGTTTTCTCCAGTGATCCATATAGCAGGCTGATCTAGTCAAGCCTAAGGACCTCAGGTGTAGGAGCCCAAGGTAAAATTCATTACAAAAACAGCAAAGAAGAACGTGATCTTGTAATAATGAGACGGTGACTTTGCTGCTGCCAGGCTACACCTGCCTAGAAAAGAGATTAACACAAAGACTGGAACAGGTGTTTAAGCACCTCATTAGTGTGATGCGTGTTTGCACTGTGACCATCCTCATTCTCTGAGATGTGGGAGAGAGAGAGAAGAAACTTCTGCTGAAGAGGGACAACTGCTCGCAGAGTGTCAGAGCCTAATACTCCTCGTCACACACTGCCCCAGGATCTGCAGGTTCAAGGGGTAGTTGTTGGGAGACCTGTGGAGAATGAATGTTTCCTCCTTACTGGATCTAGGAGAGGAAGAATGGGGTAAAATGAGTGCAAATGACACTTTATATCAGGGCAGCAATTGCTTTTATAAATTAGATATGTTTCTATAAATTGTTTCTTAGAAGTTAGGTAAAAACATTGTTACTAGTCATCAAGATCATCAGTCACTACCTATGTTGGCTGGATTTATAAATATGAATTTTAGGCAGAAAACTCATCATCTCACTATTTACCCACCATGCTAACCAAATCTTCCACTTTGACTCTCTCCCAAGACATACCAATATACAAATTATACCGATTAGTAAAAATATTTTTTCCTGATGCTTTTCACATGAAAGTAATAGCTGGATATTGTATATGGAATGATGCAAATATATCAGTTAAAGTCCCAGAATAAACACAATTCAAGTACAACTAAACTTCATGGAGTGTATATCAATATTTGTTCATGAAAAAAAAGATAATTTTATTAGATATATCCTACAGAAACTAAGGATCATTGCAAACTTCACTATGCAAGATGAGTGTCCACTGCCTTGCCTTCTCCAGTGTAAACACACAAGAAAGGAAGGAAAAGAAAACACCACTCAAAATATACAAACCTCTCCTTGACAAGAAGGTAAAAAAAGAATGAACTACTTGCAAAGGATGTAAGCATGCTGACTGAATTTTTTGACCCTGTGATCCTTATTGCAGTGTTGGGGTAATGGAAAAAATCTTTATTAAGCTACACAGAAGACAAAAAAATCTATAAAGATACAGAACGACCATTTTAAAGTTTCAAAGTGTGGTGGGTCAACCCTGGCTGGGGGCCAGGTGCCCACCAAAGCCGCTCTATCAGTGCCCTCCTCAGCTGGGCAGGGGAGAGGAAATATAACGAAAGTCTCGTGGGTCGAGATAAGGACAGGGAGAGATTCATCAATTACTGTCATGGGCAAAACACGCTCAACTTAGAAAAATTAATCTAATTTATTACTGAACAAAACAGAGTAGAGTAATGAGAAATAAAACCAAATCTTAAAAACAACTTCAGCCCACCCCTCCCTTCTTCCCAGGCTCAACTTCACTCCCGATTTTCTCTACCTCCTTCCCTCCAGCGGCACAGGGGGATGGGGAATGGGGGTTGTGGTCAGTTCATCACACGTTGTCTCTGCTGCTCCTTCCTCCTCAGGGGGAGGACTCCTCACACTCTGCCCCTGCTCCAGCGTGGGGTCCCTCTCACGGGAGACAGTCCTCCATGAACTTCTCCAACGTGAGTCCTTCCCACGGGATGCAGTCCTTCACGAACTTCTCCAACGTGAGTCTCTTCTTCATGAACTGTTCCAGTGTGGGTCCCTTCCATGGGGTGCAGACCTTCAGGAGCAAACTGCTCCAGTGTGGGGTCCCCCACGGGGTCACAAGTCCTGCCAGCAAACCTGCTCCAGCATGGGCTCCTCTCTCCACGGGTCCACAGGTCCTGCCAGGAACTTGCTCCAGTGCGGGCTTCCCACAGGGTCACAGCCTCCTTCAGGCATCCACTTGCTCCGGTGTGGGGTCCTCCACGGGCTGCAGGTGGAATCTCTACACCCCCTCATCCTTCCTCCATGGGCTGCAGGGGACAGCCTGCTTCACCATGGCCTTCACCACAGGCTGCAGGGGGATCTCTGCTCTGGTGTCTGGAGCTCCTCCTCCCCCTCCTTCTGCACTGACATTGGTGTCCACAGAGTTGTTTCTGTCACATATTCACACTTCTCTCTCTGGCTGCAATTGCTCCTGTTTTGTTTTGGGGGGGGGTTCCCCTTCTTAACTCTGTTACCCCAGAGGTGCTACCACTGTCACTGATGGGCTCGGCCTTGGCCAGTGTCAGGTCTGTTTGGGAGCTGGCTGGCATTGGCTCTGTTGGACGTGGGGGAAGTTTCTAGCAGCTTCTCAGAGAAATCACCCCTGTAGCACCCCCGCAACCAAAACCTTGCCATGCAAACCCAATACACAAAGTTAGGAAATCATAAGTTAAATAACACTGGAATCAAAGCTTTCTATGTAGACTTAACTCAATGTCCTGGTGTATATGTAGTGTATAACAGTCTTTGTACTTGCAGATAAACGTCCTAACTTTTCCCTTTACGTTTCCACAGGTATTTGTTTGTGCTGAGAGAAAGGAGCATCTCCCTCATCTTGAGTTCCAACCTCCAGAGACAAATATTGTCCAACAGCTCTTCTACTATTTCTTCTTTAAGAATTCCTCTGCTTTTTCCCTTGTAACATCTCTCTTTCCATCACCTATCTCTCCACATCTGTAATTCAAAGTACTACGCTACTTTCCTTGTTCTCCTAGTCCCAGCCTATATTCCCAGCATGTTTATTGTAGTCTCTTTACCCAGTTATCCCTGTTCTCTTCTCCCAGGCTCATTTCTGATCCTAAAACATAGGGTCCCACTCTTTCCACAGTCAGTCTCCAGGAAATTTTTAGGGTCTATTGTGCAACTGTGCCTTATTCTTCTCTTTCTTCCTCACAGACTCTCTCGCACCAATCTCCTTTTCTTCAATTATTTCCTTTCTCAGGGAAGCACTATTCTATGTTGCTTCCCCTTCTATGCACAGAAAGCCTGTATGGGGGTAGAAGTGACCCAGGACATGAGAAGTTTTTCTGAGTTCCCCCAAAGTCAGTGACTGAAGCATATTTACTATGTGGGGAAAGTACACATAACACATCTGGTCAGCTAAGGGTAAATTAACAGCTTAAAGTAACAATGAAGTTAGTTTCTGTAGGAGATATCTAAAAAGCCTAAAGTAGCAGCGTTCTCACAACATTCCTGAACCTATATGAATTGCAATTGGCATAATTATTAAGACTTTGAAAAAACTTGGGACAATTTTCACAGGCGTGATGGAAGGCTTACTTTTGACATGAGAGCTACTCCTCTGCCAAACTTAAAATCCCTGCTTCAAAGCAGGGTGGTGCTGGAGCATTTCAAAGAGAAGACCTTAAAGTACTAACATGAGCAAAGTGGCACTTTGTTCCTAGGCTCATTCACTGAAGGAGCTGAATTATTTGGCTGAAATATTATGGAATTCTGCCAGGGGCACAGGCAGGGTATGAAAAGTTTTGGCTTAAACTCAGTGCTTCAAAAAGGTACAAACAACTAAAACCAGTATTATATAACGGGAACGGAGGCTGTCTTCACTGGTGCCTTCAGTGGTGCATAATAAGTGGTGCTGCTAGCACCACGTGCAACAGACACACAGAGTTCTCACCCTGCTTCTTCTCTTTCCATTATTGCAGCAGGGGAAAGGATCTTTTAATAGAAATACCAGAATATTTTAAAAGGTCATTAATGACCCATTTTATATAATATTCATTTATTCTCCACCTAGCATTCAATTTTAATTAGGAGCTCAAGAAGTAACCAGGAAATAAACATCATCTGGGGGTGTTCCTAGCATTATTCTCTAGGATATCTCCAAAGCAGACTGCAGTCTTCCCAACCCGTGAGAAACAAGCAGACATGTGAGGATTGAGAGATGTGTATCAGTCCTTCTTGTGTGCCAGCTGAAGTTAACAAGATGTACATGCCACTATGACTCAGCAACAACAAACCTGCAATTTCCTGCAGGCTTCAGGCATTTGACATCAGAATGACTCAGCATCCATACGGAGAGTCGAGGAGCCCTTTGCAGAGCTGCACCAGAGCATCTTTAAAAGAATTTAGGAGAAATAACTGTAGTTTTTGAGGTCTCCTTTTTTT
This sequence comes from Grus americana, assembly GCF_028858705.1. Classification (NCBI taxonomy): domain Eukaryota; kingdom Metazoa; phylum Chordata; class Aves; order Gruiformes; family Gruidae; genus Grus; species Grus americana. The sequence continues at coordinate 29,240,806 of NC_072854.1, forward strand.
TTTTAATAACTTTTTTAGTCATTGCAGTAACCTTCCTGTGATTGTTTCAACAATGAGATACTGCTGCATGGGGCTGGTTGTGGCTTCACAGTTCTTACAAAATAGTACTGCGTCTCCTTCTATGAGAAATTCTTATTACACCATCTTTTCCACCAAATCTTTGATATTTGGCAATATTCAAATAACTAAACACACAAATATTGTAAGGTAGGAGGCATCACTGAACGCTGGTGAAAAGGAGCTGAGCCTCTTATAGGCTTCGGCCTTTTTCATGCCTAAGAACGAGAAGCAGACGACACTGCACCCAGTTTGCCTTCAGCACCCAACCAACTCCATGCTACCATAACCACACAGTGAGCTTGAGGACCTCCAAATCTGAGCAAGGAACGGGAATGGAAAGTATATGCTAAAATAAGCAAGAACCCTTCACCCATGCTTCGAAAGGAGGCCACAGCTACCCATCCTCAATCAAGAAGTCCCATGTAGAGCACAAATTCACTCCACAGAAGAATCACTGTGTTTCTCTTTCTCCTTCACCAGGGCATCTAAGCACTGTCACATGGACTCACATTCCCACAACAAATAACAGACTCCTGTTGTCCAAAAGTCAGATCTGTCAAATTTTGACATCAGTGATGTGAAAAACAACTGAGCGTTGAAATCTGATGACAGAGATTCTTACACCGTCATGTAAGAGAAGTTGTTCCACTCATCAAACAGCTAAGGAATTACCTTCAAAACTAATATGAAAAAAGAATATTACTTAAGTTGCCAGTTCTTTTGCTGTCATTTACTTTTTTAGGTGCTGCTGCTCCTACGCCAGCTCTGCTTGTGCTGTTAGCAACGTAGATATTGGTCAGCTTCAGTCCAGATGCTGGAGAGTGACTTTGGCAGTCACCCTAGCAGTCACTTCAGTCTGCTCAATTTAAAAAGCACAGACGAATGCTGGAATATGTCAGCTTGGCACCACACTACCTTAACACAGCCACACAAATGTGGCACCACAGCTGGCGTGTGACCATCCGGTGGGGAATGCAGGCTGAGGAACTCAGTTCTGACACTGGAAGTTAGGAAACATCTGATAAATATTTTCCTGTCAATCTTTATTCTGTTCCCACGTGCAATTACATTTCAATGCTGTCTTTAATTATGTAATCACATCCTATTCTTCCCCTTTTTTGCCTCTTATATTTAATGCAGAAAATGGATTCCCATGGTAGCTAAATTAGGGTTTCGGAGGCAACTGTAAGTGTAGAGATCCCTAGCTTCTGAGCAGCTTGACACTTCATCCTAAATTATTTTTTTGCCATATTTTTTTTTTGTATATGTGAGTTTATATGAACTAGTAACATCAAAGTCAGGTAAATATTGTGTGTCCTTTATCACAGCTTTGCAAGTGGCTAGCAGAGGTAGTTTGCTTTTCATGCATCACAGGCTTGAACTCCAACCTGCATTGCCTTGTGAAAAGTTTCAGTGTTTGGTTGGTTTGTTTCCAGAAGAAAATTGTTTCTACTAAACACTAAAATATGATCATTTTTCATGTGAGATGTTGCATGTTCACTGAAAATCATGAAAGAAAATGGGATATGAGCAATTGAGCTGCAGTTCCCACAAGGCATGAAAGTAGCAGTCCACATAAAAACAAACAAGCAAGCAAGCAAACAAAACCAAACCAGTTTTAAACATAAAAGTTTGAGGTTGAAAATTGATGAGGTCAGGCTCAGACCTTCAGCATCCAATTTTTCACCAAAAAGCCAATATTTTCTTTGAGGGAAGAAAGTCAATCCTCCTCCTAATTCTGCTTCCAAGCATAGCCAGCACTGTTTGAGTGTTACTAGGCAATGGCAGGAGAGCAGAGAACAAATGAAACAAAATTCTGTCCGCAATGGACTTTAACTTGCATTTGGATTTTAAGAGAAGAAACTGTTTCTAGTTTCGTTCACTAAGCCTGTTTCAGCTCTTTTGTTTACAGTTATAATGAAGTTCTAGGGACAGGATGAACCCCCTTGAAGAAAACTCTTTCTGTCCCTGCCAGTCAATTACTCTAAGGATTGAAAACACATTATGTTTGCTTTTTGGCAATTTAAGAAGCTTTGATACTTGCTGTTTATGTTTAAGACCTCTTTAAAAGCGTCTTTACCAACACACCACTGACCAGACCTAAAAGCTTTATTGCATTGTTCTGAAGGGGTTTATTTGTTCTGTTTTAATCTATGGATAGCTAATATGGTCTCGGTCTCACGTCTACTCTTTATTGAACTAGGTGACTCATCTATCATGGCTACTTCTATTCCAGTCTGTCCATATCTTCAGCCTGCTTTTCTGGGTTTGCCTGCAGTCTGTGCTTGGCTGCCTTCGGGCAGATGTTCTTCATTTTGGCTCCTCTTTTCAGTCTCATAACTAAGCCTAAAGTGAGCACATAAAAGAAACCAAATACTCCGGGAACGTGATGAAAAACAAAGCTTCCTCAGGGGTTGTTAACCTGTGAACCTATTTAATCAGTCAAGGAGATTCGATGCTACCATGGAACATGGGAAATATGTGAGACTTACAAAGTTTTATTATGATACAAATGTTTGGCTGATGGGCCTTTATATTAAATTATTCTATGAATATTTAGGAAAACAGATTTTTCACTGTACAGCCCTGAGACTTTGTTATGGCTTGCACCAGACATCCTGTGCCTGGAGCTAATAAATTGCTGCGATATCAAAATTTAAAAGGCAATGCTGTGGATTCCTATGGGAGTCCTCCTTTCCAAAAGCCCTTCATGCTACTGGAATGCCTTTACCCCACTAAAAACAGGAGTTTTATCAGAAGTGGCTTGATGCAGATTGCCTATACTATCTCATTGCTGCATTAGTTTATGGAACAGGGAACCCACTGCACACAAGAGACACCTCTAACTAATCTGTTCAAGAAATTAAAATTAGTAATTGTTTTGTTTATCTGATTCAAATCCACTGCTGTGCATTGAATATGGCTATTTCAGAGAAACCCTGTTGCTTCGTGGAAACATTTCTTGAGGAAAGCATTCTCTTTTTATGATGTAGTTACAAGGCTTTTTTTTAATTATGTCTCTCATTTTTATTTTTATGAAAATAAACATTTGCATGAAACAGGATTTTTATTCTTTGATAATTATTCATAATGCCACCACTTTCTTGCATTCATGTAATGATTTTCATCTTTGAAGAGCAATAAAACATCTGTTAGCTACTACTCACTAGTTACTACCTACCATAATGCTACAGTATAATTTTTTTTTTTTTCCATGGACATCATAAAGGTATATGTGACATTTCAGTAAGGTGTCATGAAAAATACTATTTTCACACACATGTTTATGATAATTTTACATGGGAGAGAAACGAGTGCCAGGAGTAGAACTTTCACACAACTGTTTCTAATAAAAATGAGGAAAAAACAGCACAGCACAAAAATGTACTGACCTTTGTTGCTTTCAGACTGCTGTTGCTTCCTGCAGTCCTGCTTTGGAGTCTTAATGTCATGTGTAAGTGAATCTAGGTTGCAGGAATATAGATACTGCTTGTAGAAGATACTAAAGAAAAAAAAATTACTAGCATACTTGTTCTCATTTTGTTGCATGAGTTGCTGTAGCAATTGTGAAACTGCCACAAAGCAAGAAGTGTTGTTAGAAATTAATTTTCTATGAGAATAAAACATATTGTTAGTTTTTAGTGACCAAAATAACATTATGAAAATGCCTCCATCTTTGGCATTTTTGTGCCTAATGAAGCTTCAGACACTTAACATTAATTTACAGAGACATAATACTGTAATCAAAGCTACTGTCCTTTTAATCTTCATAATGAAGGTCTTGAACTCAGTTTTTAATTTTCAAGTCCAGTCTTTTCATTTTATCAATACAGACTAACTGCTGCCAAGGATGTAAGAGGGAAATACAGGCCATATTATGTGTTCTCATTATGATGTCTTCTATCACTCAACACAGGCATAATTTAATCACCTAAACCAACCAAACAAACAAACAAAAAACCCCCCCAAAAAATGGTTATTGATGCTGGAAATACACATGAAAAATGGATCATGTATCATAATGTAATGTTTTCTTTACATTTCTCAGTACATCCTCTTACATATAAAGCAAACATTTCATCATCCATGCTCTTTTCTTTTTCTTTTCTAAGGCAGGATTTCCATTTGAAGAAGGATTTCCACATGATTTAAAGGATCTTTTGGACTTTTCAAATAATCCCTCAAAAGCTTGCCAAACTCCATGTCCACAGTCTAGTTTCAGAGGTATCAAGGAGGATCTTCTGGTTAGTTCTTCCTTCCCCAAAATGCTTCTATGATGTGCTTGAAAAACTAAAATCCTTTCTGTATTAACCTACCACTTCTTCATGACTGGCCCTCTGAAATTCACCTGCCTAACAATTTTGCCTGTCGGTTTTGAAGCATAGAAGATAAAATTCCTAACACATTCTGCAGAAAAATGGTTCTTTTTCATGGAAAAAAATAAATATATTTAGTTCTACATGAAGGTAAAAAATTTGGAGTCACTGAAATGACTGTTTCAGACCTTTTTTATTGTCATGTAAATTAATCTTCTCGGCCTATCTCTGACCAGTGTGCCTTCTCTAGAAAGTCTTCTGCTGTTGCTGGTGTGCAAAGGTAATTTGCCTACCAAATTTGCAATTCATGGCCAAGTCACCAAGTGGTGCTTTCTGGCTGTTTAAGCTGTGGGGCACTTTCCAGTGAGCAGGTCTAAAAGCACATGCTGACCCTATCTCGATCCTTACCCAGTTGAAACCTGGGAATGCCTCAGCTCCCCGCAGCCATCCCTTGCACCTGGGCCAGAACATGGTCCATCTGCGCACCAGCAGCACCCCACCCTGGGCTGTGGGTTCTCCCAGGGAATGCTCCTGTCCCCTTGATCAGACATAGCTGAAGTCTATGCATACGTATGAAGGAGGAATTTTGTTAAAGCAGATTTTCATAGCAAACACTGTTTCTGCAAAATCTGCATGTTCCATAGAAAAATTATTTTTAAATTAAAAACACTGAAACATGACAATTCACTTTATCATGAATGTAAAAGTGTTCTTTGCTACGTACTGAACTCTGACTATGGATTCAGGAGCCTTGTGGTCTAGAAGCTGTTACCCCCCTTTGTCTGTTATGAAGCTTCCTGGCCAGACTATATTTCCCATGATTTACTGGAGACATCCCTTACTAGAGTGAAGAATGGCATTTCTTTATCAGATCAACAGGTTTCATCTGATGAGTTTTTCATACTATTCCTCTTTTCCCCCCTTATTGAACCATATTTTTGAAGTGGAGGACTAGGGTATCCAGGTCTGAAATTCATTCAGACTTTACAAAGTTTTCAGGCACTGTTGGGTCTTTAAGAACCATGACTTGCAGCTCAATGTACTTTCCCTATGGTAAATTCACAGCATCAGCTGAGCACCCTGTCATTTTAAGAGCACTCGAGTGCTGCCTTGCCCCAAAGACTCGATATAAAACAGAAAACACACAATGCATTTTCTTGTGCCTTCAGGCTCCAGCACGCTGTATAGCTCAGCCACCCATCTGGAAGTCCTGGATCCACTTACATATAATGACCATGCAGTTCTCCTGTAATGAATCCAGGACCCAACAGCCACAGAAAGCCAGCAGAATACTTTAACCTGAGCTTGAGGTCCAGAGATGAAGAATACCGCTGATGGGCAGAGCCCATTTGCCAACGATTTTTTACCTCTTAGGAGGATTAACAGAGAGAATGATATTAAATTCAACTCCTTTCACTGTTTAGTCAAACTAACCATTAATTCATTAATATCTACTTATCTTCTTGATGGGTCACTCGCATCCGTGGCTGAAGTGCCACATATTTCAGTCTGTCTCATCACTGTTTAAGTTCTGAATTGTTCTGTCTCACATTGTTTTCAGCTACACTGCTAGTCTTTGCTTACTCACATTAATAGCTCTGCTCGTGGTCTCCCTCCCCAGCACCCTCTCAGCATCTGTGGGCACAAGCCAACATTTGCGGTCTGAGGCAGGCTGAAGATTTACTGCCTCATCTACAAAAGAGGAATCCTCGGTCCTCTGGAAAAGCCAGTCACAGCTTTATCACTCCTTGCTGCTAGGCGTACGCTACAGCTGATCTAAAAGAGCCTTGGAGGATGCTTGAGAACTGGAGCTGCTGGCAAGGCAAAGAAGTGGCAGTCACTCCCCGCCCCCTCCAAGAATTCACATTCTGCAAGGGGGATTTTCCTCTCATTTAAGCCTGAAAACATTCCTGAGAGGAACAGTTTGTCCTCAAGTTGGCATAATGTTGCACTAAACATTTGCCACTTACTGTTCTGCAAGCTGTTAAGCTTCCTGTGAAAGCAGTAAGATACCACAGAAGCACTCTTTTGTAAACAGAGTCCTACATCACTTTAATAAGTATTGTGGCAATACTTATCTGGGAACAAAACAAGGGGAAGTTGCATCAGTGTGTGGGCTGCAAATGGGGCAAGGGGAACTATTATCCTAAATTAACACAGAAAAACAAATTATATTCAGCCAGGAAGCCTTTTACAAGGAACAGCATGTTGAAAGAAAAAATACAACTCTAATGCTAAGCATAGGATATAGGATATACAGACAGAAAGAGAGGAAGGGTGTAATTTGAGAGTACTCCTGACATGCAATTACAATGGAAAATAAAGAGAAGAAGAAAAACAATGGAGGTTTCGATAGTCTCTGAAAAAGGCACAGAAATAAAGGAGAAATGCACTTCTTACACAGACTCTGGACAACATTCCAAGTGAGCGAGAAGTCCCTTCTTTTCTCACTGTACAAGGACACCAGCACCACACTGGGCAACACGGGCCCCCTGCTTGGCTAAGGCCATTGCTATTCCCCTACTTACTGAACTATAGAGCTTATTTGCAGTCTTGAATCATAACCCTGTTTGCTCTGCACTTTGCAGGCCCCCTACTGCTAACAATCTAATTACAACACAACGATTAACAGATAAACGCAGATGAACATCGCTCAGTGGATCTAGGTGGTCCTCTCTCATCTAGCATTCCCATAGAAATGGGAAAGCACCCTGAAACGTTATTGTTCACCATGACAGGCGTTTGCTGAAGAACACCTGCACCCTAACCACCAACATCTGCACCCTAACTGCCAATAGTTTTTGCAGGTTTCTGATTTTCTAAATGGATCTCAGGAAATGTAGCAGAATGAGTCCCGTATTTGTCTATATCTCTGCAAAAAGTGACCAGGCTGAACCTGCTCAAGAGGTGGCAAGTAAGCAACTTGCTGGAATAAATCAGTTAAAGCACTACACTACTTTACAGAAGATTAAACATGCCCAGAACTTCTCTCTCATACTGAAACCGGCTAGACCAGAATGTCCTATGTCTGTACTACTGACCACTCTTTCTCTCCAAAGCACAGTAGCTGCTTCCAAACTGCCTAGAGGGAATAACCTCTGTTCTGTACTAACGCCCGAGTAGTGCCCAAGAACTGCTGGGAGGAGTCTGAGCTGATCCAGCCCAAACCAGGGTCCACGTTAATGATCTAGCACTACAGATGACAACTGAGTTTATTACTCCAGAAGATTTAGCCTGAGACACCATCTGTGGCACTAACCTCAAGGAATTCATGAGCAAGAATTAACCGAAGGAGAACAACGGTGCTTTCAAGAACTTACTGCAAAAGTACATTACCTGGACTGCAAGTCTTTATGTACCAGAGGCAGAAAACATATCGACATTCCAGAAAGCAAGCTCCTAAAGGAGCTCTTGTTCAGCAGAACACTGCTTGGAAGGGCAAACTCAGGACTGCAAGCATAGAAACTATTTTCTTTTGTCTCTTCCTACTGCAAGGCAATGGGTTTGTTGAGTGCTGCAGAGGGGAAGGCTGAGGAGGAAGACAAGGGCATCCCTATTTACAGACAGACAAGATTGCACCAAAAGTGCCTGACTCACATAAGCAATTTGTCCTCCTGTTTGTGTAAGCAATCCAGCTAGACCACAAATACCATCCTGAGTGCTCAGGTGAAAAACAGTTGCAAGTCATTGTTCTGAGAAAATGCTCTGAAATGCAGAGCCCAAGGCTGTGACATCAACCACAGACCTCTGCATACCAAGACTGGATGCTGGTGAGTCACGGCATGCATAAAACAGCAGCATTTGAGAAGCCCTTCATAACCAAATCCAGTAAAATTTATTGTTCTTAATTTGCAATTAACTCAGATTAAATTGATATAATTGGGAGAATCTGATTCGTAGCCTTTTTATAAGTGTATTTTTTAAATCTTAATTTTAAATAAAAGTATTTTCTGTTTCTGAAATGACATAAATGAGCATTACTTGTTTCTAAATGAAGTAATGCTGCGTTTCACTCAGTAAATGAGCAAGAGTATAGTTTGTTAGTACTTGTTCTCTGTCTGGACTGAGAAACTAATCAATACCCTTAAATTCTGCCTCAAATGAACTTTTGTTCAAACTTGTGTCTTACAGCACAACTGAGGATTTACATCAACACACTGAGTCAGATCCTGCCTTAAGCCGCAACTGGGTTTATGTTGCTATAAGAGAGACCAGAGTTTGGCCCCCCCCCCTTTCTTTTTTTCAGATAAAAACACCAACTCCCGTTCTAATCTCCTGGACTGCAGGATAAGCCCAAAACAATTTGTTCTATGCTGTCAGGGGAGCTGGTCTGGGGCGGCAGCTGAACAGGGCTGCGCTGCGCAGAAGTGGCAGGAGCAGGAGCACGCTCAGCAGCGTAAGGTGGGTGTCACTAGGCAACGACGTAACCATGGTTACCTGCATCCCAAGCGACCCGCGGATTTCCGAGATTAGTCATTCATCTGGAAAAACACTTAAAAAAAATATAAAAAATGAATGTATCATACTGTCTCTGCATAAATATTGTTTTAATGACGAGATGCAATTAAATAGACCTTACTTTACTGGGCCCTGTTTGCTCCACCTCAGACTCGGAGAGCTCTAGGTCACTCGCTTTCAAACGCTGGGGGCCACAGCATTAGTGACACAACCAGACCTTTGGCCAGGGGTGGAACGTTTTTAAATTCTTCATTAGGAAAATACCCTGGAGAAGTTTTAAATGCTACAGGAAAAGCAGTACAGTTCCTTTACATATAAATTGCCCAGTGAGATTGATTGTTCCTTTCCCAGAAAGATGGCATTGGTGTTCAGCTGGTACATATGATTGTTGATTAATATCAAAGTTGCTAGTAACCATGTGCTCACACTAATGTTCTCCCACTTGTCACCTCATATGTGCCAGAGATTTCCAAGCAGCAAAGGCGGCTCAGAGGGAGCAGCATCCCGGAGGCCTGAATTAAGCCACTGCAGCGGGGACAAAGAGCAGCCAGGGTCACCAGCACCTTCCCTCCAGCACTTGCAGGAATGCAGCTGTGTGGAATACACCTGCATGATTTTAACAAAGCCAGAAAACCTCCAAAATCCTTGGCAGTCCATGGCCACTACACCCCTGAGCAAAATTCCTTCCCAATTCCAAGCCTGAGAACCTGTTCACCTCTGCACTTATGTGTCTCACTGCACACATCACCTGAGATACTAGTATTACCAGTCTCTTTCCTACCACTTTTTTCACCTAATGCTAAGTAGTTGAGTCAATAAAATCAACCTGTAGTTAGCATAGGCATTCACAGGAGCATGGATCTGTCCTTGCACAACAGGTATACTCAAAGGAATTAGCTCAGTCATTCCTTACAGGGGCTTGTAAACAAATTATTGATTCCTGGGTGTTTGGAAGATGCTAATTAGAATTAGACTTTACAGCAGCAGCTCTCCGTACTTCATCAGAAGAATTTGTAAAAACATCAAGGAGCTCATCTGGTAATTAAAAAGTAAACTTTCTTATCATCTGTGATATGTTGGCTACTTTAAATATGAATGTAAAGCAATGAGCAAATGAAGTAATGATAATACACATGCTATATATAACCTATCTTGCCTTGATTAAACTAGTTTACTTTGTTTATCATTGGAATGAGGCAGCCCCTGCTACTTACTTTAATCTACTTATTCAACGTCTTTATTAAAATCATGCTTTTCAGCTGTGATCACTAAGCCAAATAATACAGAGTGTGAGCAAAAAGCTTATGAAAATCTGTATAAACTATTTTGATCAGTCTTAACCAAAAGATGAATTGGGCTTCAAACAATGAGCCTTTTTTTCTATGAAGCCTTTTAGGAAATCCCACTGAAAATATTCTTAAGCTTAAACGGTAACTACTGAGGCTACCATTTGCATGCTAGAAAAATTAAATTTGATTTATTGTGCATTGCAGAAAAACAGAGAAGAAAGGAGAAAAAAAAATTGTCTGACTCAGACGTACATTTGCAATACCGACACAGTCATAAACTGCACTTTCATCAGTCCTGATGGTTGGGCTTCAGTGATGTTGGCTTTCTTGGACATAAGCATTTGGAAAGAGCTCCATCATTTCAGAGATTTTGCTTTATGAATCCTAAATGTATATGCACATCTATACAGCTTCCTTGCAGACACTCTCACACGTGGTTGCACAGTTCGCAGAGATTGTGATATAGCAATCAGGAAAAAGCTCTTTCTCAATCAGAGACGTGAAGAAGGAACAAAGTGGTTTAAGCCCTGGCAATGAGAGGTTTCTTTGTAAATGATGTATCAAGGAAAGAGAAAAGTCTTAGACTAGATAATTAGAATTAGTATATCTTATACTCAGGTGACAGCCATCTAGAAACAACCCAAAGAAAGACTGGAAAAAGACACACTATAATGGATGCTTATTACCAAAACCTATTTGATTTAGAAGCTGGGCTGCAAATCTCATAACAAATTTATTTTCACATGACTGCCCAGACTTTCTGCTTTAGACTGGCTCAGAAATGCCTTGGCCTTTCTCACAGTGTTACTGCATTTCTGTTCCTAAACCCAGCCAAAAGTAGAGGCATAGCAGACTGTAAAAATGAAGGAATAAATTATTTACTAAGTAAAACAAATGTCTCCCTGAACATTGAAGCTAATAAAGTTTGGGTTCCTATAAATTTGTGCCTTGTACTTGATTGACTTTGGCCAAATGTGAGCACTTGAAGCATTGCTTTTCACAAACTGTGCTGTCCGAATGAAGTTTTTTATTCCACGCTCCAGGCTTTTTTTTCATGCACATTCTAATACAGTATAAATTTCTACTGCATGCTTTAATTAACAGACTTCCCCTCCTCTAACTGTTCATTTATTTGCATAAAACTTGGAGCTTAATGATTTTTGAGGTCTCTACCATTTTGCCCGATGTAATAGAAATCAGACAAGACTTTCCAGTTCTTAGGGAGAATTCAGAAAATCACTGTACGTGCAGAGTAACCTCAGCAGATACAATTGTATATTCTTCATTTCTGTTTGACAACAAACAAACAAGCAAATAAACAAACCTAAAAAAATCCTAAAGAAAATAATTTAAAAAATGTGGAGTCCAAGATTGGTTTGACTGCATTTAATGGAAGGTTGCTACATTAACCTCGGTCTGCACTGTAAAAGATTCAGATCTGGATTTAAAATGTGAGGGTTCTTGGTTCTTAGGACCTGGAGCTGCGCATAGGCCTCTACAAAATTTTTATTTAAATCTAGCTTTGACTTTTTTGTGCCATTATCACCTGGGAATTTTTTGAAGACAGATTCTTGGTTCAGATCCCCCAGTGACTGCTATTAATCTCTTCATATCTAAACAATCTCTAAAGGACAGAAAGCTTCTTTCTCCCATTTTCTCTTCATTATTAATCCATTCACTGAAGTGTTGGGGTTGGTTCTGAATGCTAAGGAGGAGCACCTCTTAGCTTTCTAATGAGGACAAACACAACATAAATATTTTTTCAAAATCCTAACAACAGTGACTAGCTCTAGAAGAATTTTCTGAGGTGATACAATCAGTTCTTTTGTATAAAGAATCATAGAATCATAGAATGGTTAGGGTTGGAAGGGACCTCAAAGATCATCTAGTTCCAACCCCCCTGCCATGGGCAGGGACACCCTCCACTAGACCAGGTTGCCCAAAGCCCCATCCAACCTGGTCTTAAACACTTCCAGGGAGGGGGCATCCACAACCTCTCTGGGCAACCTGTTCCAGGGCCTCACCACCCTCACAGTAAAGAATTTCTTTCTAACATCTAATCTAAATCAACCCTCCTTCAGCTTAAACCCATTACCCCTTGTCCCGTCACTACACTCCCTGATAAACAGTCCCTCTCCAGCTTTCTTGTAGGCCCCTTCAGGTACTGGAAGGCTGCAATTAGATCTCCCCGGAGCCTTCTTTTCTCCAGGCTGAACAATCCCAACTCTCTCAGCCTGTCCTCACAGGAGAGGTGCTCCAGCCCTCTGATCAGCTTTGTGGCCCTCCTCTGGACTCGCTCCAACAGCTCGATGTCTCTCCTGTACTGGGGCCCCCAGAGCTGGATGCAGTACTCCAGGTGGGGTCTCACGAGAGCAGAGTAGAGGGGCAGGATCACCTCCCTCGACCTGCTGGTCACACCTCTTTTGATGCAGCCCAGGACACGGTTGGCTTTCTGGGCTGCAAGCGCACACTGCCGGCTCATGTTGAGCTTTTCATCAATCAATACCCCCAAGTCCTTCTCCTCAGGGCTGCTTTCAATCCATTCCTCGCCCAGCCTATAGTCGTGCTTGGGATTGCCCTGACCCACGTGCAGGACCTTGCACTTGGCCTCATTGAACTTCATGCGGTTCTCACGGGCCCACCTCTCCAGCCTGTCAAGGTCCCTCTGGATGGCAAGAACTTTCCCAAAGGAGAAAAGTTTGTGTATGTGTTTCTTGTACAACACTGCAATATTTATTTTTGAATGCAGTGTTAGAGCATGCAGTTCATACAATGTGATCTAGTACTAGTGCTTTTACATTTCAAACTGCATTAAATGGATTGTATCTCACCATTACTGAGCTTGTGGCTGAGCAGAAAATAGATTTCTCCCCAAGAGAATGCCTGCAATTGTCTGTTAGTTTTGATTTTTCTTAATAATTTATTTCACCACTTAATGCCCTTCAATTTAATAGGCTCATATCTGTAATAAACTACATTTTTAACATCTGTTTTCACAATATTTTCCCCATGGGCTTCAATGAAGTCCAACAATATTACACATAGTTTGTGAAATACAACAGTTCATGGACAAGAGTGGACTAGTCACAGTGGCTGAAATTGATCCCTCCTACCTACAGTCTGGATTTTGACCAGAAGTCACCTCTCATGCTGCTGAGATTTCCTCACCTGCAACCACTGTTACAGCTGCTGGGCTGGAACGGGACCCTCAGGCCTTTGTCTATACCCAGTTTGTCCACATTTGATGCCTTACACTGTGCACTAGCTTGAGAGGCCAAACAAGAGGACACATACATCTGCAGCCTTTTTGAGACAGTGTTTCTCATTCTGGTTTCTGATGTGAGTTCTGCCTGCGCAATACCCATGTGAGAGACATGGGATAAAAAGCACAGACAGTATTGGGAACAGACGTTTTCCCACGCCCCATGAGTTTTTCTCTTCCTGGCTCCATGAATTTTTTGCAGTCTTTTCTGCACAGTGGTCCAGCTTCATCCAGAATGTAGATTATCCAGCAGCCAGGTGCTTCCCAGACTCTGAGACAAGGAAGGTGTGGTTTCAGCATCTCCCAGAACAAGGGCGATAGCCAAGGTCTTGTATTTCCTGGTCAAGTACTCTAATTCCTAGGCTGCTGAGCAAAGGTAGGTATTCCTTCAAAGGGAACTCAGGACTGGGAAACCCAGAAGGGATGTACTTGCCTGCTGTGAGTCCCTCCATGCCAGAGTTTCAGCCGTTGAACAAAGCGTAGAGTTGGTGATCAGGCTGTGCCCAGTGTCCATCTTGCTGAAAATGCTTTTCTAAATCTTTGGAAACCTCTACCTTTTCTTCAGAGGTCAAAAGCAACTCTGGCTCACATAACACAATGGAAAATTGCCAGAGACTGGCTCCTCAGTGACAGGCCTGCTATAGCAGCAAAGTAACAACCACCCAGCTAAGATATTTAGAAACAGTAAAATGTGGTAACAAATCAATAGAGTGGTTTTTTTTCTGTCCGTTGGAAAATATTCTATAACACAAATCAATCCTCAGTTAGACTACAGAAAAAAAACCTTGTAAAAAACCTGTCTGCTTTGTTGGGCTTATTTGACATTGATTAGAGTTTTGTAGCTTGTTTTTTGGGGCTTAATTTATGTAGGTTGCTGACCTTGGCAGGAATGTGTGTGGCATCTTATAAGAGTGCTATCTGACTTAGCTCTGATGTGATCTTTCCTTTCTATGTGAAATGCCAAACAAAAGATGTCAAACAAAGACCCTTACACTTGGTATTTTTGCTAATTCACTGCATTTAGCTAACTTTCTGAAATTCTTTTTCCCTATGTAATTTTCTTGGAGCTTCTAAAGTCACTAAAAATAATACAACTGCATCATCACAAACACTATCTACCCATGGCAGCACATGCCATCTTTGACATCGGTAGGATCACACACTAAATTGTTGTATGATATGTTCCATGAGCAGAAAGTGTTAACGCAACTTAACCGAAGGAAGAATTTTTACGAGATGATAAATCAGATTAAATTTTCATTGGTATTTCAGTGAAATGTATGGAAGATGTGATATATTTACTGATATTTTATTTTTTATAAACATGAGTAGCACACAACAGAGACAAGTAAATAGGCACACTTTTGTATATAAAAGTGGAATCTGATATGTATTTATACATATCAAATATTTAGATACACATAAGGAAAAAGGAGGTAAAAAATTGCCAGTTCTCCCAATCTAGCCATCTCAAATTAGAAGACAGGCTCACAGATTTCACCGCAGAGATGATATTGAGAAATCTGGAGGAGGAGCAATTGGCAGTTGAAATTTATTTTAATCAAATTGCAAGATAATTATTGTTTAATATTCCACTTCGGTATATCTTATTTTCTGCTTGACACATCTGTTAAGCTGTAAGTGTTTCAGAACTGTTCTCGGCGAGAATCTGAAAGCACAGATTACTCATCACCACCTAATTTGCTAATGCCCACAATCAAGCACATTTGTATCCCACTATATTTGCACCACTTCTGAAACAAACATAATGTAGCTCAGGTCACAAACTACATGAAAGCTAAAAGGTAGCATTACAAAGCTAACAAATTAGGCAACTGTGAACTTTAATTTAGGTGGTTGAAAACATTGACAGTCCCAGGTTGGTTGTTCCTGTCTGCCTGTTGGAGGTTGCTGACCCACAACCCTGCTGTGGGAGGAATCCTGTGAGCAATCCCTAATTTATTTCAGGCAAAGGTGTCTGGGCTAGTTCGCAGTCTTGTATCACCACTGTCACTGACTATCATCTCATCAATCCTGCCTGAAAATAGATTAGAAAACACATGCACAATCCTTTTGGCAGCCAAATCATAAACAACTAGGAGGTACATTTAGGGACGTTAATGGCTTCAGCTGAGACGGGTAGATTCAGAAGGGACGTTTGCCCATAGCCAGATAGATGCCTTTTGTTTAATTTACATTCCTCATCCAAAGAGCTTGAGTTTTCTGCAGACAAAAGATTTTTATTGGAATGTATTTTGGGTACCTTTCTGAGGTCAGTAAAGAAAATATTTTTTTGCTAAACAATCATGTCCCTTTGCTGTAAGCTTTCTAAAGATTTTTTTTTTTTCTTGTTTTATTAAGGCAAATAGGAGCACACATGGTCATATTCATGGGCTGTGACAGGATGTGGTACAAGGAGCTTCCCTTCCAGGAATTAAACGGTGGTGCAAAGCTGGGGCATCATTATGTAAATCACCTGAAACACACGCCCACATCCAGGCACAAAGACACAGTGCACTCCAGAAACTCCAGGGTTTATCGTAGAACAAAGCAGCCAGATTATTGATGCAGAAAATTATTAACGAAAAGCAAAACAAAATGCTAAAGAAACATCGCTGGGTTTGGAGGTCAAAGAAATAACTTTAAAGCAGCTTTCCTCATCATCCAGACCTGAATATTGAATCGCTCATAAATGCTTCTGCCATAGCCACATCCTTGGACAGCTTATACTGAACACCGCAGCAAACACTACTCTTAGCTCATTTTATTACTATTACTATTTCCTTTTAGATGGAAACATGTTTTCTTTCATCTAATGTTTCAACATGACAGTATTAAGTTATGCAAAGCAAACAATTAGTTAATAATAAGTTGTGCTTAAGCACTCTGTGAATTAAAAATGCCTCTTTTTTTTTTTGCTAGCCCCCTCTTTTCTCATTATTTATTTTTTTTTTAAACCAGCAGAATACTGGGGTTTTTTATTTTGCAAAGCTGCTGTTTTATTTTGCAATTCTGGCAAAAATTTCCCCTTGAAATTACCAGTTCCAGCTACAAACAGAAATGAAACACATGCTCTGGCATAGTGAGAGGCAGCCACCAGGGGAAGGCAAAGTGGAAACCAAGGGTGACCCCAGCATCGGTAGCACCTCAGCAGCAGCGCACAGTCCCACGGGGGCTGGTAGCAGGGTCCCTCAAAAGCCACAGACACAGAAAGAGATGAACCAGGACCAGGGTCCATCCCAGGAGCTCAGTCAGGAGCAAAGGAGACAGGGCTGAAGACAGGCTCAGACATACATCTGAGTGATTGTTGTGGTTTAACCCCAGCTGGCACCACGGAACTGCTCACTCTCCGGACCCACACACCCCCCCCCGCCGAGTGGGATGGGAGAGAGAATAAGAAGGTTAAAAGTGAGAAAACTCATGGGTTGAGATAAAGACAGTTTAATAGGTAAAGCAAAAACCACGCACACAAGCAAAGCAAAACAAGGAATTCATTCACCACTTCCCATGGGCTGGCAGGTGTTCAGCCATCTCCAGGAAAGCAGGGCTCCATCATGTGTAACGGTTACTTGGGAAGACAAACGCCATCACTACGAACATCCCCCCTCTTCCTTCTTCTTCTTCGCCCATCCTTTTATTGCTGAGCATGATGTCGTATGGTATGATGATCACTTGGGGTCAGCTGTCCCGGCTGTGTCCCCTCCCAACTCCTTGTGCACCCCCAGCCTCCTCACTGGTGGGGTGGTGTGAGAAGCAGAAAAGGCCTTGGCTCTGTGTAAGCACTGCTCAGCAGGAACGAAAACATCTCTATATCATCAACATTGTTTTCAGCACAGATCCAAAGCACAGCCCCATGCTAGCTACTATGAAGAAAATTAACTCTATCCCAGACAAAAGCAGCACAGGAGACCATTCAGGAGACCAGCCACCTACAACCTAGGTCTGAGGTCCAGCCACCTACAACCTAAGTCTGAGGAGACAGGCACACCTACACCACAGCTCAGGCTTCAGGACAGAAATGAAGGACAGGGAAACCCAGGGCAGAGGGTGGGGGTCCTAGGTGAGGCTGGTCAAGGCCATTAAGGCCAATTGGGACTCTCAGGGCCCTGACATGTCTCACCATGAAGCAGCTGCAATGTATATTACAAGTCCTTCTATATCGTAGCTTTCCTACAAGAAAAAAAATTCAGTCCAACAGTTATACCAGTATCAGTGGTATCAAAAACATTTTGTACAAGTCTGACAGTAGAGAGTTTTATCTGATTTTGCATTTCTTTCATCTATCTTGAAAACCTTCTGAAAGACTATTATATGTCTTAGTACTAGCTGTATGCCAACACTCGTATATTCTAACACTCATATATTCCAGCTAGATATATTCAACACAATTCTTATCTTGCCATGTATTAAACTATTATTATTTATTTCTTATAGGTGTTTCTATTTTGTGGGTGCTGCACAAGTATAAAATAGAAAGCCAGTTTCTACCCAGCAGCAGTTGTTGTTAGTAACTGCCCCTAGTAAGTTTAGCTCAAGGCACTACAATAAATATAATAAGTAGTAGAAAAAAATGGAAAAGAAAAGACAAAGGAAGTTAGACTCTGTGTTAACAAAAGGCAGCAAAATGCATCTGCATAATTTTGGTTTAATTCTTCAGTTGGAAATCACACCTAATTATCAGAAATCCCCTTTGGCTGTTTATCTCCAGCAATACTTCTGGAATACTTTTTCAGCTCAGTGTAAAATTCAACCCACATCATTATTGTTTTATTTCTTTGCCATCAAACATTTTCTAGTAATAAGAATTACTGACACTCAATTTAAAACAAAAATGTTTTTCTTAATTGCCCCAGGGTTTGACCTAGTATTACCCAATGTCCCCTCTGCTTACTGGCTAAGGCAGTGTCTTGTAATAATGGGCAATGTATACAGATCTGCTATTTCTGAAGAGAAGCAGCCAAAGAACATGAGATGTACAGCAGATATCCTGCTCTTCTGAGACAAGCTGGGAACACAGATATCTCTGAGATATTTCACCAAGGGGAAATCATGCCTGACCAATCTGATAGCCTTCTATGATGTCATGACTGGCTGGGTGGATGAGGGGAGAGCAGTGGATGTTGTCTACCTTGACTTCAGCAAGGCTTTTGACACTGTCTCCCATAATATCCTCACAGATAAGCTTAGGAAGTGTGAGTTTGATGAGTGGACAGTGAGATGGATTGGGAACTGGCTGAATGGCAGAGCCCAGAGGGTTGTGATAAGCAGCACAGAGTTGGAGGCCTGTAGCTAACGGTGTGCCCCAAGGGTCAGTACTGGGTCCAGTCTTCATAGAATCATAGAATCATAGAATGGTTTGGGTTGGAAGGAACCTCAAAGATCATCTAGTTCCAATCCCCCTGCCATGGGCAGGGACACCCTCCACTAGACCAGGTTGCCCAAAGCCCCATCCAACCTGGCCTTGAACACTTCCAGGGATGGGGCATCCACAACCTCTCTGGGCAACCTGTTCCAGGGCCTCACCACTTTTAACAGTAAAGAATTTCTTTCTGACATCTAATCTAAATCAACCCTCTTTTAACTTAAACCCATTACCCCTTGTCCTATCACTACAGGCCCTTGTAAACAGTCCCTCACCATCCTTCCTAAGGTACTGGAAGGCCGTAATTAGGTCTCCCCAGAGCCTTCTCTTCTCCAGGCTGAACAACCCCAACTCTCTCAGCCTGTCTTCATAGGAGAGGTGCTCCAGCCCTCTGATCAGCTTCGTGGCCCTCCTCTGGACTCTCTCCAACACCTCCATGTCTTTCTTGTACTTGTCTTATTCGACATATTCATCAACGACCTGGACGAGGGGACAGAGTGTACTAAGCTGGGAGGAGTGGCTGACACACCGGAAGGCTGCGCTGCCAGTCAGGGAGATCTGGAGAGGCTAGAGGATTGAGCAAAGAGGAACCATATGAAATTCAATAAGGGCAAGTGTAGGGTCCTGCACCTGGGGAGGAATAACCCCAAGCACCAGTACAGGTTAGGGGTTGACCTGCCAGGAAGCGGCGCTGCAGGGAAGGAGCTGGGAGTCCTGGTGGACAAGTTCTCCATGAGCCAGCAATATGCCCTCGTGGCCAAAAAAGCCAATGGTATCCTGGGGTGCATTAAGAAGAGTGTGGCCAGCAGGTCAAGGGAGGTTATCCTCCCCCTCTGTTCTGCCCTGGTGAGGCCACATCTGGAGTACTGTGTCCAGTTCTGGGCTCCCCAGTTCAAGAAAGACAGGGAACTACTGGAGACAGTCCAGCGAAGGGCTACAAGGATGATTAGGGGACTGGAACATCTCTCTTATGAGGAAAGGCTGAGAGAGCTGGGTCTGTTTAGCCTGGAGAAGAGAAGACTGAGAGGGAATTTTTATCAACACTTATAAATATCTAAAGGGCGGTTGTCAAGAGGATGGGCCCAGACTCTTTTCAGTGTGGTGCCCAGTGACAGGACAAGGGGCAACAGGCACAAACTGGAACACAGGAAGTTCCATCTCACTATGAGGAAAAACTTCTTCACTTTGAGGGTGACAGAGCGCTGGCACAGGCTTCCCAGAGAGGCTGTAGAGTCTCCTTCTCCAGAGATATTCAAAACCCACCTGGATGCCATCCTGTGCAATCTGCTCTAGGTGATCCTGCTTTAGCAGGGGGGTTGGACTAGATGATCTCCAGAGGTCCCTTCCAACCCCTACCATTCTGTGATACTCTCTCTTAAATTCTACAGATCTGTGAATTTTGGGGATTAAATATATTAGTCACAAATCTTTAACATGTAGACAAATTATTTATTAAAAATATACACAACAATGTCTATCTTAAGTATCTAGTCACCACATAACCTTCTGTTAGATATCCTGACTTTGTAAATAGCCTGTAGAAAGAGGTAGGAATATAGATAATGGAATCACTCCCACCAATGTATGTGTTAAAAGGAAGTTTTCTACAGTTAGCCAAAAGGAATCACTTAAAAGAAAAAGGGGGCTGGTCTTTCTTTTGGGGATTTGGTGCCTTTCTCAAACCTGCATTCAAGTTCACCTATCCCCAGAGACTGAAAACTCAGACATATCTGTGGAGAATTTGTTTTTAAAGCCACATTTTGAAAAATTTGGCAGCGAGGACTATATTTAAAACAAAGGTTGAGGACACAGAGCTGCCTTTTAAATTTACGCATGAACATCAGTTTGATGTCACATCTACTTCAGCGAGGTGGATGCGCAACCTCAGCACTCTCCACTACTTGAGGAAATTTAATGCCAGGTAACTGTGGATTGTACCTTAAGCACCAGACAAGGGACTAATTGAATAAAAATGGTACTCACCATTGGTTTTGCTGGAACCGTCATTGTACACAGAAGAAGATAAAAGTCATTTGGCCACACAGCAGAAATGCAAAAGGGGACATGACAGAGCAGGCAAAAACACTCTTTTGGGTGAACAAGAGAGTAAACAGAGCTCTAAGAACTGATACTTATCCAGAGGGATTTTACATATTTTACCTATGATGCCCTAATATCAACATGAATCTGACATAAAGTAATTCTGACTTTTTTTGTTGGGACTTCTACTTTATGGTCTTGTGTTCCTATATGAACAAGTTGCGCCAGGGGTGGTTTAGATTGGGTATTAGAAAAAATTTCTTCACCAAAAGGGTTATCAGTCACTGGAACAGGCTGCCCAGGGAAGTGATTGAGTCAGGATCCCTGGAGGGATTTAAAAGACACTTAGATGTGGTGCTTAGGGACATGGTTTAGAGGTTGGACTGGCAGTGTTAGGTTAACAGTTGGACTTGATGATCTTAAAGGTCTTTTCCAACCAAAATGATTCTATGATTCTTTGTGTCGGTCTTATTCCCACACATCATCCACATGCTAAGTGGGTCTGATCTATTCATAGCAGCTGTATCTAACTGAAGGGCAGGGAGCTGACTGCACTGCTCCTCACAGCAGGAGGAAAATCCCAGTAAAAATCAAGGCTTTGGGGCCCTTAATATCTTAGACTCTATTATAGTTACTTTTTGCAGGAGGAGGATCAAGTACAGTTTAAATCTTGGGACTCGATATCAGTCCCACAAATAAATATAAGCAGGTCAAAGGAGTAGCTCTAGAGTCCAGGACAGCACAATCATGGATGTCATATGACATTAGGGTAAGTAGGAATCCCTAAAGTCAGCTTGCATCCTCCAAAAATACCAGTAACCAGAACAAGGGCAAAAGTTACTCAGTTTTAGATTCAAATTACTGCAGACAATGAACCACTGAGCTGCTTGGACATGTAATTGGGTTAGAAAACATTCCTCTGTATAAACTTTGGGAATTCTGTATGCTTTTCTGAGGGAAAAATATATGTGAATACTTACAGGTCTCCAAAATTGTTCCCCAGTATGAATCAAGCAAGTTTTGGTTTTGGTTTTTTTTTGGGGGGGGGGGGGTTGTTTGTTTGGTTGTTTGTTTTTTCTATTTTGCTTCTGAATGCAGTATACATACCTATTTTCTGCCTCTCCAAAGGCTGTGCAAGGGCAGCCTGCCAGTCTGTGCTAAATGAGAGCCAAACAAGACTCCATGGTGCATGGCTGGGGACTTAAGTCTTTCTTAAATGAACATGGATTGTCTCAAGGGAAGAACATAGCGTGGCTGAGTTCTTTTATATTAGCTAATCCTTTCAGAAACCGCATTGAAAGTCAAGAATTGAAAATGAGTTATTATACCTTGGTCTAGATATTCACAAAGAAATAACCCTTCTTTATAATCCTCATACAGATAATAATACAAAGGGTAGCTGCAAGATACAATAATTGCTTCTAAGAGGCTCAGCTGGTTTTCTAAATGTGGGATTTTACATGTGAGCTCAGGAATCTGCATCTGAGATATCACAAAACTTTCAGCAAATTATGTTGTTTTCTAGTGTTTTCTTATCCTCTTGCTACCTTTTTTCCCCTCTTCTTTCTTTACCCTCATTTCAGGAAGAGCCATATGTACATGCAGTGTTTAATAATGGAGTCTTTAGTTTTTCATGAGTCTATATTGCTCTTCACACATATGCAAAGGGCTACAGACTGATAAATCAAAATGCTGTGAATTCTGAAAGTTTAATAAATTTTAGTATGAATTCTGATTAATTTGAAGTTTTATTGAAAACATAAAATTTAGTCTTCCCCTTTCACTATACTCTTCATAAGTAACTCTGTCTTCCAACCAGGTGGCTGAAACAATACCTTGTGACTGTAACCTCTGCACACTCTCATCTACACTGATATGAAAAAGAAGATTCTGTGCATTTTGGCCAGAACTCTTTAGGCAATAAGGAATGGGCAGAATCAGGAATTGCCCCAAATACTGGTTGAATAGTAAACTGGTAGGAAATCCAAACACCGATTTTCTCGTTGCCAAACACAATAATTACAAAAATATTGGATGCAGCATCAAAGAAAGCTCTTTAACTTACAAATTATTTGTTGCCATTATTTGTGAGATATCTGAACATTAAATATGTTTGGATAAATTAGTATTACTCTAGTAACAGAAACAGACTACATTTGTCAGAGAGCTTATTTAACAAGGATGCTACTCTGTCAGCAAGTTCTTATCTGGAAAAAAGCTAATGAATATGCCTCATGAATTTTTAGTTTATTATTCTAATCTCAAAATTCAGTGTTGACTTGAAGTCAACAATTCTGCTCTGTTACGGTAATGAATTTCTATCTTGCATAACAAGACTTTGATTCATATGCGTATAACAAATATATCCAAGTTTAGGTGCATAACTGAAGTCCAAGAGGCAAAACACAACCATAATGAGGCTCCAGAGGTTCAATAGAGTTAATGAAGAATAAATACCTAGACTTATGTTTCTTTTACATTGGATTAAGAAGCAGTGCTACTTTATTACATATTTTTATTCACATGTATTTTCTTCTTTATATAATATCAAATTTCAGACCCTTGAAACCCTAATTTTTTATTATGTATATTTTAGCAGACTACGTCTTTAGGAACATGCCCATTACATATACTTAAAACTGCTTTGTTCTTCTAAGATGTCATCTCTTATGAAGAAATTTCCAGTTCCCATTCCCCATCTAAACCTTCCCTCAGTTTGATATTTTTCACCCAAGCATAAAAATTTCTACTCATAACCAGCTGATATTTGACAGACACCACATGCAAAATTCTGACATCTTTTTCCAGATAAAGAAAATTCAGTCTCCACAATAAGTCTAAAGGTGGGTCATAGTATTTTTTTTCTTTTGCTCAGAGATTAAATTCTGCTTTATATCCAATTAAGAATGGCTAAAAGCCAGTAAAATTGAAAAAAAAATACTAGAAGTTTGGCAAGATCACATCTGCCTCTTTTTGACTAAATTTAGGTATTCCTTGACTTGTTCAGTTTCACACATTGAAGCTGAGATACACTTGGTTCCTATATCCTGCAGTTAAGACTATATAAGCTTAAGGAGCAAAAAAGGCTAAAAGATGGCTACAGGAGAAAAAATGTCTCTGCTGGGGAAACACAATACCTTGTGGAGCCAAGACTATAAAATATAGAAACTGTAGTCTTGGTGTCCAAGAAAATGGGAAGAGATTCATCAAAATCTCATTCCAGCCTAGCTTCTCATCAGTTTGCCGAGCCCTTTTATAGGGTTCATTTCCATGAACCTATTCAACCTTGGGAAACTACTCCTGTCTTCGCAATCAAGACATATTAGTGAAGATTTGCAGTGAAATGTATACTGACTTTTTTCTCTGGTTAAAATTATATCCAAGTCCTCTAAATTGGTAGTTACTGTGGATCTCTAGATGCTAGCTACCCGAATCTTGATTTTAAAAAATATAGTTCCCAGCTTTCATCCTCCTATGTCAATCACTAACATGAAGTTTGGAATATTGCTTAGCCCACTGTCCTCCACTGGAACCACAGAAAGGTGGTCAACTGAAAACATTGCCCAGAGACTCAAAAACCAGCTTCCTGCTACTTCCCTGAGCCCTTCTTCATGATAGATTAGACACTGACATGTGTCAAGTCTGGACTTTTTGGCAGCATAAGCATATCTGAAGCCTAACCCTTGATTGAGAACTATAAATTATTTCTGTCTATCATCATGAGCAACAATTATTTTAAAGAATTAGTATTGAAAATCCTCAATGAATTTAGATTTTCAAGACTTTTGTTAAAAGATTCTTTGATAAAGGCTCTTTTTTAAGAGTTCAATGTCGAGGGATGAAGAAGGAAAGTCCTCTCATGTATTAGTAACTGGCCAAGAGCAATCAATAAAGATTAGGAATAAATAGTAGATTTTTCACAAAGAAGGAAGGTACCCGCAGAGTCCCTCGGGTACCTGTGTTTGGACATATGATATTCTTAAATGATCTGGTTAAGGGGTAAGTACTGAGGCAAAAAATCTACAAGCGGTACAAAATTAATTACAAGAGTCAGCCCTGGAACTGACAAGAAGAAGTTGCAGCATGGTCTTATGATACGGAATATCTGCATGATAGAGTGTCAAAATTTGTCCTTCATGAATGCAAATTCATACCTATCACCGTGAAGGGAAACAAGCCATACATTGACAAACATAATACAAGATTTCAAATGACCATGAGAAAGGTGATCCTAGAAGTAGATCTTATGGAAAGTTCTCTGAAAACATGTTTTCAATGTTCAGAAGTGATCAAAACAGAAAATAGAATAGCAACAATTATTACGAAAAAGAATCAAATTAAAATAAGGGACTCTGATTCTACCCCAAAGGAACACAGGAAAAGGGGAAAATAAGGGTAATTGGGGATTTGGAATGTTTCCATGTGGGGAGAGATCATATAAACTAAGATTCTTCAGTATGGAAAATAAATAATTATGGGGAAATTGGAGAGATGTATGTAGAAACTATGAAAGGCATAGAGAGGGTGAACAGAGAATAACTATTCACTGTTTCCCATAACACGAAGACAAGGTGGAACAAAATGAAATTACCAAGCAACTGATTTAGAACCAAAAAAAAGGAAGTATTTTTCATGTAACACATAATTAAATTATAACACTTACTGCCATAGGATGTTGTGGATGCCAAAAGCATAAATGGGCTCAAAAAGCAGTTAGGCAAAATTAATGGAAGAATTCATGGAAGACCTCCATTCTGAAAGTCCCCGAGTCTCAGATTGCTGAAAGTTGTAAGGGTATAACCATGGGAAAAATCATTCTGCGCTTACCATGTTTTATGGTTTTTCCCAAAATATCAACTAATAGCCAGAGACAGATCAGTGAGCTAGACAGATGTTTTCCCTGATCTAACAAAGTTGTTCTTATACTTTGATGCAAGAATTTAACTGTTATTTCATTTTAAGTGTG
Source organism: Grus americana (assembly GCF_028858705.1). Taxonomy (NCBI): domain Eukaryota; kingdom Metazoa; phylum Chordata; class Aves; order Gruiformes; family Gruidae; genus Grus; species Grus americana. The sequence goes on from NC_072854.1 coordinate 29,266,559, forward strand.
AACTTCACTCCTGTTCTAAAGTGAGCATATTTTAAAACAAAAATTATGGCTGGACTTTTTATCAGTGGTTGGATAGTGGTTGCAAGTTAGTGATGAAATTACTTGTTTGATGCTGTCCCAGCTCTGGCATTGTGTAGAAGCTCCTGTCATTTGATGGCTGTTTTATTCTTATATGATAGAATTGATGGGGTCAGTCTGATTTCTGGAGATTGCATCCTAAAGCTATATTCACAATTAAAACTCCAGATGAAAAGGACCTTGGTTCAATATACTGCAGCCCTCTTCTTCACTGAAAGGGTTGTCAAGCATTGGAACAGGCTGCCCAGGGAAGTAGTTGAGTCAGGATCCCTGGAGGTATTTAAAAGACATGTAGATGTGGCACTTAGGGACATGGTTTAGCAGTGGACTTGGCAGTGCTAGGTTAATGGTTGGACTTGATGATCTTAAAGGTCTTTTCCAACCTAAATGATTCTATGATTCTATGATTAGCAAGGCACATTGACCAGGGGACATCACAATGCACTGACAACCATTCATTGTGTGCAAGGTCTTAAGATGTGCTTCTGTAAACCCTCAGTAATGTAACTGGAGAGTAATTTTCTGAAAATTCTTGATACCATACAGGCTTATTCCTTGCACCTACCAGTTTTCAGGACTGGGGTCCTTGTCTAATTTTAAGTAGTCTAGGTAATGAAAATTTCAGAGACCATATCTCCTTTCAGAGGTCATGGAAGAGCTTCAGTCTAGACAACAGCAAGTGATGTGACAGGTGTTAGTGTAGGGAATATCAATGGAGACCATGTTAGTGGACTTCATTACTTCCAGGGATGAGGCTGAATTGGAGTTTTGACTGTTAATGTAATATGTGTTTTCCTAATGGAGGTGCTGTACTGTTAAACAGGGAAGGTGATGGGGTAGGCAGGAAAAGGAAAAAACAGAAACAGAGATTCTTTCACATCTTTATTACTAATGCTTTAGTTTATATGATGCCTCCTGAATATAGTGGAGGATTTAGAAACCATTGGAAACTAATAATTAGACCAGAAAACACAATACTACTGAGGTTTCGTGCTGATAATAAACCATGGCCTTTTTTTTTTAAGCTGTGTAACTCTTTTTAATTTCTCTGCATGTTTTGTATATGAGTGTACTTCCTCCTTGACTACCATGAGGAATTTAAACACTGTAGTCATTATTTTGTGAAATATCCCTGTTTTTCATCAGTGCTATTAAATAATGTTGCTTGGAAGCCAAGCAGATTACTGGACAAGTGGACTCTGAGGCATATCATGCCCTGTAGAAACAATCACTACTGGTTCAGATAGCGCATACGATAAACCAGATATAGACAAGCAAAGGATTTTAGATCCCTGCCAAGGAAAGACATAGATCAAGTTCAAATGCTTACAAACACTGACAAATCCACAACCATGAGGTTCAATGAAAACAGAACAAGCAAGCCTGTTCTCTAATAGTTTAACATGGTTTAGTTGCTAAATGTATTGGGAGTAGACAATCTCTTCTTAGCTGCAAAATTCTAGATGGCCTGAGATGTGACTACATGCTTTCTGCCAGTTTGCTTTAGTCAGATTACCGCAGAGCATCATTGTAATTCAGGCACCAGACAGTTGTAAATTTGCCAACAATGTCAAATATTTACTTACTGCTGAAATGAGCCTATGAAATCTGAGGTTCAGATGAATAGGCAGCAGTGGGAGGATGGCAGAAACTGCTTGCGCAGTCATGGCACTGGGGATATGTTTCGTGGTGATCAGCATCTGAAAGACATCAACAAGCAGCTATTTGTCTGTAAATTACTGTATTTACCAGTTCAGCAGGGCAAATTCTAACCTAATGATATTTAAATTCAGTATGCCTGCTACACAATCAGACAGACCATAAATTAATTCTTTTTAAATTACAGCTTTCTCACTACAAAAGCAAACAGATAAATGAGAGAAAATAATGTTTTAATTTGCTCTTTCAAAGCTAAGTTCATAATTTGTAGTGTTTACACATTGATGAATTGCTGAGGTGTAGATTCACTCAAATATCACCTAACAATACTGCACCCAAACTGAAAAGGACAGATTTAGCTGGAATCTTGTAAGAATTCATTTATTTTTTCTGGTTTTGGTTTTACCTGTGACTTAGAACTAAAGTGCATCTGCAAAATGAAGGCATCAATTCTATTCTGCAAATTTTGGGAGGCTGATACAGCTATGAAATTGGAAAGAATTTTTTTATATCCTATTTCTCATTCTCTGTCTAAGGGTATGAACACATCACTTTTTATCATGCCCCTGCCTTGAACCTTCTCCTTTGTTCTGAAACGAGCTGGTTTGTCAGGTTAGTATTTCAATTCTGCTGTGTATTCTATACCTTCAAAGGCACACAAATAAACCATTTAATCCTTTATATAGCATGGAAGTGTTTCTGCTTGTTCTTTTGCTACTCTTTATTGCCTTTGCCATGTGATACTGCTTATTCAAACTCTTTGCAACCATACTTCTTGCCCAACTCCTAAGCAAATGGGTAATGCAACCACCATTCCTCACATTTTTTTCCTGTTAGGTTATTGTGTTTGTAATCACAATCTGTTGGCAACACATCTTGTTAGAACTTTTGAGACATGAAGTACCTCACTGTCAAGGCAGGTCTCTACTATACATTTTGATAAAATGTTAATAAATGCATTTTGATAAATGTAACCATACATCCTGAGTACCTGGTAAATACTGTAAGTTATAGCTGCATGTTGACATCTTTCACATGCTGATACCTCATTCAGAACAGCTTCCTTCTAAACAAGTTCTTTGTCTACGCACAACTGGATCAGCCAAGCCACAACAGTTCCCTGATAGTATCATACACTGAATAGCAAAGACTCTGAGATATAGGACTGGTCCAATGAAAGTATGCACTTCTGCTGATGCCTTTTACCTGTGTTCCCTGTCAGATATTAAAGGTATATTCAGAATAGTCATCCAGTGGTCTCAAGTTTGATGCCCTGAGTGCAGAAGAGGATTAAATGAATGTTTAATGCTGTTATTGACTTTAGCTGTTTGCCTCACTCCTTCTCTGAAGGACCACCATGAACACCTGAGGGATCTCAAGAAAGAAAAAGCATTTTAAGGGTCTGCAGGATCACCTATCAGATCTTCCAACTTATGAGAAGATAGCTTCATCCTTCCTGGGGATGGAGACCTTGGTTCTTAATAGCTTTTAATGGTTTTTCTGAATAGTGCACAAGCATCTCCTAATGTGTAAGGCTATTTGCTACAGCAGAAACCAAGGAAAATTAGCTTCAGTGTCCATAGGAGGCTCTACAGCTAGCCCAGGTGAGCAGTGTTGTTGGTCCTCTTCTGTGAATATGAATGTGTATCTGACTATATATGCTTTGGCTTCTAACTGTGTCCTGGTTCTGGCAAGGACAGAGTTAATTTCACCAGGAGCCAGGTCAGGTGAGCCAAGCTGGCCGGGGGCTATTCCATAGCCTGTGACATCATGCTCACCATAAAAGGGGGCTAGTCGGGCAGGGGAGGGGCGGCGCGGTTTCAGCGCGGTTCTGGGACAGCCTGAGCCCGGTCGGTCGGTCAGTTGGTCGGTCAGTCGGTCGGTCGTTGGATCGGTAAATTGTTCTCTGTTATCCCCCATTGTGAATATCTCTTATCAGTACTGTTGTTGATTGTTCCCCTCTCCCGTGCTGTCCCAGTAACCTGTCCTTACCCCAACCCTCGAGGCCTTGCCGTTGTTTTTCCGTTCTCCTCCCCATCCCGCTGGGGGAGGGGTGAGTGAGCGGTGCATGGTGCTCAGCTGGGGCTGGGGCTGAACCACGTCAAACTGTTTTGCATTTTATGGGCACACAACCGGGTTCTGGGTGTTCTGCAAACAGGGACATCTTACAGGTTGGACGTCAACCCATTCTGCTTCTAGAGATACAGTTATGAAGTTATAGCTGTGAAGGTCAGCTCAGAATTGTACCCTAGGGTCCACTTCATCTCTGGAGCTGTGCAAAGCCCACATATGCTCCATATATCAATGTCCCTGTCACATTACAGCCACTGAATGATTTCACAGGTGAACACAGTCTTTCCTTCACGTGCAGACACCAAACTCTTTACTATAACTCTTCACTCTCTTCCACTTGACCCATCCTATCACCTCTGTAAGTTTCCCTCCACAAGCAGAATCAGTTAATCTCCAGGGAAGGAACAATAAACCCCTCCTTGCAGAAGGGTATCCAGACACAAACTTATTGGCAATCATCTCATGGTATGCACACTTTGCAAAATTTTGCTTTGCCACTGACCCACCGATGAAAATATTTCATGCCTGGGTGCTTGTCTTTCCCTGCAGTGCCACATTTTGAAACATCACTAGACATATGCATCCAGTCTTCTCTTGGCTTGAGCAATATCCCTGCCTGAAAAAGACCAGTTGCCCCCCTTGCTGTGCTAGGGTCGACCATGGTCTTAGGTGTTCCAGAATATCAAGGAGAAAGACACTCCTGAGCTCACAGCAGAGCATGGCAGGAAATTAAACCAATTCTCCAAGACCTAACACAGGCTCAGGTAAAGAATTAACAGCCACTCATTCTTCCTTCGCGTATGATACACAGCAACGACACTGTTGCCATTTGAAACTTCTGCATCCATTCACAATCCTTATCACACAACTATCTGCTAACATTAATCTTTTTCTTTAGAAACTCAAAAATTGAGTGGAACGAGGACAGGACCAACAGAGGCAGTGATGAAGTTAGCAGGTCCCAGCCAGCCAGTCAGTCTGGACTGCACAGTTGCCACACTGTAAGTGTCTCACTGAGCTCAGCAGTGATTCAGTGGCTGGGCACACGTCAGTACTCACATGCTTGAAACAGAAATGTCATCACCTGCAAAAGTCCTTTCAGAGCAGTGTTTATGCTCTTACTCCAGCCCAGGTGGGAAGTTAGAAAGGAGCAGTGGCTACATCTGGCGGAGTCAGCTTCCAGGGCAGCTGCTTCCTGGGACAGCAGCTGAGCTCTGAAGCAAAAAACAGATAGAAAAGTGCTGGATATGGCAGATTTGTGGAAAGTAAAGGGAAGGTTAGACACAAGACAACCCAAAAGATCACATAAAATACCCAAGAAAAACTGGCTCAAAAGCATAATATATGATCTTTCCAATGCAGGCAGTGACCATTCATGGCCTGACCTTGCAAGTACGTGTTGAATTGGCCCTGATCTGCTCTAGCAGACATGGCATAACTGCTTTTATCATTAAACTTTGTAACTACATCTAAAACCAGATAAACTCTATGTTCTCAAACCTGAAAGTTTTATAAATTCGTATTAAAATTCCACCAGATGATACAAAATGAAGACTTTTCTTGTTTTAATAGAACACTCCAGATTCATTTTTGTTGAGACTTATTGAAAAGCATAACATGAGAAAGAGGTTTTGCTTTTATATCTCTTTTAAAACGCCAACTTGAGAGGTTTTTCACTGCCTGACAAACTGCATGTACATATATATACATATATACATACACACACACATATCTATATACAATGTTATGGGAATTTCAGCATCCTATAATTGTGGCTTATACACGATGCTAACAAAACAATAGGAAACAGGTCTGGAAAGGATCTCAGAAGGTCATATAATCTACAGGCAGGATCAACTTTATCACACTTAATGAAGTTTGTCTATTCTGTCCTTAAAAAGCTTTCAGTGACAGATATGCCTTTGTCCCCATTAAAAAAAAAATTATTTCAGTACTAAGGTTGGAATTAAAACATTAAATTTAAAAATCGTCAAAGTCTTTTTTTCTTTTGTTTATACTTTGTTATAACAAAGCTCAGTATGTTGTTTCTTGCCTGATTTGAGGATTTGAGACACTGAACAACATTTCTTTTCAAAACCAACAGCACTGAACAAAAAAAGGACTTGGGTGGTATTGATTACAATGACATAGAATTCCACTAGCCTAAATCCCAGTAGAAAGAAAAAGTCAGAACGACTCTCATATGCCTAATGAGAAAAGCACTTACTATAATTTTTCAGTTTTTTCTGATTTCTGCTTACCAGATTCTTTCTACTAACAATAAATGCTATCTTAAAGTCCCTTCCAGCTAAGTGAGGATAAGCTGGTGGTAAGAGACAGGCAAGTTAATAAGTTCAACTATTCTGCAATTAAAATTGCTTGGCTATATATGTGAAATGAAAGAAAGCTTAATTTTCTTTATCTTCATGATTGCTCCAACAGTAGGGAGTTGTAACAGAAATGCTAAGATTGGTATGGCTGAACTACACAGCGAAAAGTTTGTGTGCAAAAGCACTACAAGAAACAATAGAGCAAGAGCTAAAAGAAGGACCTGTGTTGATGGCCAAGGACAAAACTGACAGCAATCAAACTGGCAAAGATTGAGGAATGTGGTCTTGTCACGACCAGAGGGCCTATGGTCTGATAACAGGAGGATGGCAATAAAGATACACCATACTGTATGTATCATTCCTGTTCCTCTTATCCTAACGGGAAAGCAAATTGTAACCTTAAAGATATCCCAAATGAGGAAACAAATAAAATGGGCAACACATTGTCTGAGAGTTATGGAAAGTGAAATTAAATTCTGAAACAGAAGAATCACCATAAAATAATTTTTGATTTCTAAATGGTATTGAAGAGCAGTCCAAAAACCCATTTGTTATCACCAGTGAAGAGGAAGCTAAGAGACATAGCGAGGAATCAACAACCAATATCCTTTTTCATCCATGACACACAGACGATCCTTGCCAGATCACTTGAGCATACCCATCCCGGTACTTGTATGTGGGTATGAATGAGTTAAAACCTAGGGCTGACTTAAATCAGTTTTTAAATCGGTTTAAATCAGTTTAAAATAATTTTATGTAGGTTCTTACATCGAGTAAGACATGTACATCTTACATTTTTTACATAAACTTCCCACAAAGCTGAAGAGAAAGGGGATGTTCGTACTGAATTGGTTGTAAATGGTCTCCAAAAAGAGACCAGTTAAAATAAAATGTATAATCACTTGAACAAAGAACTTCCTTAAATTTGTTCTTTCTGTGCCTTGACCATGAGGCAATAGAGTCATAGTGCTGACTAAATTGTTTCTTGATAAGAGAATCATCATTATTATCTCTTCTATTAGCTATCTTTTGGAAAGTAGAGCTAGAGCTCTGACTGAATTTGAAGGATCTCAAATCTTTATGTGGAGTTAGGCATATCTGGAGCGTGGTTTTCAGACTGGACCCCTCTGAAGTCTTAACAGCTGGTTTGGGTAGGTTTTGGATCCTAGTACGGCAAAGCTAGGAGCCAAGCACTGAGCTGCTTAAACTGGGACAGCGCAGAAACAAAAACTCTGAGCACCAAGGAAACAGTCGGAATGACTCGCTGCAATGAAGCACTTACAGCTGCAACGTGATGGTTTTTAATGTATGACTGCATTCAGTATGAGATTAAGATAGCTAAATTTAAGTGTTACAGGTATGTAAGCTGTGGAACTGGTTTATTTGCTGCTAAGCCTTAATGTCTGCCCTAAGGTGAACTGAACTGCTCTTCAGACCCTGCTAACTGTGTTGATTAGATTTCCATCGACTATAACGGGCCCATAGGCATGTCTGCATGCATCTAAATATAAAAATCTAAATTTAAGGGTCTTCATGTCTAGCCAAGTATCACTGTCATGTGTATGTCTTGCTCTAGATGCCATTGGTCTTTCTTTGTATGTGCCCCTAAATCACATTTCTGCAACAGTCTGTTTATGAATATTTGTCATGAATGACAACATTTTTGCTGTGACAAATTTGTAATCTTTTTCACTCTGTTCAAATAACAGCATAACCACTGTTAATTAGTGCTTAAATTATATAATTCTTAAATTAAAGTTTGATTTTGTGTACTAGCACTGTTTCACACCATTAAAAATTGGCATATTGATAACTGCCATAGTTGTTTGGTGGTATCTATGCTCAGCGTAACGGGGTACCATACCCTGCGTTAATGTTTCCTGAAAGTTTAACAATGTATAGACTACATGACATGAAATTCAGTATATCTGGAGCAATTATTTACTGTTTAGCTCCCATAAATTTTCCATTATTTACAGATAACATGCCATGGAAAGATGTTCAGATATTTCCATTGTAACAGATCAGATTGCATTTTTCTTTTTATAGTGAGAGTAAACTCTTGTTCTTGGAAGTACTGGCCACAACGATATCTGAAATCCCTGGTTTAGTCACACAGCAACATTCTTATCTAACAATAAAGTAAATCTCCCCCACATTTAGCTGCTGGTAGTTTCAATGCTGAATAAAATACTCCCAGTTTCCAAAAAATGAAATTAAATTGGCCCTTTTTTCATGTTATCCTTGCTTGTAAGCTCACTGTGACTGTACAGTTGTTAGAGTACCCGTAGAAATAAAGACTTTGGGGTTCTATTAGCAGTTCTTTGCTGACTGTTCAGACCTATGCAGTCCCTTAACTTTCATTTCTGGGGGGTTTTTTTTGTGTATGGTGTTCACGGTGTAGTCTAGAATCTCATATATTTCAGCATGAAAACAAATTTTAACAAGTGCTGTAGATGTCACAATGTTGCTTTTTAAATCTATTCTACTCATCACTAAGGTGTTGATTTTTTAATGAAGTCTTGATGATTCTTCCTGCTGCTACACATAAACACCCTTCGAAACTTCATTTTGATTGTGTTTGTGTTTGCCCTGATTTGGGTCACTTTACGGAGCTCCAGAAAAAAGCATCTGCTTTGCTCCCTCCTGGTGGTTACGGTGTGAAGCCAAGGAAAGAACGCTGCAGTGCAGGAGCAGCAGTCCCATGGGAATACCTCCTCCCAGATGGGCACCCCTTCTCCATCCCCTTAACTGGAGCTGGAACCAGTGGAGTTTTACAGAGTGCTGAGCATCCTTCCACCCACACACCTTTGACAGAGCTGAACATGAACAGGGCTCTGAGCAACCTGATCTAGCTGAAGATGTCTCTGCTCATTGCATGGGAGTTGGACTAGATGACCTTTAACAGTCCCTTCCAACCCAAACTATTCTATGATTCTATGCCTTCTTTGCTGATTATAACACTATAGTCTTGGATACTCCTGCATGTTTTTAGTAATGTTTTATTTCTTTCGGTTTACATCCAAAAGGCGTACATCTAAGTGTAAGGGAAATGAGCTCTAGCAGTGATGTGGATAGCCTTCCACTATCCCACATATATCCTGGCTGTGCTGTAATGCACAGACAAATTTTAAAGTCCCATCGTTAACTTTTCATGTCTGCCAGGAAAGGTATGATGTAAAAAACATCTATGGAAAATGTAAGATGAGTGGCAGAAGACGAAACTCTTTGCTTTCTTGCTTGCGGTAACAGATTGGGGATATACTGTTGCCATTTAATTCTGCCAAAAAGTCACTATGTAAATTATCCTCAGGATAGGCTGTCATTAGCCTAAAGGCTGAAATGATTCTTTCTCTGTTTTGATACATCAGTGTCTGTTAATGTTTAATATCTGCCTACTGTGATTTTTGAAATATGTGATTTTAAAAAAAATGTAGATTTTATCCTCTGCTTATATAAATCTTTTTTAGTGGCTTGTACCACTTCACCCAATACTACACTGAAAGTCTTACTTTTCAAAGTTGTTGCAAAATATAAAATATACTGAAACAGAAATCTAAGCCTGACTCTGCTATATGCCAGTTTAAAACTAGTCTGTTGTATTTTCTCTCTGTACAAGTGAATAATTATGTTATAAAAATGAAATTGTTTCAGTGTGGCTTTTTTCTCTCCCCTATATTCTGTTGATTAAGTTGTTCTCACATAAAAGGGGAAGACTGGTCCAAATCCTGATATATAAAAATGAAAATTTGAATATACATTTTTTCTTCTCACGAGTGCCCCAACTATTCCTTTTTTTGAGGGAATGTATATATCCACTACCACATAGACTGTAAAAATCTTTATCATTCATCCAAAATGGTATGAGAGCATCCTCTAAATTGGTCGCTTAAGAGAAAATAGCTGGGAAGATGTCTGGTTTGGCAATCCTGTCAGGAGACAGTGTAGGTCCCCAGGCAATGTAGTGACATCCAGTGTAAGGTGGCAGAAGGACCTCAGTGGCAGAATTTCACATAGCACACAAATTGCAGGATTATGTGTCTGCAAATTTGAAAAAGTTGGCACTACCTGAGTGAAAGACTTTTGCATTAAGCATCTTTTGGTATTAGACCTCTGCCTCAGATAATGGAGAGAACTGTTATCTCCCCACCTTGCAGGGATTGTGGGGAAATAAATGCCTTAAAAATTACACGGCTCTGAGACCAACAGATAGATAGTCTTTCACGTAGCTTTCTAGGATAACACACTATAGGAAAATTCTTAGTCTAAACAGATGGACAAGGGAAATAGTGGGGTGGATAATTTACAGATGGTACAGAAATATTCTAAGGAACGAAGCCAACATTTTCAAGTTTAAATCCTCAGAAGCCATGCACACAGTAAAAGAGGCATCTTGTCTGAAAGAAGCTGCTCAGATGTGTTGGCTCCACCAATATGGACTGCCCCTGGTTATTTATTTCAGGTTTAATTCTAGTTTTAGGACTTAAGTGAGCATTCAAGCTTGAAAATGTTTGTTGCTCACTAAAATGCTTCAAACCAGGAGCAAGGTAGGTCAAGCAAGTCATGCCATGAAATATTCATACATAGTAGCTGCTCATAGACCCGGCCTCACACGTTTCACAATCACTTTTCATTACCTAAGGAGGCATTAGAGCATCAAGCACCTGTTACACATGGGCATCAACTAATCACTTCGGACAAAAATTTGTCACAGGAAAATAGCAAACACGAGGATCTGTGTGAAAATAATCAAAAGACGTTATAGCAAGATTCTCTTTCTCTTCCCTTATTCCTCTTCTTTCCCTCTCTTTAGTTTATCATTTCCATTTTGGTCATTGCATTTTTTTAATCTCATTTAACCTCCTTCAGAAATTGTACTCCCAAGAAAGTCTCCTCTTTCCCTAATCCTCACTTACCACTTACAGTGGTGTAAATCGGGCTTTGGAATCAGTGTACTGAAATCCTCCTGTGATTGACAAGTCAATGGATCAACTGTATTCAGATTTCTGAAGGCGGTATTTCCTATCTCTTACTGACAGAATGAGTTCAGGACAGATGATTTCAACCTCCTCTCATTTTTTTCTTCTTGTAACTCAGCCCACACCTTTTTTTTTTTTTTTTTTTTTAACTTGATACCTTTTAAGATTAAAATTTCTCATTTCTCTTCCTTTCCTCTTCCTGTCCTCTTTCTCCAATGATGTCTTTCCAACCTTATCTCTTAACCCTGTTTTTGTTTCTTCTATAAGAAAACATCAAATTAACTTACACTATTTCTTCACTGGCTTTTTCATATTTAAGAAGTACAAGGTAGGACTTTTTTAGTTGAATCCAGTCATGTATTTTTAGAAATTGATGACAAAGAATGATACAGTATTTCACTTAGTTTATGTAGTTCACAAAATGATGTTATGCACTTCAGAATAAGTATCAAAATGTGGTTATATGTACACTATACATATACATCTATATGTGTGGAAGGATGGGCAGGTGTATGCATGTGTGTGGATATATATTATCATTTCAAAAAGAAGATGAGAAATATAAACTGGAAATCTGTCACAGAAACACATAAAGCACCCAAATGACTGAACATTTACTTTCCAAAAAGCAACAGTTTTGATTAATTCCTGCATTTATGAAAATAAAGTAGAATGGTTGTTGATTTCTACCCATAAATGAATGCCTTTAAGGCTTTTTCTCCTATGCAGGTCATATGTCAGTACATTCTCTCTTTTTGAAAAGAAGATAAAGTTATTAATATCAAGCAGATCTCAATATTTTACTAAATTTGGACCAGTTTTGCAGTTGCTGAGGGTAAATTCCATGGATTTTCAGTAGAAGTTTTCCTGGAGAGTTGTGGATTCAATCTCAGTGTTTTCAGTGTCTCACCATGATAAACAGAGTATATTCCAGTCACTAATAAAGTAATCTAATTAAACCCATGACATTTCTTAAACCACAGCATATTTGAAGGGCACTTAATTTATTATGCAAAAGCATCGATTATGAACATGCAATCATTGAAATGAGTTCCTGAAGTATATTTGGAGACAGGCAATCATATCGTTGTGTGAAATAATTAAATTTTCTAAATGTTATATCTTCTATTTTAAAGCCCTTGTTTAGAATAACTACATGTCAGAAAGTTATTTAAAGGAGGATAACCAATCAACAATGTGTAATTCAGAAAGGAACCAGAATATTGCCGAGTTTGGAAACCTAGAGAAGAAAGCTATGCCTCATTCATGATTGCTACACAACAGCAGTGCTCCTTTTTCTGGGCAGTAAGACAGATTTTTATGCAACAGTTGGTTGAAATGGCATTTTCGCCTTTCACTGATTTATGATGATGAAAGCATTTATACATTTAAAACTATTTATGTAGTTGAAAAAATTAATTTGTTGTTTTTCTGGATCCTCTGTGGGTCTTGGGCAAGCAAGTTGGAGGATGGCGTTAGAAAATATCCATATAGAGCAGACAGAATATGTATTCTCTTGCTGAAGGAATTCCGGGAGGAACAGCAAAGCTGACATTTCACACACACTGCTTATTAAACTACATCTCAGGGAATGTACCAGAAGTGGATTTGCCAGCTATGCCTCTGTCAATAAAAATGAACTGCAGTAGCTATCGTACTTAGTAATTCTAATAGAAAGTTAATTATTAAGATTATATGGAAAACAATTCAATTTCTCAATAGCTTTCAAGATTACTTTCATTTTGATGTGGAGTGGGGGGAAAAAAAAAAAGAGCAGATTTTTTTTCCCAAATGAAATTCTGTTGAACAACTCTTTAAATTTCAGGAACTCAAGTTGTGTGATCACTAGAAGTAATCAGAGAACCTTGCCAGAGATCCATCATAATATTAAATTCCGCCAAAACTTCATGAAAATGTACAGTTCCGAGAAATATTCCAGCCATGACAAACTTGGATATTTCAACATCTTTCCATTTTAGCGAAAGTAGTTCTTGTAATTATGCAGAAAACTAACTATGCTACTACACTTACAACAGTGCAACCAATTTATTAGTAACATGAGTCCTATTTTGCCACTTCTAAAGGAAATTGGTTAAAATGAATAGGAAACAAACGTAATGGAAAACAGAGGTATTTTGTGGTCATCATTGTTCACAGGTTAATTTAGATCTCTTGTATTCAAAATGCATATTTCCTTCAATGAAGGGTAAGTTTCAAAAGGCATGGATTCTCCTTTTGTGCCCTTTAAACTGCACTGAAGGAGAAATCTTGATATATGAGACTACCAATAGAATTAAATAAATGAATATTTTAAAAATTATGCAAGTAGAATATATTTTTGCTATGGCCCACATTATTGGGGTAAACCAGGGAAAGGAAGGACATGATCACTATGGCTAAGCATGATCTCACTGAGAAGCACATCATCTAATGTTGCCAGAGTGTCTGGTGGGAAGCGATTAAGTCTCATTCTTTTCTTCTCACCATCACTGCCTCTCTTTCTGTTTTACTAAATGCGGCATGAAGAGGAATACCAGAGTTAATCCAGCCATGATGTCAAAGGTAAGGCAACTTACTTTCTTCTACATCTGGAGGAAGTCCAAATTAATCATACTTTCTCAGAGGTTTTCTGTTGCTGCATCATCTTGACTTCATGCTTTCATGTTGGTTAGATTTCTAAAAACAGAATATTTAATACGAAGGGTTGTTGATTAAAATTTGCATAAAATAGCCACTGACCAGCTGTTATTTTGTATTAATTAAGTTTCATAATCTGGGGCAATTATATTTCTTACCCATGAGAAATATTTTACTTCTGCCAGTCAAGTGGGTTGGATTTCCTGATAGACTGAATTCTCTTCTGGCTTGCACGTTTTTGAAAATTATTTATATTTATGCTTGCAAATAAGAACTTCATTTAAAATGTAATTTTTTTTTTTATCATTCTCTTTGCAAAGATAAAAGTGGCTACTCCCATTGCTAGAAAGAAGATGTTAGGTTATATGATGTTACAGCTGGTAGAAATAGAACATATGAACTAATGTTCTCCTCTTTAAGGACCATTCACCAAGAACCCAACCCAACACCAACTGAAGTCAATAGAAATATACAGTGGTTTCACTTACAAGATCAAGTTAGGAAGGTGAAAACTGACAATATTTTTCTATAGAAATGCCATTAAAAACTCCCAAAATATAGGTAAGTAAATAAAACCTCACTGAAGTGGGAAATAAAAGAGCACTAATGGTTTTGCCTATATATTAGGCAAATAGAATTTGTTTGAGATACATCTGTACTGAAAGAAACCTTAGCATGGATGGAGCTATTCTACCAGTTTACTGCTACAACTATACCAGGAAATCTTTCTAAGCCTAACCAGGCTGACCACTCAAGTTAAGGTGTCATTCCCTACTCAGCAGGAAAAGATAAGCAACTCCTGGATGACATATGTCACCCATTTCAAGGTAGTTTCACAACAATTTCTTCCCATGATAGTTTGAATTAAAAAACCCCATTTGTCTCCATCCCAGCTGTTCACTTCTGTTTGTGTGCTGCCCCCATTGTTCTATTGGTTCATTTAGTTGTGTGGCCGTGGGTGAACCAGATTGAGAAGCTGATCCAAGTTAAAAATAAACCAAGGGAAAAAAAGATTACTATTTTAACCCAGTTATTTGCTTGATCCAGTTCACTAGCTTCAGAAAGGAAATTAAAGAAAAATTTGCTTTTTTTTCTTTTTCTCGGGATGTGCCTGCATTCTGGGACAGTTGAGGTCAACTCAGGATATATGGTCATTTTGTATTAAGTCTTCTGCAACACATTTCTAACCCTTAAACACAAGGATATAAGGTCTGATGGTAGGGATGAAGAATTTACTGAAAGACAACATGCTTCGGTCATTCCCAGAGATTGAATTCATGGCTAGCAGGGAGAATATACATCACTTAGATCTAATACCTAAAGTACATTTCAAGATAATTTTAATATTGGTAAATATTTTTCCAGTCTAGCTGTAAACAAATTATCTATTTGACATGTGTTATAAATGTCATTTAGCTATTCATATTTCTTTCTTGAAGAATATAATGGAAAGTTCTAAAGCATTTTCTTTTTTTCATTTAGATGTGGGATGAAAAAATAATATTACAAAAATGTTTTAAATTGTTATTTTAGAAGGTCATTATTAAGATTATAATTGTTTAAAAAAATAAGGAATTAAAAGGACTTTGACTAGACTATGTCAGGAATCTCTTGAAATCAGTGGGAGGGAAGACGGGTTTTTTATTAAAATATTTCTGGATTTCTATTCAGATAATGCTTCCTTGAAATTAAATTTATTATTTTCTTCAGAATATATAACAGTAATTCATACATGAATAACTTGTATAAGTGTGAGCAAATATTTCACCTATTTAAACACGTTACGGTCATATGATAAAACTCATATTTGACAATACAAATTTTTCAACAACTGCAATAAATTATTTTAAGTAGTAGGTAAGCATTATCTGTAGTACATAATTCCTGACTACTTGGGATCAACATCTTCAAAAGAAGGTTAACATCTTTTCCATAAAATTTATTTATAAAATTGTACAGTTTTACATATTTAAAGCTATACAGTAACATGTATCACTTCTCAATATTCTACCAACATTATTTCATGAAGTCACTATGTCATTTCAAAAAAATTAACCATTTTCAGAAGAATGTGGGTGAGGCAGAAGGGGAGCCAAGGACTCTTATCTTTGTATGTTCTTTCAGAAAAAGAAGCTAGCGGCACACAACTCTCCTTAGAGTTCATAGAAGCCTTGACAGAAGTCAGTAATGCCTATAATGCCAAGCATTTCACAATATGCCTAATATTTTTATCAGTTCTTAAAATGACTAATTTCACAGGAATGTAATATATCTTCTGTGCACTTTTCCTATTATTAAAGTAACATGATTTTAAAATTAATTAATGTTTGCATGAGACTTGAAGTGGACTAATAAGGTTATTGGCAAAGAAAAAAGACTGGATTTTTCTGTGAGAAACTAGTAACTCACAGTTCAAAGAAATGATATAGGGAAAGTAAGACAGCTGCTGCTATGACGAAAAGCCACTGCAATGTATGTGTATGAAAGACTTGGCTTAGCTCCAGATACATACAAAGTCCAAGATGCCATCTGATACTTTTAATTTCCAGATTAGTAAGAAAATAAAGGCAACATAAACAGGATAAGAGTCATCCTAGTCTTGCTAAGACACTGTTGTGCTTGCTACAGCAGAAGTAAGGCAAAAGTCAGAGTCCTTCATCAAAATAGATTTTCTGAACAGTGAAATTTGCCTAGAGAGACAAGACACTGGTATTTAACTTCTTACTTCAGTGTGCTAAAGGAAAAAAAGAGGAAAAATATGCTTACTTTATCATAATTTGTACCTTTTTTTTTTTAGTTCAAACTCATGACTCTTCTGTCCTTCTCTCTATTGACATACACTTAAGTATTATCTTATCTGCCTTACGGTTGAAAACAGAATAGAAACTGTCCTAACAGTGTTAATTCCATGTAACTTCATTAATATTAGTTCATTCCTCTCATTTGCCTCAGGTTTTAAGTCATGTATTTTCTTCTATGGCATTGAAATAATTCCTGATTTACACAATAAAAGTGCAAGACATCTCTCGTCCTTCGGCATGGGATTGTTCTTTTATGAACATCAGTGGATTTCATTCAAAAAGATATATATGCACTTCTCCATGTGCTTTAGCTGAGGGATTGATCTGGGGTTGGTAAATAGAAAAGATTTGGTGTAAATTAAATTACTTGTGTGGATTTCTGATTCTCAGGATGCAGATAATTGAAGGCAAGTTGGAAAACAAACTAGTTTTTCTCCTAGAAAAATTGCCAGAGTGTGTCTGGAAAAGCAACTGGACCTAGAAATACTTGCTAAATACTTAATGATCATTACTTCATTTTTAGCTGTTCAGTATTCACTACATTTATATTACACACTATGTGTTTCTTAACCAAAGAAATTATTTAAAATAATTTTTATGTGATAATATTTTGATTATTTGATATCACTTCTGCACTGGTGTTATTTCTTTTACAGAACTGAAATTATTTTGGTGTAATTTAGAGCAGAATGAGGCCCTTAGAATTACTGGAGGGGCAGGTGGCTGAGATAACCGTAGCCAGTACTTTCCAGTAGAAGAAGTTGGGTCAGTTATTTTAAACTTGCCCCACAATAGTTGTTTAAGCTGACATTTTCCATATTGGAAATCTGGCTGAGCCTGGAAACTTTTACAAAATGTTAGCAATAACACTTTGGTTATTTGTGAGAAAAGAATAAGGAAAAATGGGCTGGTTTCTACCTATTAAAAAAAAAATATTTCTTGGCAATATTTTAGCCCCATCTCACTCTCCTCCACCTTCCCCTCCTCCATACTTTGTGCCACAGTTTTGAACTTGAGCAAGGTATGGAGAATTTCAAGGACAGACCTGTCATTGTCCCTGTGAAATATCATCTCAAATGGCCACATTATAAAGTTTAAAGTGCCACTCACACATACCCATAGAGACCTGTGAGAGATAACAGTCAAAATCCTTAGAAATTCTGTACTCACTGAACACATTAAACCTTTACAAGGCTGATGATGAGTAGGCTGTTCCTGCACAATCTCAATGAAGTGAAAGGGTTTTTTCAAATACATCAGCAGCAAAAGGAAGACTAGGGAAAATGTGGGCCCGCTGCTGAATGAGATGGGTGCCTTGGTGACAGATGATACAGAGAAGGTGTAATTACTGAATGCCTTCTTTGCTTCAGTCTTTACTCCTAACACCGGCCCTCAGGAAATGCAGACCCTGGAGGTAGGAGAGAAAGTCTTGAGAAAGGAATACTTTCCCTTGGTTGAGGAGGATTGGGTTAGAGAACATCTAGGCAATCTCGACATCCACAAATCCATGGGCCCTTATGGGATGGACTCATCAGTGCTCAGGGAGCTGGCAGATGTTATTGCTAGGCTGCTCTCAATTATCTCTGAAAGGTCATGGAGAACAGGAGAGGTGCCTGAGGACTGGTGGAAAGCCAGTATCATTCCAGTCTTGAAAAAGGGCAGGAAGGAGGACCCAGGAAACTACAGGTCAGTCAGACTCACCTCCTTCCCTGGAAAGATGATGGAACAACTTATTCTGGGGGTTATCAATAAGCATGTGGAGGAAAAGAAGGTTATCGGGAGTGGTCAACATGGATTCACCAAGGACAAATCATGCCTGACCAATCTGATAGCCTTCTGTGATGGCATGACCAGCTGGGTGGATGAAGGGAGAGGAGTGGATATTGACTTCGGCGAGGCTTTTGACACTGTCTCTCATAACATCCTCACAAGCAAGCTTAGGAAGTGTGGGTTGGATGAGTGGTCAGTGAGGTGGGTTCAGAACTGGCTGAATGGCAGAGCCCAGAGGGTTGAGATAAGTGGCACAGAGTCTAATTGGAGGCCTGTAGCTAGTGGTGTGCCCCAAGGGTCAGTACTGGGTCTGGTCTTATTCAACATGTTCATCAGTGACCTGGATGAGGGGACAGAGTGTACCCTCAGCAAGTCTGCTGGTGATACCAAACTGGGAGGAGTGGCTGACACACCGGAAGGCTGAGCTGCCAGTCAGGGAGATCAGAGAATTGGGCAGAGAGGAATCAAATGAAATTCAACAAGGGCAAGTGTAGGGACCTGCACCTAGGGAAGAATAACCCCAAGCACCAGTACAGGTTAGGGGTTGACCTGCTGGGAAGCAGTGCTGCAGAGAAGGAGCTGGGAGTCCTGGTGGACAACAAGTTCTCCATGGGCCAGCAATGTGCCCTCGTGGCCAAGAAGGCCAATGGTATCCTGGGGTGCATTAAGAAGAGTGTGGCCAGCAGGTCAAGGGAGGTTATCCTCCCGCTCTGCTCTGCCCTGGTGAGGCCACATCTGGAGTACTGTGTCCAGTTCTGGGCTCCCCAGTTCAAGAAAGACAGGGAACTACTGGAGAGAGTCCAGCGGAGGGCTACGAGGATGATTAGGGGACTGGAACATCTCTCTTATGAGGAAAGGCTGAGAGAGCTGGGTCTGTTTAGCCTGGAGAAGACCGAGAGAGGATCTGATCAATGCTAAAGGGTGGATGTCAAGAGGATGGGCCCAGACTCTTCTCTATGGTGCTCAGCAACAGGACAA
Organism: Grus americana; assembly: GCF_028858705.1. Classification (NCBI taxonomy): domain Eukaryota; kingdom Metazoa; phylum Chordata; class Aves; order Gruiformes; family Gruidae; genus Grus; species Grus americana. The sequence continues at coordinate 29,285,864 of NC_072854.1, forward strand.
GGGGCAACAGGCACAAACTGGAACACCGGAAGTTCCATCTCACTATGAGGAAAAACTTCTTCACTTTGAGGGTGACAGAGCACTGGCACAGGCTGCCCAGAGAGGTTGTGGAGTCTCTTTCTCTGGAGATATTCTAAACTCACCTGGACGTGATCCTGTGCAACCTGCTCTAGGTGATCCTGCTTTAGCAGGGGGCTTGGACTAGATGATCTCCAGAGGTCCCTTCCAACCCCTACCAGTCTGTGAGTCTGTGAATCTGTCAGTCTGTGAATCTGTGAATGAGTGAGCTCAGACACAGGGTTTTGGAAATGTTTCCTTTCTCTGTCTGTCCCCAGCTGCTCTGCCTCAGAGAAGTTCTGGTACAAGAAGTGAAAACTGCAACCACATAGGCTGATTTTTTAAGTGTTAAGCACTCAGACTGTAACAGTTGTTGGAGTGACCTCTGCTCTAGACATACTAATTGCTAAAAATACTATCTTATTTGAAAAATGAGGCCTCAGACTTCTCAGTTAGACACATGAAATTAATAGTTCCCTTTGAACTTAACCTCTCCATACTTCAGCTTCCCACAAATCAAATAGGGATAAAATAATCTATTATTTCACATAGGTATTGGGAAAAATAAATTAATGAATTTTTGTGGTGATTTCAGATGCAAGAGATACATTTCATAGAAAAATCTGTGACAAAGGTAATGATTCAGAAAAGAATTTAAATAGTGTGCACTGTCAGCTGTAATGAATTAGGCCATATTTTAAATATGTGCTTCTATATCATAATACACAGGCACTTGGATGCCAAATTAAGATTGCGGAGGCATTTTTCATTCTGGCACTTACTTACAAACTTTTTAGTGCTTGGTTTCTCAACCTTACTCACATTTTTATGTTTGTGCATATGTCTATAGTCTTTTAAAAAGTGAATTTTGCTGCAGCAGCACTTTAAGTCTGTAGTTAATGGCAAATTCCACAGCCTCTGAATAGAAAGACTTATTTATGACTGTCACAATTGTTTCTCCTTATAATTGTTATTAATTACTACTGACTGTAGCTTGCTTTTACAGTCTGTTTTCTCACTGTATGCCCTGCCTTGCATGTTTGTAACTCTCGTGAGAGCCAAGGAGTCACTTCAGAGACCCTGTCCCTCATTGCTTTACGACATGCTCACTGCTACGTGGTTGAGCTGCCTTAGCACAGAGCTCTGTTTGTAAACATCTTCACCTTTCAGTTGCTGACCATGATCAAAAATAAATTACTGATACATAATGGAGAAAGGATTCACTCCCAGATTTTTGCCTACAGGCTATGAAATCAGATAAATGAACAGCAGAACAGATATCAGTTTACCATTTCTTGTCCTGCTTCACCTCTAAGGGACATTTTTACTGAACAGTTTGGTTCAGCATCACTTGACTTTGAGGAAGGTTAGAAATTTCAATGTGTTACATGTCAATACACTTAATTAAATTTTTAACTGTTGCCAGCTAAAATCAGCCATAAATAAGTCCTTGATGTTAAATCTAGAGATGTGACAAGGGTTAGCAGGAATATATTTTCTACTTTGTTTTGTCACTGGCTTACTTTTGCAGGGGTGGCTCTCAATTAATAAAGGAATACATTTACTTGGTAAGAAAGTGCCGTATTTACATAGATATTGTCCAAGGAAAGTCCTAGCTTGACATTGTAACTAGAATTTGAATGAAGTGGGAATTGTAGTATTCAATAGCTTAGAGTTGATAGAAAAGACAACACGACTATACATTCACTCCAATACCATGGTTAAAGCCAACATGGAAAAACATCAAGAGTAACAGACACTGTGGCAAATTTTGCACATCATCAGAAAAAAAGACTTGAATTGTTGTTTTATTTGTATGCTGTTCAAGCAGGCAGATTTCTAGAAAGAGCCTTTTAAGAAAGAGCATAACCAAAAAGACTGAGTCTGGACATTGTGATAGCCAAGTAAGTTACCAAGAAAACAGCGACCCAACTAATGTAAACCAGAAATAATCCTGAAGATGAAAACTAGACCAAAAAACCCTCTGTGATCTAGCAGAAGCAATCATTTAAATCCTAAGAAAAAAAAACAGGTTATACAAAATAATTTCTCTAAGAGAGGTCAGTATAAATCCAGATCAGCAAAGATTAAAATAGCAGCAGGAGAAATTCACCATAGCAAATCAATTTTACAAAGTAAAAGTCCTTTATCTCAGTGATAAACTAGAGACAAACTAAAAGCATGCAGGAGAAAATCATACAAAATAATAAGTACAATCTTTGGTGTAATATATCAGAGTTAAATCTGGAATAAGATCAAAAATAAAAAGAGAACATAAAACTTTTTATGAATCCTGAGATCAGGATAATTGAGGGTACCAAATATAATATGTACATCCCAATATCGCAGTCAGAAAAAGAATCTCATGTACAAAAAAATATGAAATCGTGATCACCATTCTAAGCAATGCAGTATGAGCAAGATAGAGGCTAAATTTGTTTTATTCACTGGAGCTCCGACAAGATAAAAATGATAGGGTTTTTTCATTACATTTGTTGCACTGCTGCAAGGCTATCCATAATGAAGGTTCTACAAATTATGGGTGTTAGGATAGTATTTAAACACATGTGTAGGCGTTAATTAGATATAGCAGGCTTCTAGGGACCAACATCACAGTTCCATATGCATCCTATGAAAGAATAGCTTTTGAAATTACAATCTAAATAAGAGTTAAAATTCAGATAACTGTGCACTGCATCGTAGTTCTAATGTTATATCAGTAATGGTAATATGTTTTAAACTTTCCTACAAAAGACATAGAATCACAGACTCACAGACTGGTAGGGGTTGGAAGGGACCTCTGGAGATCATCTAGTCCAAGCCCCCTGCTAAAGCAGGATCACCTAGAGCAGGTTGCACAGCATGGCATCCAGGTGGGTTTTGAATATCTCTGGAGAAGGAGACTCCACAACCTCTCTGGGCAGCCTGTGCCAGTGCTCTGTCACCCTCAAAGTGAAGAAGTTTTTCCTCATAGTGAGATGGAACTTCCTGTGTTCCAGTTTGTGCCTGTTGCCCCTTGTCCTGTTGCCGGGCACCATAGAGAAGAGCCTGGGCCCTTCCTCTTGGCACCCACCCTTTAGCATTGATCAGATCCTCTCTCAGTCTTCTCCAGGCTAAACAGACCCAGGTCTCTCAGCCTTTCCTCATAAGAGAGATGTTCCAGTCCCCTAATCATCCTCGTAGCCCTCCGCTGGACTCTCTCCAGTAGTTCCCTGTCTTTCTTGAACTGGGGAGCCCAGAACTGGACACAGAACTCCAGATGTGGCCTCACCAGGGTAGAACAGAGGGGGAGGATAACCTCCCTCGACCTGCTGGCCACACTCTTCTTAATGCACCCCAGGATACCATTGGCCTTCTTGGCCACGAGGGCACATTGCTGGCCCATGGAGAACTTGTTGTCCACCAGGACTCCCAGCTCCTTCCCTGCAGCACCGCTTCCCAGCAGGTCAACCCCTAACCTGTACTGGTGCTTGGGGTTATTCCTCCCTAGGTGCAGGACCCTACACTTGCCCTTGTTGAATTTCATTTGATTCCTCTCTGCCCAATTCTCTGATCTCCCTGACTGGCAGCTCAGCCTTCCGGTGTGTCAGCCACTCCTCCCAGTTTGGTATCACCAGCAGACTTGCTGAGGGTACACTCTGTCCCCTCGTCCAGGTCACTGATGAACATGTTGAATAAGACCAGACCCAGTACTGACCCTTGGGGCACACCACTAGCTACAGGCCTCCAACTAGACTCTGCGCCGCTTATCTCAACCCTCTGGGCTCTGCCATTCAGCCAGTTCTCTACCCACCTCACTGACCACTCATCCAACCCACACTTCCTAAGCTTGCTTGTGAGGATGTTATGGGACACCAATTGCATTACAGTCAGAAAAGTTTGCATCTGACATTTCAAGCACCATAACAAAAATGTTCTATCTTGTGTCCTTCTAAATGCTTCATCAGAATTCCTAAAAGATAAAGCTTACAGCAGCTTTTAAAATATAGTGAAAGATAGAAGGACCATACAGTCAACATTGTTCTCTATAAATTCACTTTAAATGCTAGACATGCCGTTGCAGGCCTGACTCGATCTCATTTCTAACCTGCCTGTCTTTTCCAAACCTTCCTCTAGAGATCCAAGCTGTTTTATTTTGTCACAATATTATCCAAAAAGTGTTCCTCCTGCAGATTTTTCAATTAAATATCTGAATCAGATAATGATTGGGATTACTTCAAGTAATTGTAATGTTTGCAACTCCAAACAGCTGCCACCAGGTTTACAAAATACCAAAAAAAGCTAAGCAGGCAGGATGGCCATAAAGAATTCTGAAACGTCAAGCTCTAACCCCAAGTTTTAGAGAACCTTTGTGTCATCTCTGCAGTTTTCAAAAGCCGGTGAGAATGGAATTTGGGTAAGCTTTGCCACATGCTTTCTTAAATTCTCCTGATTTACATGAAGAAAATACAAAATTGATTATAAATTGATGATGAGATTCACTGAGATTACTCAAAGTGATTGGGACTAAAGGAACTAGTGCCAGCTATGCATTAGTATTTATTTATTCTGTTTGTATATATGAAAGCAGGTGGCTCAGACTAAGAATTTTGAAGCACTGACACAATTTCCCTCTCACAAAGAGTGACTTGGACCTGAAAAATGGAAAAGAAGGAGTTCTCATTCCTTCACTAACCCTTTACTAAGAAGACTACACATTTCATTATGCATTTTTGTTTATGTAAAAGATCATTTGAGTTTGTATACATACCCATTTATTAAATAATGTTCCCTATCAAAATTATCCTCAAATCCTGCTGCTTTCAAATCACATGACAAAAATTAATAAATTATCAAGAGATACGGAACAAGTTCATAACAAACAAGAAATTACTATAAGGTTTACACCTCCTAAGGATTTGACTTCTTAAAATCCATGATTCAGTCATAAAAGCAAGGATATTCAAAGACAACTGAAAAAGATGATGGAACAGGCTCCTTTTGAACCCTTTGAAAATTTGAGGTATGATCACTGAGCAGAGCAGCATTTATTTTTCTATCATACATTAATGAGTTAGTCAATCAGATTAGAAGACAGCAGCAACAGAAAAAAAAGCAAGAGTTTTAGTAACAAGAAACATATCTTATGACTTTGACTAATGCAAAGGTACTTAAACACAGTACAGAACTAACAGCAAGGTACGTAAGTGAGAATGATTGTAAAGAGCACTGGACCAACTCATCTAATGGGTTTATGCATACTTGTAGGATGTGCTTCTAAACCACAAACTTCAGAAACAGATTCCCTAAGAGATTCCTGCCCCATTCTTCTCCTTTTTTAATAATCCTTGTCTATTTACATCTTACTGACTGAAATTCTAAGGTCCTGTCTCGGTAAACTCTGACCTCAAGAGAAAATCTTCAATGGATTACGGGCACAAAGTCTCCTTTGATTCTCCAGAATTAATTCAGGGACCTAGCATGCACAGTCTACTCTTTTAGATACTCACTTTATTAAAATTATGCTGGTTTTAAACTATATCAGTATTTCCTTTTCCCTCAGCATACAAATTATTCTTCTTTCAGCCTTACCCAGAGGCATGGAGACCTTACGTCGTAGTAAGGAAGAGGAATATAACACATGTACAAGCACTGGTACATGAAAGCTAACTTTAAGCTAATTTGGGCAACAAGTTTATAAGCTGTCAGCACTTCACTTCAGTGCCCCTTACGGCAAGTAGAAAGACTTGCATTTGATTATGGACACTGGGTCCAAAGTGCAGGCGTATTTGGATTCCAGGCTTTTCCAGCCACTAACAAAGGTTTAGGAGGTCTTTGCTACAGATCGCTGACCTACATTAGCATTTAAGCATGTAAACAGCATAAATACATGAAAAAAATTGGTGAGCTGTTAGAATACTTTTTATATTTGTAGCTTCAGGATGTTAAATAATATACCAGATTTCCCTTTACCAAAGGAGAAAGATGGAGGTTAGTTTCAATAAGGCATTTTTACACACCTAGATAGTTGGGTTTTGTACTACAACCACAGGTAACTAGAAAATCTCAGTCAAGGAAGTTAGCTAATTAATTTAACTATTTCCCTTATTCATCATGAAACATTAGCAATATTAACAGCTAACAATGTTTCTTTAAATATGTATTGGAGTAAAATCAGTTCTCTGTGAATATCAATATTTGTAAATTTGTATAATTTACTTGCAATGACCATATAGCAACATCAGTGGTTTTGTTTTGTAATCAGATGGGAGCACAAGTTTACCTAATCCTCATGTATATCAGAAAGGAAGTTTACTCATTTTTTCTTTAACTTCACGTCATTGTTCTACTTTCCTATTCCATTATTTCTTTTAACCAGCTGGACAGCTGAATTTAATATTTCTCTTTGCATTTCTTGTCTCGGATCTCCAAATCACTAGACAGTGACAAAAGGCAATTGGCAATTATTAACTGGGAGTTGTCTGTACTTGTTTCACATTTTAAAAGTGCTGTATAAGTCTCATTATTCTTAAATGTCCCTTTGCAGAAACTGAGAAGCTATCATTTTCCGAACTATATTTTCCTAGTCATATCCATGGAAGTGTTAAAAACAGCAACAACTCTGGTGCTGACTCACTCCCCATAGCCTCCGAAGACATTTGTGTTGACTGAATATGAACAGTAGCTTTAAAAGGTATTTTACCCATGAAGTGAACAGTAATGCATTGCTTTTAATTCCAGTTCCAGAAGGCTGTAAATCAAAACTGGAAACTTCTTTTCCTTGATTTTAAGAAGGGAATCAAACATGCCTTATTCTTATTTTGTTGGTATGCTCAAATGAGTGGCAAGTATCTTGCCAAATTTGAAGAAGTGTTTTGACTGATTTAAAAAACGTTTCCTTTAGAAAATCTAAAAATGCGTATCTTTTAAAATATAGTTCTGTAATATCTGGCAAAAGCAGGTGACGCTCTGGGTTGCAGGTTTCTGCTCTAGCAATAGAATTTAATAGTTTGGTAGGAGCTCAAACTGACACTAAGTCAATTTGCTTCTAGCTAGTATTTCTACAGCATTTTATCCCAGTGTATACAAAGTGAATGAAAAAAGCTTGTTTTTTGTTTTTTGGGTTTTTTTCCTTGTTAGAAGCCAGCATTTGCCAGGTAATAATTCCAGGCCAAATTGCTCCAAACCAAACACCATAGGTGTCTTGTCTTAGTGGCAAATGAGCTATAGAAGAATGTAGAATATTTTAGAATGCTGCCTCCCTTACAAAAAGTAACATTGGAAACGTGAGGTTCCCCACTCCTTTCCGCAGTGTCTTCTTTTTCCCTAGAACAGAGGAAAAGAGAAACAGAAAAATAATATCTGAGGTGCTCATTTCCAGGCATATGCAGATTAGCTAGAATGGTACTGCATTTTCTACCATTGCAAGGGCACTGGAAGACACGGGTTTTTCTCCTTAATACATCTACCTGTCTCACCCACATTCCTGCTCTCTCTTCAGAATAACTCAGTATTGTAACAACCACCATTTGGCCTTCTCTGTATTGTCTGGTGAACAGCCCGTCCTACTGATTAATTTCATATAGCTAAAATTAAAACCATTAATCAGCTTCGCTTTACTCAAAATATGGATTTTTAACATAAATGAATTTATTTTTATATGCAAGAAGAGATAAACCACTTGAAGCTGGGCCTGTTTCTGGGAGACTTCAGTCCCTAAAATACCAGTAGTATTACAATCATAAAAATAGGGCTTTGTAGAGGCCATTCCAATTTAGCTGAAGTATTGCTCTCCTGACACTGGCATTGCATGAACACAAAGCTCTTCCTATTCTAGGCTCCCACTTGCAGTTTATAAATAGCTGTGGTACTCTGTGCAAAAACAGGTTGCAAACAAGGCAGAAGGAACGAGTAGTGGGAAGTAACCTACCTTTTTGCTGGGGTCTAATTATTGTTCGTATTGGTGCAATGACAAGAGTCAAAGCACTTGAGTGCCCTGTGTGCTTTAGAGATGAACTACGTCCTTTTTCTCTTCCTCAGGATTTTGTGGAAATGATTCATAAAACAACATTAAAGCGGAGCCCAGTAATGATGGGTTGATAAAAGAATAGTGGAGATTAAAATTAATTTTCCTTATTTTTTTTTTCTACACTACCGCTCCTTCACATTTCTTCAGGCAACTTTTCTGCCTGGCACTGAGACGGGAAGAGAAAGCTTGGTGGAATGAGGGCAAAGGAGCACGTAACGTCACTAGGGCAATTAGGGGGCACCCAACGTGCTCAATGGCAGCAGTGGTACAAAGAGGATCTACCAGCTACAGCCGCTGGCCCGCAGCCCGGGTGATCTGGCCCGCCTGAGGAAAGGCGCTATCAAATTAGACTTCGTCTGGCCAAGATCTGTGGCACAAAGAACGATCTGTATAGGAAGCAATGATCTTAAAAGTCCCAATAAAAAAATGTTGGGCTTCTGCCAAGCAGCATATTGGGATCTTTGGGAGCTTTTCAAGAGATGTTTCCTCTTGCAAGGGAATTGCCCCACATATGTATTCTTTTTCCTCCTTGACTGTTTTTTTAGAAAGATGCTATTAATGTTGCAAAAAGGCAGCAAAATCCACTAAGCCCATAGTCACAGTTCTTCCCTCAGAAAGCTCACCATAGTGGCTACGAGATCTACTCCTACGAATGAACAGCACCTGTCTTTCCAGTACAGTTTCCTCCTGTGCCCTCCTTGCCCCTGGTATTTTCAGCTGGAAACCCTTAGCCTAAAATCACATTGCATCCTCTATCCAAAGAAGATCTGAAAAGACACCCAACAGAAATATTTAAGCACGGGAGAAGGTTTCAAAACCGAGGATTTGGCATCCATATGACATATATAGCAATATGTAAAAGTGACTCAGAATGACAACATAAAAATTTGAGACCCTGCTGCCCAGACGATAAAAAATCCTGAGGATAGTGACATGTCTGAAATCCACCCGCTCCAGACACGTTGCGTGTAATGCCAGAAAAGAGTTGGAGATTCCTGTCCGCTCGTGATCTTGCAATGAATTCTTGTTTGAGAGTAGACTGGACCTGGATTTATTTCCTTCCTTCTAGACTGAAATGGAATGGTTTCTGCATAAATGCCTTGAGGTTAACACGCTGCTAAGGGAATGACTGCCTTGGGTTTAAGATTTGTCTTTAATCTCAAACCCGTGTTTCCTATTTTCTAGAGAATTTTCTAATTGACGCACTATCTGTAGGAGGTAAATAAGGTTCATAACACATTTTAAAAGGAGGCAGAGAGAGAATTAGGAACTTGCGAACTAGTCAGCCAACTGCAGTTCTCAGAAAAACACTGCAATAAACAACTAAACAATTGGAGGTCTCTAAGGCATAGCCTAAGAGATTTGTAGGGAATTCCCTACATTAAACAAATGTAATCTCCTTCTAAACCAGGAATAGGCCTTGTGGATAGGAGAGAAGCAGAAAAGATCATATATATTAACTTGTAAAAAGTTTTTGATACTTTCATAAGACTTTATTTCAAACAAAAAAAAATATCTTGATGAAACTAAATTAAGATGGATGCAAAAGCACTTGGGAAATTGTTTTAACTATTTTTTTTAAAGAAAATTTAGAACTAATAGTTCATTGTCCAAAGGGAGGGATGATTGAGTATAAAACCACATAAATTTTCCTTACATCTGGTACTATTCAGTAATGTGTAATCAGTAAATTAAATTACCAAATAAAAGAGTAATTTATTACAGCTGTATTTCACATTAGGTTTTGGAGACTGTATAAGCAGATTTAACGACAGGATTAGAATTTGAATGCTTGAATAAATTGGACAAAAGATCAATGCAATGAAAAAAAAAGACAAGTTCAAAGTATTATTCTGTTTAAGGTTTACCAAAAGTATAACCGCAAGGTGACTGGGCAGAATTTGTTCAGAAAAGGATCTGAGAGTCACTGTGTTTCATAAGCCAAGGTGAATCAACACTGCCTAACTGCTGTGAAAAAATCAATCTTACTGTGATGCATAAATAACATTGTTGCCGACAATGCAATATGAAGTAGTGTTTCTACTCCTACAGACACAGACAGATGCTCAAATTGAGTACTGCATCCTGTTTTAGGCATCTAACTACAAGAAAGGAGTTGGACCAACTGGAGCAGGATAAGAGGCAAAAGATGTACTCTGGAGCAAAAGACTGAAGGAACTAGGTTTGCTTAATTTCAGAAGAAACCTAAACCTACAGACTCCAGCAATGATTCAGGCAGCCAGTCCACTAGTTGCTCTATAACACGACCAAACCTGTGTCTGAAGTGTTGTAAAGTATTAGTTTCCTTCCACTATCCTCCCTCTGAGTAAGAAAACCCAAACTGAAAAGATTTGCTTGGGGGGGTGGGGGGTGCATGTAATTCATATCTAAGGCTGTAAGTAAATTATTGGTACTGGGTTTCCTCTTTCTCTTCCTTCTTACCACATCTGGTTTATTTCCATAAATAACCCCATCATTAGAAATATAAAGTCAGCACAAAATGCACAAAAGAACACAGGGTTGAAGCAGACATCCCAGACCTCAAAACAGTAAATGCAAATGAAAACAGATCTGGCAAAAAAAAAAAAAGTAGTAAGTTTAAACTGAAATGTAAACTGGAAGAAAAACCTGAATATTAATTTAATATTTAAAATATTTTAACTATACTTGCAAATATAGTTTAAAAGATCAGTTTTAGCCCTTTTAAGTTAGGCAAATATTCATTCAACAAACTTCATTTGGGATTACTGGCCCTCTCTCCCAAATTAGAGGGAGATCTCAGACATCACTAATCAACAAACATCATTTATTAAGGACATCAAAATGTGTGGAAAATGGCGCTTCCTAAGGTCTGTATTTCATGTTAAAAGGCATGACAAATGTAAACTCATTGTTCAAAATCATACCTTAAATCTTTTATTTCAAAACCACGTATGGTTGAAACCATATTTTTAAATGACTGTTTAAAGACTGACCTATTGCACCTTTTAGATAAACAGCAGAAGACACGGATTCAATTTGTCTGAATATTTCGACTAGAAGGCAGTAATCAGAATCCAAATTCCTCTTTTTGTGTCACACTAACTAAAGTTATGTCCATAGTTCAGGTCAAGTATATTCACAGCACAGAGCATCATCAAGTCTTCAGTCTAGGGATTTGTCCCTTCTAAATTGACATTAATCTCATTGCCAGCCTTTTAACGTTCAGTCTTATGCTGAATTACTTAAATTATGTTTGAAATACACTATACCTCCTTGCTCTTTTAAATCCAGCAATAAGAAATGAATTACTACTTATTAATGCGCTATCCTGGAATGTTTGAGACTTCTGTTTAAATCATCCAGAAACAAATGACCTAACTTAAAACCAGGTTCCTGTTTCTTTAATCACTGGTCTATCCTGGACCATCCTGGACCACCAACGATACTGTTCCAATATGGATATAATATATAAATAATCAGTGATTCAGAGACCAAAAGAGTAAGAAGGTAGACAGCTACCTAATAGGTACGGCACATGTGTTCCAGGAAAGGTTTTTACATCTTGTTAGAGAGTGGAAGAGTAACAGGAGAGATCAGGAGGCCCTAGTCACTCACTGCGTACTAGTGGTACGGTCTGAGGATTAAGGGAGTCTTCTGAAAAATGCAGGCTCAAATCCCAGAAGATGGAAGAGAGAATTAAATTTCAGGTCTTGTAGTCCTCAACAAGAGCCCTGACCCTGCAGTTTTAGGCCAATACCGCAACACAGTTGTATTTGGAAACCATGTGAGGCCCTTCATTTATTTTGTTTTTGTTAAAAGTGTATAAATGACTTCAGGTCAAATGCACCTTTTTATGCTGGAAAAAATGAAATTATGATGTTTTCTGTTCTTATGGTTGCTAAATATTTGCAAGGTAAGGATAACAAAGAACTAAACCAGATGTCCAAGAGGTTGTAGTGTCCCAAATATTGGAGCACAGTCAGGAAAGATTAGAAAAGCATCTGTCAGGAGTGACATGCACTGATCCGTAACTCTTTGGGACAGGAAAATGGACTGGGTGACTTCCTGAGGTTCTTAGCTAGTCCCATTTTCCTCTGATCTTCTGTCCTTCAGAAGGGATCAGACTGGTTTTAATCTCAGCAAAAGCAGAAATTTTTCCCACAGGCTTAAATAGTACAAGTTCAACTGAAATCTAAGAAATTTAGATTCAACTGCATAATTTGAAATATGGACGTATGTTCTTAGGGCTTGAAAGTACTCTACATGTCATTTTAACTCGATACTCTAAATACAGTGTCACTGCTTAGCTTCAGGATGATGACTTAAGAGAACATATTGAAATCTTGCAGAAGAAAGGTAGAAAATCACCTCCTGTGGAATAGCAGATGCATTGTGCCAACTAACTGAATGCATTTATCAATAGTCACATTTGATTGTGCTGCAATTCTATCAGTTTTCACAAGCAAAATGGATTAAGGTCTATTAGGTACGTAGCACAACTCAAAGTAAAACATCAGGCAGAGTATGGGAACAGACACTGATGCCTCGGAAGACGTGCCTTCCTCTGACTCAGGACTAAGTCAGACACCTGGCATGGTTTTAGATATTGATCGGGTAATTTTTCCAGATGACTGATATGCTAAAGCCATTGGAAAGGAAAGTCCATGTCACTCTAGATTGGCAAGACTTGGAGTATCACTTTTGGCGTGATTCCCAACGCCACACAAATTCTAGTTCCAACAGAACACGAAGGCGGTTTTTTTTCTTGCTATCGGAAGTTGTTGGGGAGACTTATAATGCAAAGCAGCAGCTGCACTTCAATATGGTTATTGTTTGCATATCACTATATTAAATGTGATAGGCATTAGATGCATTCAGGGTATTACAATATAATTTTAGAATTTTCCCTTTACTTTTAGATTTATTTTTGCTTAAGACATTACCTACTGATACAGTTAAAAGGGGAAAATCTTTTTAATATGTATGGCCACTAATTTAAAATATTAGACAGAGTTTGACACACTGAATATGTACACTTTAGCATGAGTAAATACTAACACAAAGCTAAGGGGTACTACAAATAGGAATATGATTAGATAGATGCAGAAACACCAGAATATAATATCAGAAGCTATGTGCTGTTGAATATTCTTACATTTCTTGCCAATCCTATAATTTCATCAATTTAAAAAACTAGGTATTTGAATACTAATGAGGCACATGGAATGGAAGGAAGACAGAGGGGAAATTGTCCTTTATGTGAGAGAGTAGTTGGAGTGCGTGGAGCTCTGCCTGGGGATGGATGAGGAGCCAAATGAGAGTTCAGGGATTGGAGCATCTCTCATATGACTACAGGCTGAGAGAGCAGGGACTGTTTACCCTAGAGAAGAGAAGACTGAGAGGGGATCTCATCAATGTATACGAATACCTGAAGGGAGGGCGTAAAGAAAATGGAGCCAGGCTCTTTTCAGTGGTGCCCAATGACAGGACCAGAGGCAACGGGCACAAACGGAAACACAGGAGGTCCTGTCTGAACATCAGGAAATACTTTTTTACTGTGAGGGTGACTGAGCACTGGCACAGGTTGCCCAGAGAGGTTGTTGAGTCTCCATCCTTGAAGATATTTAAAAGTCATCTGGACATGGATGTGGGCAACCTGCTCTAGGTGGCCTTGCTTGAGCAAGATGACCTCCAGAAGTCCTTTCTAACCTCAACCGCTCTTTGATTCTGTGATATACTATAGGGGAGTTTATATAAACATCCACCTTAGGTTGCCCAAGGGGGACAGGATTCATGTTACCTCATGTGACCAGTTTGAAATATAGGTCCTCACCCTAATTGTTCATTCTTTCTCTACAGTCAAGAGAAATACTGCTGAAAAGCAATTTATCCCATCTTAAATACTTATTTCAGAACAGGATTTATTACCCTCTAGAAGGGCTTCTGTCTCTCTCTCTGAATTACAGAGGAAGCCTAGACCAGTAACTCACATTTGACACCTAACTCATGATGGCAAAAGTGGGATGTATCCTACTACAGTAGGTTTCTAAATGAGGTGCAGCCCAAAGTTAGGTATCTGTTTTTCCACTTTAAGGGAAATTATTCTAATTTAGCTTGACCTAAATGTCTGAATTTGTGTGAATACTAATTCATAAATTTGCTGCTTTACAAGTCAGTCTTATGAGTTTTCTGTATTTATGATTTGGTTTCCCATTTTACGCTATATCTTATATAATGCAACACAAAATTAATGAAATTTCTTGTAATTCATTCTCTTAAGGCAATGACAGTCACTCCAAAGACAACATTTTACACCATTTTTGCCATATAATAACATGGCAGAAGACAGAACATAGGGAATGCATACAAACACGTAGGCAGGAATGGACAGCTCAGGTTAGGGGAACATGGTAAAGACAGTATAGAAGAAACATAGAGCATAAGGGAGAGGAAAACCAACTGATCCCTAAGAGTAAACATATAACTGAATTCCTGACCATTCAGCAGGGGGAAATAAAGTAGTAAATTTTTCACCTCTGCTTCTAAGGTTGAAAACTGCAATCATGGAAGAACGTTCTAAAGAAGATTGAGGTGACTTGGTGCACAAGATAGAGGACTGATATCACAGGAATAAAGAAAAAATAAATATGTAACCTTGTGGCAAATAAGATGAAGAAAACAGTATTGTTACTATTCATTGATCCCTACGATGTCAGCAAAGAAAAAGCAGAAGGAAGGGTTGTCAAACACAGGTAAGTGAAAATCCTTAAAAAGAAAGAACTTTCACTGCAAGTAGAGAAAGCAGTATACAAAAATAGTTAAGATGTTACATAATTGTAAGAATGAAGAAGACATGCTGCTTTAGTTTCTAGAGAATGAATGGATTTGAGGCAACGTGGGAACAAAAAAATTATAGGTAGGAACCTTTTTTTTTTATGTTCATGACTATGATGAATAACGAGGTAAATGAAAACACTGATTTGTTTCAAGCAGTATTATCCTGACGGTGCTGCACAGGCTGAAATGTATTTATGAATTGACTGGAGTAGCCATTTACTCTGCTGATAATTTTCTTCACCTGCAGGCTGCACTGATACCTTTCTTTCTCTAAACTAATCAGCATTTTTAGTAAGTTTTCTTAGAGGCATGTTTTTAAAATGTTTACCTTTTGAAAAATATTAGTTTCATGGTTATGTTCAAGAACCTTTACCCCTGTGTTTGCCTATTTTCTTCCTTTGTTTTGATTGACTAAAGAAAGTCACCAAGAGGTGACCAAGTTATTTTTTATTGCTCTCCTCTGTGCTGACTCCTACTGATTCTGTTCTTCGTCTCCTAGTTCTTCTTATGTTTGAACAGAAATCCATAACATCTAATTAAGGGTGTGAATTCCCTTATGCTGGAACCATCCAAAGCTGGGAATCCTCAAGTAACTATTGTCTTGAAAAATGTGACTTATGCTCTGAGATAATTAGGTGCTTTTGAAAAGTAATCTTTTAAACTAAAGGCCAATTTCCAAAGGCAAAACCTACCTTTTTTCAGCTCTTAATCAGAGATGAACTCATATTTATTTGTTTCCAAGACTAGTTTCATAGGTGAGAATGTGCTCAAATAAAGCAGAAAAAAACCTGAATAAAAGCTTCAGGCTATTTTCTGAAAGAAGACTAAAATAGGCTATCTGTTGTTCTTTCCTAAAGCAAAATAAGTAAGTGAAAGTACATCAAAATGGAAAATAACATAGCAAAAAAACCCACCCAGAAAACCCAAAATACGAGCAGTGGAAAAGTATTTATGGTCAGTTGTATTCACAATGGTACCTTCAAAAAAAAGGGCATGATTCCTGCATTACCTTTCACTGCATTTCAGTCAAAACAGAGAGAGATTGGTACCTTTATCTTGTACAAACAGTGCTTGGTTGCGAAAGCTTCTGTTCAAGTCCAGACTTACTGAACCACTAACAGGTTGAGAGGCTTCAGAAAACATATGGTTCACAGAGCTGCCTTATGAGCCTAACAACACAGACAGCAGAGGTTCTCAGGCTTTTATTTGCATCCACTGAGCAGCATAATGTGCTTGTTTCCAGAGGTTATCTCCAAAGTTTGTAGCATTAATTCTTAGGACCAGAACTCTGCAGAGTTCTGGTATCACATTGCCCAGACTTTTGAAAATGTTTCCAGACTGTTTCTTGCTTGCTTACAAATGATTAAATAAAGTTAAATCTTGAAGGTATCTTGATGCTTAGATATTAGAAGTTTTAGAATCTTATGATGTTTTCTATAATGGAGCTTATTTAAAAACTGGAATTTCTAATAAAATGACAAGCTACAGGAAAGATGTCAGTAAATTTTACAATCTGGTTTCCGAGTCTGCTTCTAAGCTTTAGTTATCATAAAGTACTGCAGAAAATTTTTTATTATCAGTTTTACATTCATCTTGTCTGTATCCTAAGAATTTTCTTCTTCTACTAACTAGGAGGACTTTGCATGGAGTTTCTTTCGGTGTACTGAAATCTTTCAAAAGTGTCTGTGAGACTCTGCAGGAAATATTGGCTCTACTGGCATCTCGAAGAGCTACTTCACCTTCTTCTGTCATTGCAAATAGTGTCAGATTTTATGAATTATTTCTTGTGACCTATTTAGTAAGACTTAGCACCTAGCACCATACCTTTCTCCTCCTTTTCCCTCCCTTCCAAAGCCCAGCTTCAAAGACATGAGTTTTGCTATATATGATTATCCACAGCGCGTATGTCCACAAGACAAAGTATTTTCACATCTGCTAAGGTAACCTTAAACCAATCTACCCCTGATTATCTACAGTTCCATAAACCAAGTATATCCTGAGTACTCACTGGTGCACTTGCTTACTCCAGTGGTTATGAAGGTATATCCCAGTTTACCTAGTGCCCTTCTGAGTGGTGTGTCTCTAGGAACAAAGTAAATGGATTATTTTTCCTTTACAGCTCTAAGAACAGTAGTTATTTTAGCTTGCTACCACACACATGTGGGGTACTTCTGGCCCCTAGAGTTCTTACTATTCTCCATTTGCATCACAGACACATTAAACATCCTCCCCCCAATTCTAAGTGTTTATGTTATGATGGAGACATCCATGTGATGCCTGATGCCTTTTGGACAATACTAGAATGCAGGACGCTGAAAATCAAAGAAATGACAAACTGGACAGCTACAGAAACTTCTGCAATTGTTATTCTATCTCCAGGTATACACTAGATTTTCAGGCAGGAATTGTGCATCAGCTAGGGAATAGTTGCAGTGGCTCCAGAATTTTGCATCTAAACAGATGTAGAAACAAATGTGTCCAACTCTTCTTGGTGTGGAGATGCTAACTCTTGTTATTAAAAAAAAAATTACCCATGTGGCATCAGAAACATGTTGAAGTAATAGCTACTTTCAGAAAACAGGATTATTGCTGAGATACAGATGCCTACAGCTTTCATTGCTGAGAACACATACGAACACATAAACTGCAACAATATTACGCTCCCTTGGACTCGAAGGCAGATTCAGAACTACTAGTTTGAAAAACTGAGAAAGGTGCATGGCACTAGGGGTACTAAGGCATTCTGCATAAAGAAACTTGCACAAGCAAGCTACAGTGTATTCAGTCATCATATATCTCAATGGGGTACAGGTCCCTGCTATTAGTTTGGTATGTATTACTTAGGCCAACAGACTTACATGACTGCTGACCAAAGTCATATTCTGACTGTGCAAGCCCTGGGAAAAGACAATTTAATCACACACATAGCAAAGGCTGTGCAGAGTTCATCTGGCAGATTGAAAGCAAAATAGCGTAAGACCTACGCCACCATTTGAATGTCAGTGTTGCAAAAAGTGCATGTTTATTGATAGCCTCTACCCACTCACTGCAAGACCAAAGTAATTTTTTATAACAAAGACTTAACATATTTTTAATTTGCTGAACTAGTTTACTCAAGCAAAAGGCAAGGGAAATTAGGGATCCAAAATAATCTCTGCCATATCATGGAGGCCAATAGTTCTCTGATGCTTTCTTGTTTAAAACTAAATAGAAAAGCCGCTATATTTTTTTTAGGAAGCACAGAAAATTACTAATCTTTTCTTTGTACTAGCTTACAGCTTCCATCTTGATTTTTAAATATATATGAGATTCTCCATGTAAAATAATACTAGTTAGTTTCTCTGTGTTTGTGAGCTTTGGATCATAAGATTACACATACATTGGTTTCCAAGTGATTTGTTTTTCCTGTTAAATTGAATACAGGTATATCTTTTCTAATACATTGACAATTACGGCACAATACAAAAGAGAAATGTTCACTAAGCAAAGAAGCAACAAAAGGAAATGTATGCCTAACAAGAAAATATCATAATTTATATTTTCTATGACATGTTCTAAATTTTCTTCTTGTATAATTTTAATTGTCATTTAATGATATAAGCTTGTATTTGAGCATGGAACAGAACTGCAACAGAGCTTCTGTTACCAGCTTTGGCTTCTTTCTTTCAATTTTTAATCCAAATCTCAGAATTAAAATCAAAGGCAACAATTTTTAACAATAATGAAATTCCAACAGTAAATGACAAGACAAACAGAGTCTAGTGACAGTACAGCACATCAGCTGACAGAAGAAAACAGCGAGTTATACAAGTGGACCTGTAAAGTTTTCCTTTCTTGATCATTAGTTGATATTTTGTTGCACAAAAAAGCCCAGAAAAATCAATGAACATCCCTTCCTAGCAACGGAGGGGAAAAAAATCAGGAGCAGTGTGGAGAGGATGCTGAACAGGCAATGAGTGACTGATAGCTGCAGTAATCTGAACAGACTGAGCAGAGAGATTGCTGTTTAGTTCTGGCTGCAGCACTAACAGCACAAGGCAATAAAATCTGTGGTTACCATTTTACACCAAAAACATAAATGAATTTTCACATTCAACCAAAAAAACTTTTCAAAAGGGAACAGTTATGAGTCCTTGTAATTGCAATTAAAATGTCAAAGATACTATTATTAAAGTACTAGTTTTGCAGTCTTCATGGGTAGCGTTGTTGCAAGACGGTAACAAAAAAAAATAATCAGAATTAGATTGCAGTTTTGTAACAGGAGCTGAATGGAATCTTTACGCCACAATTTTCTACATAGAGAGTCATAGCAAATATGGAAAGCACTATTAGCGCCAAAGGCTCTGTTCATCATCCCTATGGCTCGGCTCTGATTCACCCCCCAACACATCCTGAGAAAACATTCCCAGGCTGTCAGCTCACACAGCTTGCTGAGATAAACGCCATGATATATCCACAATGTCAGACCATTGAACTGTTCCAAAAAGAGTATTGGGAGAAATCTAACTTAAATGAAATAAAAAAGGCCCAGCTTTCCTAATGTATAGGCTTAATCTATTCTATAGGAATAAATAAGTAGAGACATATTATAAAAGTGCATAATAACAGAAAACTTACTTGTGAACAATATTGTGCATTTTTTTAAACTAGTCATCTTTAGGATTATTCCTGTAATACTTAAATACCATCTACTTGGATTATATGTTGCCTAAGTGCCAATTATGAGTGTTAAACCTGCCAAGTGACAATTACAACACGTGCCTTTAAAGATCGTGACTTCAGTCATGAAAAAATCCTTCTGTAGCAGATCTCCAAAATTTTAACACGTATTGGGCATAAAGTCCATTACAGAGACAATTCTTTTATTGAACAGACAAAAGCAACATAAGGAAATAACTGAATTTTCCCAATAAACAACTTAAAAAGGGCTTCACAATGTTTGGTTCTATTTGTGAAGTATCAGTAGTAGTTCCCTACTCCCTCTCACCAGTCCATGGCCAATGCATATTGAGAGTTCCAGAAAGAAACTGAAATTACCTTCTCTTCCAAAATCAGAAGCAGTTTTAGGATGTAAAAATGGAAAACAACTCTCATTATCACTAAAGCATATAGACAAGATCTAGCCCAAGATCATGCTGCTATACCAGAAACCTTTAGCATACCACATCTTGTATATGAAGTGCCCACTTACATTAATGGGTGCAAAGGTCTGTGCTAAATCCTCATAATGAATTCAGAGTAATTTTTTATAAATATGCATGGCCAAAGAAACCAAACAAATATGAAGAATCCACTGTAAAATCTTTCGGTTTTGATAATGCGCTAGAGCTACACGTTTATTTCCTACAACAAGCTTAATTCTCTACCACTCTTCAACCGCTTCATTCCACTCAAAACCACAAATACATCAAATATATCTCCAGCACATCAGCACAGAAATTTCCACAGCAGAAGGTTCCTCCCTCTAGCATAGAGCACAGGTCTGTTCCATCAATCTTCTGCTAGAAGAGTGGACCTCAGACGCCAGGTGCCAGCAGTAGAGGGTTCAAATGTATGCTATGACCATGTGGGCCCAGGCCATGGGAACACAACAGGCTTCCTGACTGCGCTGTTGAGCGAAACTTGGACATAGGAAAGAAGTGAACTAATGTTTAACAATCATGAGACTTTTTAAAGGACTGAACAGAAGGAAGCAGTTTGAAAACAGATTTTGACTGAAGACATCCATCAAACAATAAAGAGGAAAATATGCTAGATGTGGGAACAAATGAAACCAAGCCACAGAAATGAAGCTGACAGTAAAAAATCAACAAGAGCAAGTAATTTAGAAGAATTTCATATACAGAAATTATCATTGGTGGAAAAATATAAAAACCACTCAGTTAAATTGTAAGTATTAATGAACTTCAGAAATATTAAAAGCAGAATTTCCAGGTAAGACAAAATTTAAGATAAAGAGAGATATATATAAGGATCATTTTTACTGTTACCACAGCACTGCCCTGGGAGTTCACATTGACTTACTTGTCCAATATAATCCCTGGACCCTTTTTGGAGTAACAGAAGCATTCTTAAAAACTTAGGAATCTTGCTTGCATCCCTGGTTAAAGCTGTATGATTTTGCAGGTGTGTCTACTAAAACACACTTTCAAGTGAACACAGGTTACTAAACAATCCAGATTACTCTGCATAACTACATTGACATCATTGTTACTTGCTATTCATCAGTCTTTGCATCAGTCACACTCGGGGTTTTTTTTAGTGATCTTTGATTACACTCCTTTGATAAAACTGTTTGAAAACGTGAACTTTTACTGTTACAGCTATGCAGTTGCTTTTATGCCAATCTTGTAATCTCATCAAAGCATTAAGTCAGCTTTCTTTACAATAGCTATCTTCCCTAGAACTACATCGATTTGCATTAATTATGTTCTTATTGTTTAATTCTTTTTTGTTTTAATCAGCTTAGTCATATATGAGTTTTCTATTAGATGAGTGTCTAACCTGGTCATAGTAAACTCACTTCACCTTTTTAAACATTGGCATGACATGGGCATAAACACAGCCTTCAGAAATTTCACCACAAAAATCTACAGTTAATATCAGCAAATCAATGATCTAACCAGCAAACCCTTAAGTATGTAACTTAAATTCCATACAGATAGACCAGTAATGGACATGACATCAGTATCTATATAAAATCCCCCTGATTCCATTCAAATTTAAAATAGGATTAGTCCACAGTTAAACTACAGTGAAACTACATCCAACTGATACTTAAACGAATTCAGATTCTGATATTTCTTTCCACTATACAATTGTTTGGGCTCTTTTGCCCTCGTGTTATGATGCAGAACACCCACATAAATGTCAGGGACAAGTGACTTCTGTCTAGAGGGGCTAAAGAAGTTAAGTGTCTGCAAAAGACAAGCACATTAAGAATCAGTATTTTTATTTAGTCTTTGAGTAATGTTTATATTAGTTGATATTTCAAACGTAAGAGTAAATAATATCTTAAAGTTTAACTTTCACAAATCGCATAGAAGTAGCGTTCTCAAACCAAAACACATGTACTAGCAAGAAATTAATACAAACCACTTCAAAGCTATGTGTGGACACCGTGTGACTGCATGTTGAAGACTACTTCCTGTTCTGGTCCCTCTGGTTAAAAAATGATAGATTTTTTTGTAAGTACAGGAAGGTTGACAAAGATGATCAGAAGTAAAAAACTGCTTCCTAATTATATTAGGATTCCCATTCTTGACAAAAATGGCTAACAAAGGATATATACGCTTTTACATAACGAAAGTGAATAGAAAGATTTTTTTCACTATTGTGCTTAAGAGAATAAGGCAACATCAAGTTATCAGAGATTACCAAACAGCAGGTTTTATAAAACAAAAGTAATCATAAGCTATAGCTTACCATTTTGATTTTTGAAACTTCAGTATTCTTTAAATTGACTGGTTTAATGCACAACTTCCTATTAAAACTTTCAAAAAATTTTGGTAACAGTCAACTAGGTAAGGGCTGGACATTCAGGCTATGCCCAGATTTTATTTTTGACTCACACTGCTTCAAAAATATATTAAAACTTTATCCTATGATAGCCTCTTATCATAAAAGTTGCATTAATCTTCCTAATAACACAACAATGGTGATCATCTCATCTTTGCTTTTCAAACTGATAATGTCAGTCTCTTCTGAATTCGCCTCACAGATTTCTCTTTACAAGCATTTCTTTTTTTCTTATCTTTAAAGTTCTTCAGGAGTCTTGTCTCTTTCTGTAATTTTCTGCCTCCTCAACCACTTTGTTTCATCAGTTCACTAGTTGGCACCTTGTAACTATCCACTTGTCTAGCTTTCCTATAAATATATTTGACTCTGTCCTATGTTATATGAAATAGTAGACTACTGTAGTCTACTTCTAACACTCATCTCAGAGCGTAAAACAGGGGACTGCATCCTAAGTGCAGCTAGTATGACATAATTAAATCACAACTAGAGGGTCTAGATAGGGACTATCATAATAAAAATGAATATTAAATAGTTAAAATGACACAGGCATTTTTTCTTCACCAAAAAAAAAAGCCACGCGTTTTTAGACTAAAAGCTTTCTGAGCTAAATCCTTTCTTCTTAGGGAACATAATTTCAAAGAAACTGCCAGTAACTCTTATTTCCAGTGTAAAGTACTGAAATGATGTTGCAGCAGAAAGTAATTTGACCCTAAAATCCTGATCAGTTTAACGTGCAATTAAACAGTAAATAAAAGCTTGTGTTGTTGGAGAAAAAAAAACCAACAGCATGGATTAAAGCAGGTGAAGAGCTGTTTAATCTGTCTCAGAACTCTATCCAGAGCAAATTCCTCGAGCTTTATTGATCAGAAAGAGAAGTTGACTTTTTCTCTTTTTCCCCAAAACCTTCCTAACATTGTAACTACCAACAAATAAACAATATTCCAAGCAGCTGTTAACCTTGGGATCATAGTTTTATTTTATAGGATTCTGAGTACATTTTAAAGAAATTTTACATGGAGAAGTGGAGACAGCTGCAAATTCACCAGACGTGTGCACTGAGTCAGTCAGTAAATACAAAATGCGAATGTAAATAAATACAGCCCAGATGTATTTATAGCCTAGAAAAGCTGCGTATATTATCCTAGCAGAGACATGTCTCCTGGTCAGAAATTAGCTTATGCCCACCTAAAGCCAGGTGGAGTGGAAGGTAATACAAACATGTTCTGAATACCACATCTCTCACATGTTGGTTACCACAAAAAACTCCTCTGTACAAACCACGGTTTCTGCAGGTTATACAAAAATAGAAAATTTGGGGAAAACCACAAACCAGCCACGCCTTTGTACAAGTCAATACAAACAGCTGAGGTTCAGAATTGACCTGTTTATTTTTTAGATCAAAACCAACTTCTGCAGACTCTTATACTCTCTACAGTAACAATAACATAACACACAGAAGAAAGGCTTAACTAGTTAAATGTAACTAGAACAGCATCTGACTAACTGAAGCTAAGAATAGCCTGTTATTTCATAAAGCTAGCGCTGACCCACATTAAGGTGTTTTCCAGGTTGATGGTGTCCAGCTGGGGACTGACTCCCATGCCTCCACCAGTTACGCACAGTAGCGATGCCATAGGTGTTTCCCGCCGCCGGATTTCACCCACGAGATGTCTGTCTGCCTTGCAGCAACGCCCGTGTCTTGGGAGACCGTGTTTCCTAGGAGCGAGAGAGAGCACAAGGCTGAGAGTCCATATTGTTTCCCACACCGCTTCTGGCCTACTGGGCTGATCTCCCATTTGCAAAACCAGAAATCATGATTTTATCTCGACTTAAAAACACACAATAATCTGCGGACAAAACGCGCTACGAGCTTCCCATTAGCATTAAACTCGCTAAAGAGGTTTTGCAACCGGAGACCGAAGGGGCGTAGGGATTAAAACGCATGCAGAGCCGCCACTATTCCGCCGCCGTTCAACTTGGCACGCCGCTTCTGACGCCGGAGGGCCGCAATACGCCACCCCGCGTCCGGCTGCCCTCACAGGGAACGGGACTCCCGCCTCATCCCACCCACCCCCCCCCACCTTGCCGCCTTCCCCTCAACCCCGCCGGGCTCCCTGCCCTCGGCCACCCCTACACCCCGGAGCGAGGCCGGCCGGAGCCGGCGGGCCGGAGCGGCAGGGGGGCGCCAGCCAGCCACCCCGAACCGTGGGCGCGGGGAAGAGTCTAGAACTCGCCGCCTCGGGGGAGCCGGAGGCCGCGCCAGGCGCTTCCCGGCGAAGCCGCCGTCAGCGACTGGAGGCGGGCGAGTGGGTGGGTGGGGCTCCCGCGCAGGGTGGCCCGGGCCCTGCAGGCGATCCCCGCGCCCGCCCGCGCGTCCCGCTCTGCCCCCGCCGCGCCGCGCCGCGCCGCGCCCCTCCCCGGCCCCGCCGCCACCCGCTTCATTCACTAACCGGTTCTCGCCGGCTGCCTCCGCCTCTCGGCCCCCTCCCACCTCCGCCCAGCCTGCCGGCGCCACGCCCCCCCGGCGGCTGCGCTCCCGCCCCGGACGCGCTGGCGGCGCCTCTAATTGGGCGAACGCGACGCTCGTCGCTGACGCGCATGAGCGGGGGGCGGGTCCCGGGGCGCTTGTGCGGGAGGCGGCGCCGAGTGTCCCTCCTGGTGCAGCCGCGTCCGCTCCGCGCCAGCCCGCAGAGCCGCCCGTTGCCGCAGCTGTATGGTCCATCCCCGCTCCGCCGCCGAACCCCCTCCGGCAGCTCCGCGGCCTCCAGCGCCTCCACCTCCTCCTGGTTCTGCTCCTCCTGCCCCCGGCGGTGGCGCCCGCACCCCGGCTGTATGATCAGGCTACAGTCTTCAATGAGTAACCATATTCCTGTGAGTGCCGCCCGCGTCCCCCGCCACGGCCCGCCTGCCCCGGCCCCTCGCCCTGCAGGGCGTGCGCCCCGCCGGTTGCCTGCCTGTGCCCGGCTCCCGCACCTCTCCTCCTCCCCACCCCCCGTCTCCTCCATGTTGTCTCTTTGTTCTGTCGCCCGCGCCACGCCGGCTCCGGGCTGCTTCTCGCAGCGCCGGGCTGCGGCTCCTCTCGGCCGGCCGCAGGAGAGCCGAGCCAGCGCGGCTGCGGTGTGGCTCGGCCCTCCTCCCGCCCCCGGCGCCCATCTCCTGCTTGTCGGTGCTCCTCTCCCGTCCTCTGTCGGAGGAGGAGGGGGCGACCTCTCCGCGGCTCCCGAGCGGCCCGGCTCGGGCACAAAGCCGCTTTGTGAACCTCGCTGCCGCCGTTCCTGCTCGCCGGCCCGGCCTTCCCACCGCCGGTGTCTGTCTGGCGGCGTCTGTCGGGCCGGGCGGCCGCCGGGAAGGGCAGCGCCCCTGCAGCCGGGTCTTCCGCGCCCATGGGCCGTGTCAGGCCGGCGGCGCGGGGCCGGGAGCCCCCTGCCGGGGAGAGGCCGGGGCCGGGCGGCGGCTCCGGGGGACAAGATGGCTCCGCGTCGGGAGCCTGATCGAAGCGTGATGCGAACCCGTGACCGCCGCAGCTAGGGCGACGGCCCGGCCCGCGGGGCGGTGTCACGGCCGGGGCAGCGTCCCCTCGCCGGGGAGAGCCAGGCTGGCCGGGAGCCTGACGCCCCGCGGCTGACGCGGCGCTGGGGGCGGCCAAAGCCCCGGGCTTTCCGGGCAAGTCCCGGCTTGCCCGTGGGCGCCCGCCAGCCAGGTGGTGCGGCGGGGAGCGCGGGGGCTGAGGGCGGGGAGGCGCGGCCGGGCTGCGGCGCTGGCGGCTGGCTGGCGCGACCGGCGCTTGCCCCCCGCCGCGGCCCCACGTGCGTGGCCGGAGCGAAGGCGGCCGAGCGGCTTCTTTGTCTCCGGCGTACTCGGGCGGGGAGTCGGAACCGGCTGCGGGCGAGGACGTGAATCCTTTTCAAAATGAGGTTTATGCAGCAGAGGTGGGGTGTGCCCGAACTCACGTATGCAGCCGGCCTTCTTCAGGCTGGGCTTTTAGATAGTTCCTCAGCGGGAGGCAAGGTCCGCAGAGGAGTCATTTAAGTAGCCGTTGGGGTGGATGTTTCTGTAACAGTCTGCCATTGACGCTCAGAAGCTCACGAATAGAGTCAGTACCTTAATTTTGACCGAACCTGCTTTTAAGACCTTGCCATCAGGCTTTTCAAGGAAGGCATTTCCTTCTGGAGATGGATCACAGTTCAGCATCAGAAGTTTTCACTTTCCTTATATGCTTTTTTTTTGTTTTTTTTTTTAAACTTCCCTAGTAATCTGTCTGTGCTGCCTAACTTCTGTGACCACAGAGCACAGCATGTATTTAAGCACAAACAATGCAAGGCTTGCTGGTGGTAGTATGCCCTCTGAAATTAGAGATGCAAAAGACAACAAAGCATTATCAAAATGAAGTAACTATCGTATAGTAATAGTAGAAGCAGGATTAGTGGTGGTTACCTGCAGGTCTTGGTTGTTGTCTGGTAGCCAGCTACGTGTTGCAAATGTTACGAGCTGACAAATGCAGAGTCTTTGTGGCATGAGGGTCTTGTGATTCTGGTGTTTCTTATTGCTGCTGGAGACAACTTTCCAATATGTCTACCTGCATCGGCGGAGTCTTTCCAAGGCGGTGACTCAGAAGTATGAACCCTGTCTCCTTGTAATCTCATAAAACTGTCAAATGAAAAAACCTAAAGATGACACTTAAATGTCAGCTCTTATTATTCCATTGATAGAACAGC
Organism: Grus americana; assembly: GCF_028858705.1. NCBI lineage: Eukaryota > Metazoa > Chordata > Aves > Gruiformes > Gruidae > Grus > Grus americana. The sequence continues at coordinate 29,312,981 of NC_072854.1, forward strand.
AAAGGGTTTTGAAATTGTCTTACAGGAACAGAATCGTTTCAGGGGAAAAATGTGGAAGAAGAAATTGCACAGCCATGGGAGGAAATGTGAGACTGAGAAAGAAAAATGAGTGACAGATGCAGCAGGAGCCAAGGGAGAAGGATGTCATTGTCTTAACGACACTAAATGTGTCAGTAAGGCAGTAAATAAATAGAATTTAGCCTTATCTAGTAACTTCTATCTTGTGAAACCTTCCTGTTCTGACAGAATACGTGCCACATAAGAATGCTAGATCTGTCCCAGGGTGTGTAGACTGACTGTAAGTGATTGCTTCTCCTGAGGATTAACCAGAAGGCCCAGATCAGGGTATTACTGAATTCTAAACTAGTAGCAGATTGTCATCTTATATTTAAAAAAATTACAGCTCACTCTGTCAGATCAATATAAGAGGTACCTCTGTGTTAAAAGTAGGTCTGTAACTCCTTACAGCTTTCTTCACAGATGCGACTTCTTGTTTGGCACTCATACCTTTTAGACTCGATAAATTACAGCAATAACTGTCTTTGCATATATATGCTAAATTTCTCATGTTATTACTTAAAACATAATGGAATAACGTTTGAGTAGGTTAACAGGATTACTATGTAGTTTGCTATTGAAGTGATAGTGTTAAGTCATTTTGAGACTCCTTGCTTTCAGAAACTCAAACAGAGGATGCATTAGACAATGAGATAGAATGATTTCTGTGATGTCTTATTTTTCCCAATATCTGTTAAGGCTTTTTTGCATTTTTTTTTCCCATGGTCCAAGCAGAAGAACTAGGAAGACAGTCACATGGCTTCAGCTTCATCTCTGGAAGTTGCATTGACTTGTTATACAGGAAGTTTTGAGATAATTTTTTTCTTCCCCCAAAACTGCATACTTAAACCACAAGAAACATCCTTCCTTCACAGAGCATGTTGCAACAAATTTGTGATAAACCTTTGGAATCTCCCATCTGTGATGCGTGAGTGTGTTTTCTTAGGCCATGGGTCCCTTTCTCTGGTCCAAAACAGGTAGTGTTACAACTGTGGATATCAATACAGGCATTCATGTGCCCTGTAGATAGGAGGTGAATTTGGTCAACAATACCTCACAAAGATGTGCTTCTACCTTGCATAATGGCTCCGCAGTTTGTACTCCTTACCCTCTCACTCCTCCTTGGCTGCCTTAGCAGTTGCTACTTAGGCCTTGAGTAGTAAGAGAAGTCAGGGGTATTTGTCCCTCTGTCCTTCAGTAGCTTTCTGTTAGGTAGCAAGTTAGAACAATGAACTTACTTGCAGGTGTTCTCAAATTGTAATGAAACATAGTTTACTTAGTTTTCTAGTTTTGATCCTGTGGTTTCAGTATGCGAGTGTGTGACAGGTCTTGATTTCAGAGACTGTGATACCACATAGTCGGTTCTGGGTATAAATGTTTCTGGTCTGTGAGCGGGTGGATTTGAGCAACTGTGAACCATTTCGTACATTTTCTGAAGGTAGAGTGAAGTGTCATGTAACTGTAAACAAGCGTTTTTGTTAATATGCTTCTCAGGATGCTACTGAGTTGTGAACAAAATGTTTACAGCATGGGATAATCTTACACCACTCTGCTTTCCGTGTATTGGTAACAATATAATGGATTACTTTCATAAGTGTTCTTGCCAGACATGAGTGATTGTTTCAAACTTGGAATTAATATACATGGGAATCTGCTTGTCAGTGAAGACAGGTGCTTTAGCTTCCTGGCCCAAAGAAGGGCATGAATTAAAGCTTTTCTTTTCAAGATGTCTTCCTTTTGCTTGAATAAACTATTCTCTGACTTTTCCTAGCATAAATGGTAGTAGAAGGTACAGTCATAGCTAACATGACTTTATCCTTTATTGGACAGAATACCTTCTCTTAATAGGTAGGTGGTACTGGCATATTAACCTTAGTTTTGTTTTCCAAGTTTATTTTGATGGATCTAACAGTCTAAATGTTGTTTGGCTTTTTGTTACTGAGAGAAACTGCTGCTTGTTTCAAAAACCTTTCAGTGTTCATTTTCCTCAAGGAAAGCTGACATGTAAATTGAAAAGAATATACTGCAGTACCCAACTTGATGGTACAAACAATGACTTTGTGTCATTCTGTTAAACTTCTGCAGCTGAGTTTCACTTATGTGGCCTTATGCTTTCATTACACTATCTTGACTTTTTTTGATAGCTTACCTAACAAGTAGTTAACTGTCTGAGACAATAGAGTAATTTTAAAGCTCTGCTTCCAAGCCTCTCAAAAGTTACTCACATCATTTGAGTTCTTCCTAAGCTTGAGATGGTCTTAATTACTACAACACTATTTTTATAGCTGATTTTGATCTTCCAGGTCTTTTTGCTGAATATGGATGAAGCCTTGTACTCTGGCTTAATGCCGTAACACAAACAGCATGCCAATGTACTACTTGTCTTTAATTTTCATTTGACTCCCAGAACAGAACTAAACTAAGTTGGCAAAGCTGTCTTGTGATAGTACAGTGTGTTGCTGCCTTAAGGAGTTGGTCTTCATGTGGAGCTTTCTGGCTAGCAGTGGTGAGAAGTCATGGCATTCACATCAAAGGAAAACGTGAGCTTTGCTCCTTTATAACCTGGCAGCAGCAGTTGCCAAGGCAAACAGTGAGACCCAAATACATGCTTAGTTAGGTCCTTAGTTGTGTGAATTAG